>NW_022196905.1:52340255-52385984 GCF_008632895.1 Mastomys coucha | reverse complement strand
AAAAAAAAACTCAGCAAAGTAAAATGAGAGGTCTCTGTTGTTAGACAAATCATTCCTCGTCTGAGTTTATCTGTTCAGTCACATTGTGATGCAGTGCTCTCTGGCTGTACTGTAATTCAAAAAGTTTCCCACTTTGAATGCAAACAAATAAAATTCTTATATTATCCACTAAAATCTAAATTTTAGTGCACTAGAATTTTTTGTGAAAATACTCATTTTCAAGCAATGCAGCAAAGAACGGTCAATATTTCTGAGTTATAAATTGCCATTGCTTCAATATTTAGAGCAACTAACAACTGAATTTCATTCATTCAGGCTTATTCCATGATCCTTATCAGTACTACTTTGTACTCCATTCCTCCTATTAGTGAAAACTACCTTGTCCTGGACAGTATGGTCTCTTCAATAACTTTCTTAAATTAGCAATGGGAATTGAATACTTACTAAATCCAGCCAAAAATTATATCAGAAATGCTTACTAAGATTTACTTAAATATTTCTGCTTGATAAAAGTATGAGTGGTGAGAGGCAATACAAAATAAGCAAGGCACTTTCAGCTGACCTTGCTTCAACCTTCTCCAGGTAATTAATACATAGTTTGTACAGAGATGTCCATATTTTCATATATGTAGACATGAATAAATGTAGATGAAACAAGTTTAATTGCTTTAATATTTTGCTTTGAATATTATTTTCATTGCTCAGGTCAAAAATCACAATTCTCCAAAAAATAATATTCCAGTGAGGGAAGAAAAAGTATTTCTTGTTATGAGACAAATTCTGTAATAATCCAAAAAAAAATCGATAATTGGATGTGATTTTTCTATTCTTCTGACACACAGTATTTGCATTCTGGAGGGCAAGAAAAGTTAAACAATACTTATAATAAAATTGTAATTGTAATTCAAGGTATTCCACTGTAGTAGATTAGCTATCAAAACATTTTTACATTACTTATATATATAATAATACATTTTAAATTAATTTGTTTAAAATGCTTAAGATTTTATATGTTTAATCAAGTGCTTATCTCTCAACATATCTAATTTTATCATAGTACAAAAGTATCATATCTCTTTTGAGCTTCCCTCTGTCTTTCTTTGTCTATTTTTCCCCATGACATGAAGAAGTAAATAACTATATTTCTTTTAAAATGGATCATAATTTCTGTACTTTTAAAAAAAGTGTTACAGATAATATGTCATAAATACCTTTAAAACTTTATTGGTTCAGGAAAGTTGTGTTGTACCAAATTTATCCTGGCACCTATCATGAATTTTTGATGTACCAAATGTTCTTTTGAACACTCATCTTGTATTTTGCATGTAGTATTTTCCATTTTCCTGTGCAGTTTGAAAAAAGAGGAAGTGAAGTCACTAAACAATTTTCCTGAAGTTAAATTTATCTGCTTATAAAAATAGGCCTAATTATTGCTTGGATATAAAATGTACAGAACTAACAAGAAACTTTATATAAGTACCTTAATTTGTAAAGTACAAAGTACAAAAAGTCTTAGTGTCAAAATTCCATCATTAGGAACCAGAATATACAACTTATACAGATTTCAACCATACAATCATGCAACATTCTTGCATACATTTAAAATATCTTCATATAAAGTTATTAATTTCAGGATAGTAAGAAAAAATTTTATATTAAATTTGGCAATGATAAAAGACAGAAGGTTGAATTCTTAATGTTGTAACATATTTCTTCCACTTTCTTGTTACAGTTTAGCAAATGAAATTTACATCCTGGATATGCCTATGCACAAGCATACATAGTGCAGAGAAGGAGAAAAAAGAGAGAAGAAAATCAAAATAAATGGATGGGGAAGAAAGGAGTGCAGGGAGGAACGTTGGAAATTACAGGTCTTTTCTAGTTCAAATGGAGGTAGTCAGATTCTTATGATGTTACTTCTTCAAGAACCAGACACTCATGAGTATTTGGAGCAGACTTGGCAAAGTGACCATATAGAGACTGATACCGTGAATAAGAAAATTGTAGTGCCAAGGCACAAAAGGGGAAGAATGTTATACATGTCTTGTGTTCTAAGAAACCCCACTTGAATTTCAAAGGTGGGCTGAGGAGCACCTTCAATACCTATATAAGAGATATCTCCCAGAGGGAAGGCCTATGAATCAATATAAAAGTCATTCTTCTTCCATCTGTCCATGCTGACTGGCCATGTCTTCACTCTTTCAAGAATGTTATAACTCTGCAACCCCCATTTTTTTTTTATTTATTAATCTGTCTTCATCTAACACCAGAGAAATGATTCTTAGTCTTATGACTTAATAGGGTTTTACTGTTGCGAACAGACACCACAACTAAGGCATCTTTTAAAGAACAACTTAATTGGGACTGGCTTACACGTTCAGAGTTTCAGTCCATTATCACCAAGGCAGGCAGTGTAAAGGACAAGCTGAGAGTTTGACATCTTCATCTGAAGGCTACTAGAAGACTGGCTTCCAGGCAGCTAGGAGGAGGGTCTTAAAGTCTATGGCCACAAAGACATATCTACTCCAACAAGGCCACACCTAATAATAGTGCCACTCTCTGGGTCAAGCATATTTAAACTACTACATTCCACTCCCTGGGCCCCTAGACTTATTCAAACATATAGGGGCTATACCTAGCCATAGCACAGTCCAAAATTCATTTAATCCAACATCAAGAGTCAACATATTCTCAACAATGTTAAAAGTCTAAAGTTCAAAGTCTCTTCTGAGATTCATGCAGTCTCTTACCTGTATTCCATACAAAGGCAAAAATACTGGACAAGAGTAAGAGAGTAAGAGTGTAAGAAATCCAGAGGTGCAAACTCCAAACTCTAAGTCTCCATGTCCAATGTCAAAGTGCTCTTCAGATTTCCAACTCCTTTCATCCATGTTGACTGAAACATTTTTTTTTCCTCCTGGGCTAGTTCCACTCCCTGTTAATAGCTTTCCTCAGCAGGTATCCCATGGTTCTTACATCTTTAAAATCTTAGGGTTTCTAAGTCAATTTCAACTTCACAGCTTCTAATATCTAGGATAAACATATGATCTTCTGGGTTCCTCTAAAGAGCTTGTGTCACACCTCTAGTTCTTCCTGCTATAGAACTATAGGATCTAATTGACTCCACTCCATTGCTGCTGCTATTCTTGATAATCAACCTATGATGCTGGTATCACTACTAGGTTTCACCAATAGCCTCTCATAGGCTTTCTTCATGGTGCCAAGCCTCAACTTCTTTCATGACCCCTTCAGTCCTTGGTCATCAACTGCAACTGAGGCTGTACCTTAAACCAGTTGCCTTTCCTGGCTTCTCACTGTGCCTATAAAGAAACCCAATGTTTAGTGGGTCTGTTTAGATGCTGAAGACAGCACATTCCTCACTTGGGTGTGCTACTCAGGCCCACTGAGTTACCAAGTGACCCAAAAAGCTACTAGCTTTGTGTCGGGGCTAGAACAAGAGAAGGCTCATCAACAGGTCCAGGCTGTTATGCAGCTTGCTCTACCACTTGAACCATTTAATCCATCAGACCAAATGTTCCTGGAAGTGTCAGTAGCAGATAGAGATGCTCTTTGGAGCCTTTGCAAGTCTCCTATAGGTGAATGACAGAAGTGACCTTTTGGATTTTTTTCAGTGCTTTACCATCATCTGCAGACAACTATTCTCCCTTTGAAAAAATAGCTTTTAGCCTGCTATAGGGCCTTAGTGGAAACTGAACATTTGACAATAGGATACTAAGTTACCACAGTCTAAACTGTGTATCAAGAGCTGGCTGTTATTGGACCCTCCAAGTCATAAAGTAGGACATGCACACCTGCAGTCTGTTATCAAATGGAAATGGTATAAGCACGATTATCCTGAGCAGGTCCTGAAGGCACAAGCAACTTATATGAAGAAGCTTCCTAAAAACCTATGGTTACTCATGTGACAGTGTTCTTTTCTGCCATGCATGCACTTCCGGCCTTATGCGGTATTCCCTGTGACCTGTTGACTGAAGAAGAGAAAACTAGAATCTGGTTTACTAACAGTTCTGTGTGTTATATAAGCACTACTCAAAATTGGACAGCTGCAGCATTCTGGGACAGCCCTGGAAGATGCTGGTGAAGGGGAAGGGCAGAACTTTAGGCAGTACACATTGTATTACATTTGTTTGGAAGAAGAAATATCCACATGTAGGATTTTTCACTGACTCATGGGCTGTAGCCAAACAATTGGCTGGATCATCAGGGTCTTGGAAAGATCACGATTAAAGAGTTGGTAAGAAAGACATCTGGGAAAGAAGCATGTGGATAGATCTCTCCAAAAAGACAATAGACATGAAGATATGTGTGCTCTATGTAAATACTCACCAAAATATGACTTCAGCTGAGGAGTTCAATAATTAAGTGGATAAGATGACCCATTCTGTGGACAGTCAGCCTCTTTCCCCAGCATTCCTGTCATTGCACAAAGAGTACATGAACAAAGTTCATGTTGACAGGATTAGGGTTATTCTTAGTCTCAAAAACATGGACTTCTACTCACCAAGGGTGACTTGGCTACAGCTGCTGTTGAAAGCCAGATCTATCAAGAGCAGAGACCAACACTGAGCCCCAGTTATGGCACCTTTCCTCCAGGTGACCAGCCAGCAACCTGGTGGCAGGTTAACTACACTGGACCACTTCCTCTGTAGAAAGGACAACGTTTTGTTCTTATTGAAGTGATACTTATTCTGGTTATGGACTTGCCTTTCCTGCACATAATTCTTCCACCCAAAATACCACAGAGTGATTTTTACCTACTGCAGTAAGTAAAGTATGCTGCATAGCATCTTACAGGAACCACTGTTCCAATATTGTATGGTTCTTCACCCCATTAACTGTCATTCTAACTTCTCAACTACATATTTGAAAAAAAGATTCAAAACATGATGATTCTTTAATTCTAAGAAAATTATAAATAGAATACATATTATTCAAGAGAAATTTGTATGATAAAATCTATGGAATATTGTTCTTCAACTCTGTTGTTGCTATATTCAAAATAAATTATATTACAAAGAAGAAAATTAAAATAAATATAAATGACTAAAAATGTTCTTTTTCCATTCCTAATATTACTAAAATACATATAACCACTTCACAAAGTTAGTATATTTATATTTCTTTATTATCTATGGAAGACAATATTGAAAATTGAGTTTTCTCTATAAATTAAGAAAATAGAGAGGAAAAATAAAAAGTCCAACAATTTTTATCTTTATTTGTTTCAAATATTGAAAACTTTGGGGTCAAATATGTATATTAGCCTAACTTTTGTGTTTATACTAAATGAAGTGCTTAGGTGACCTTATGGATAGATATGTTATAGGTAGGTGACAGATGAATAGTTATACATATGTATATTTAAAGTTAAATAAATCATCTAATTTCCATACCATGGGTTGAGATTCCCTTATGATCAGTGATATAAAATAAATGCTTATGTCACTACCATATGGAAGAATCATAATCTGTATGTAATTTTGTATGGAGATTTGGCTTTAAGAATTCAGCAGATTTTAAGAAGGCCTGAGTGTAGGGCCTGCCTGATGGTATCTGTGTCATCCTATAAGAAGTCCAGGAGATTAGACCAATATTTCCCTTTACAGTAAAGGTCATAGCAAGGCAGGTACCATATTAACTCCAGGATGAATAGCCTCATGAAAACTTGGCCATATGGTGTTTTTAATCTCATCATTATATCCACTAATAGTATTGGAAATACATTTGTGTTATTTATGTCATGCAGGCTATGATATGTTGTTTTAAAATTTTGACTACTTTAAGACATAAATAAGAAGAAAATGAATCTCTTAAAACACTACCTCAAATCACTCTCCTAATTATTCACTCATTCGAGCATATTATCTTCCAAGAGACAAAGATGGTAAATTTATTTTCTACCTCAAATGTGCATATGCATGATATTCACAGCTCTGAAACTACCTGGCTACTTCTTACACTTCAATGATTCAGAATACATTCCAGAGGGACACCTGTCCTGTCTTCACTAAGCCCTCACTTCCTGTTTGTTTGATTATAGCAATCTAGGTGTAGTTATTTCCTTCACTGAACTTCTCACTCTATGATTACCTGATTCACAATCAACTCAGTTGTACATTGTTCATCTGACAAGTAAAATGTGAATTTCAAAGTGAATTAATGTTTTCAGTATCTTTGTAATTCTGTCCTCTCTGCCTCTTATGATGTATGATACCAATTAATGGTTAAAACATTTCTGGAATGAATAAGCTGTGAAGATAAGTTGAATGTAAATAGATATATGATGCCTTCTACATTGATATATTTCATATTTATGGAACCAATCTAACCACAGATCAAAAATGCTAAAAAATGAAAGTGGATTAAGACTTCATATCCCTATGCCTTATTAGTACTGTCTTAATGATATGATATGAAAACTATATATATGCCATTTAATTATAGGAAGGAATGTACCTAGATGATAGGAAAATTCCATACTAATATACGTAATAGACTTGAATATTGTAGATTTTAATGTCTATTAAAATTACCCTTCATCATTTCATTTAGACATAAATGGCTATCTATAAGTGTATAGTTTTGTGCCAGTTACATTTTTAGGGGTAAATTTTACCATTTTTCAAAGGGTTGGCTAAATCTGCCAAAATTACAAATCATACACACATTTTTGTAAGTGCTTAAAATTTATAAATATAATATACTACATTGTTGCCCTCAAGTAATCATGAAACCTAGACAACCATGGATCCCTGGAATCTAAATCAACACTATTTCATATTCTGCTCATTGTTCTTCATGAAGAACATATGCCATAGTAACCTAGTCTTTATGAAAATCTGTCTTATTTTATATTAGTCTTTTGTTTTGATTTATTCTATGAAAAAAGGTTTAATAATTAAATTTTCATGGAAATGGTGCTTAAATTGCTATAACATTAATAACTACTCTTTAGACTGACTATAAGATGTACAACATATTTGGAAACAAATTTCATGTTCTCTTAAGGTACCACTCTAACCTATGGATGTATCTGGGAAAATGGGAGAATGAACCCTAAAATGAGACTAAATTCCCGTGCAACATCAAAATTTAGTCAGGGGATCAGAAAATTTATATTCTGAAGGCATTTAGAGGATTAAGCAAGGTCATGGGACCAAAGGTCACTTTAGTTGACATTGTAGGTAGCCACCAATGTAATGTTATATGAGCTTAGGCTATACTCAGCCATGAGGGCAATCTGGGCTTGGAAACATCATCTAAAAATAATGTTGAAATGATAGGTAATCTGAAGCAAGCCCACTGTTATTAATAATATCCTGGGGGTATAAAAGCACATTCCAAGGACAACCCATTTACAGAGGTACAGAGATTCCAACTTTATTGTCTTCTTTAGTTGGAGTTTTCTTACAAGGTCTCAGAAATCCCCTCACACACTTTCATTCATCATCATGTTCCAACAGTCCTTTAGAACTGAATGGTGTTTTCTAATTATCCCTAGAGTTAGGCTTTATTTATAGTTAATTAAATGGTGAAATGATGCAAGGTCCCAGATTTGAAATTGTTCATCTGCAATAGCAGCAAATGTATCAATTCTCATATCACAGAAGTTCTGTGAATAATGGAGTTATATTGATGGACATGGCATAAAATGTTCTGCAATATCAAAAGACTCTATTTCTAAGCTTTCTCTTTTACTGAAAATGTCATCATGCTTAGCCTGAATTAAAATCATGCAAGTCAGATGTATGACAACTTTCCCGCAAATGGAAAATTAAGCCCACTAAAAATTAAACTCTATTCTATTTACGGGCTGTGGCCAGTAAGAATTACTTTTAATTCACTTATGTTTTGTTTTCATTAGAATTTTTCATTTCAATTTTATTTTGCTTTGGACAGTTAGTAACAGACAACATAAAATAAACAGTTGAAATATTGTTTCTCTTATTGGAAATGTTTGAGGTGTCAGTAAAGCAATGAAGGAGAACGAGAAGCAAGTGAGAACAAAGACAAGAAAGAAAAGAAATCCCAGAATAGTGTGGAAGAGTATATTTTAACAAATTCAGGAAAAGAAATCATCCCATTTGTATTTTTTCTCTATAAATATACAACCTACTAATGAATCAGCCTGCCTCCACCTTAGGCTTTAAAGCCATCTTATAATAAATATATTATTGTTATTGATTAAACTACTATTTCTCATAGATTGAGCTATGCCATATTTGTAACCTGAACTACACATGGTTCTGTACTAACCCATTCTAGAAAACAACAAAGATGCCTTTGTTTCACAAGGCTATTTCTACTACCTATGATTACTTTGTTGTGACTACCTTTTAGTATGACTACCTGTTACTTTCACCTTGCAATGATGTTTCGGGAAGTCATTATCACTAACTTAATATGTTTATGCTTTGTTGCTGTAACCATACCTATTTTGTCTGCCAAACCCCCTATTTGGAAACCCCCTACAATGAGCTATAAAAATCCTGCCTCCTCATGTCCAATGCTCATCTCTTGAAACACACTATTAGGAAGAGTCAGTAAATGTACATGAATAAATAAAAGCTTTTTTAAATTAACAACTTGCTATAATTAATTTTGCCATGTTTGTTTGGGCTGGTGGCCTTTTTTGCATCTTTGAGATAATCTCCAATGATATTCTGCTAGTTATTAAACTTTAAATCTGAGGCACCAAGACAAATCCAGGAATGCTAAAACTGCTTTTTTATGGTATTTCAAACACTCACATTTAAGGAAAGTATTTAAAATCTCAAAAACATGGAATTTCCCTATTCGTTTCAAGGAATCCTAGGTATATCCTGAGATTCCTATAGTACAATTCCTGATCAGTACTTTCCTTTTCCTCATTCTTCCTGCCACTCATTGTGAAGGGCAGCCAGTGCGAATGAATTGAGAGCTCTATATAGTGGCAGTGACTTATTTTCAGTTGTTAGGTTGCATTTTACTTTTTGTCATGAGCCAGTCTTACTCCATAACTTATGGATATCTGGAATTCACAGTGCAGAAGACGCCTGTCTGAAAGTTTTCTCTTTTCTTAGTCCTGGGATTATAGCTGCAAGCCCTCCCAACCAGTTGCTATTCAACTAAGATATTATATATATATATATATATATATATATATGTGTGTGTGTGTGTGTGTGTGTGTGTGTGTGTGTGTGTGTGTGTATGTATATGTATACACATAAAATAAATATGTGTATATATATAATGAAAAGGAGACACCTGTACCCTTTAAAAATCAACATATTTCATTGAGCCAAGGTTTAAGATAGACTAAGACTTCTTGATTTGTGAAATAAACATATATTTAACAATTTTCACTGTAGTAATATTTTTGTTTTTGGCAATAGTACATTTTTCAGTTCAATTTAAGTACTGCCATGTTATTTAAGCTTTACTAATAAATGGGCTTTTAAATTTTTATATATTCTCTTTTTTAATAATTTTATTGCTTTCTCCTTTATGAATAAGAGTAGGAACCAATTACTAATTACTTATCTTGTGGCTCCTGAGAATATACTTCTTGACATCTGTGCCTGAAATTACAAGTTAAGGTTTTAAGTGAAAACTGCATTGGCTTTTTCTACCTCTCACATACAGAAAGGCATTCGAAGCAAATAGCATCCTGAATAATCAAAGATAATTTATTTTCCAAAGAGTCTTCTTTGGGACATTTGGTAACAGTATTCCCCATTATTTGAAGGTCTTAAAGCTATATGGTACTCAGTACTGCACATGTAGCAGTTCTGAACACCAGAAACAAGTCTTAAGCAAACACCAATTTGCAAAATAACAGACTTCATATTCTATAAAGTTTGTGGAATCATAATCAAGACTGTGCCTCATTGATAACAATTGATCATCACTTTTAAAAAATGTTGAGGTCTATTCTTTGTTTGCTTAATTTGCTCTTGCTGTTTTATTTTTGTCAACTCTTGAAGTTGAACTTAAGTATATAATGAAGCAGTATTTTTTAAATTTTATTTTTAAGATAATCTCCTCCTTCGGCTTATTACTTTAAAAATATGTTTAAACAGAACAGGACAAAACTAAGAATATTTTTTCAAAATTCAAGGGTCTGAGGAAAAAAATAAAGCTGCTAGTACAAAATCCACTTACTGCTCAGTTTCCAGTGTCTGGGAGCAAGCCGCAAGAAAATCATTCTTGGTATTCGTTCTGTAAATGAGAGAGGAGCCATGGGAAGGAAGATTTTCTCCACCATGATGGGATACTCCAGAATACAAGTATAGCCACCTACAAAGAAACCTCAGTAGTTAAGACTCCCCAGAAAATAATAACCACCAATATGATTGCCCAACTCACCAAAGATGTGCAAAACAACAACACTATTAGCTGCTTCAGGCAGTGAGCTTGAGAGTGGCATACTCAGTTATGTTTGTTTCTGCAGAGCAGGCTCTGTTGTCTCCTCGAGGCTACATTCTTTAAGAACTATTCTGATCACAGTCAAGCTAACCTATCAGACACACCGCCCAGTGTGAAGCAGGCTGTAGTGTTTATGTAAGTGGATTGGGTACCTAAGCCTCTCTCTATAGATTTGTCTTCTTGGGCTAGTTATTTTACCTTACAAGATTGGCATATTGCAGTTATTTAAAAGGATTCATCTATATTAAAAAGGAAGGAAAAATTAAAAATATTTTGAGACAAACTCAACAATGAATCATTTTCTGTTCTTTAAACAATTTTTAGGAAAAAATATTATTAAATTATTGTATTCATCAATTAATATAGAGTTGAGAGCTAAAGAAAGGACCAAAATTGCAAACTAGTAGTGGCTAGTAATGATAAATAAAACAAAATAAAATTAAAAGTTAAGTTTTTAATCAATCATAGAAACTTATTACTGACGAAAAAAATCAAAGATCAATGTTATATCTCTTAGAAGCGTATAACCTTCACAATGTTATTCTAATTTAAAGTAAAATTTGAAAGAGTAGATTAGAAAATGTATACTTCCTGGTATACTGAGAGTCTAGTTAACAGTTTTCTTTGTCTCATTTAGTACTTTTAATTATCAAATTACCTCAATGTTACTACATATGAAGTAAAGAGACCATAAAGATAACACATATATTATTACAGATGACACAATGCAAATATCTGCTCTAACTAAAAACTATTTCATTATTCACAGAAAAGTAGGAAATAACAATGGATGGTAACATTTAGAACATGCATTTTATATTGAACAAGTAGTAGAGTCAGGTTGGCAATAACAACTAGTTGCAATGCATACTGGGAAATATTGTCCCTAATCTGAAAAACACAAGGCCAGAAGTTTACCTAAAAAGATTGGATATTGGAGAATTGCCAGTTATTGTTATTGGAAAAAAATTGCATGTAGTTTTATTGGACTTGGTCTCCATAGTTATTTACAGCTATAGGTTTTGAACTATAATACATAAGACAGAGCCATAGCTTGCATGGTGCTTAAATTGGCTTTCATAACCAGTCTCCTCCTGGAGGGCACTTGCTAACATTAGATCTTAATCATTAGTTCCCAGAATTTAAAGCCTCTGGGCACTCAATAAAATATATATATATATATATATATATATATATATATATATATATATATATATATATATATTTAACAAAGTCTTTGCTGCCAGGAATCTCATGGTGTACAAGGGCATATTAGTGTGGGTGTGCCTGTGCTTGTGCTTGTGTGGGTGTGCCTGTGGGTGTGCTTGCTAAATTTAACATTTAGGTTTCTAATAATCATATCTTAGTTATTTTTAGTGTATACTATGTTTCTTTGAATAACAACAGCTCCCACAGATCCATAGGAGGTGACATTATTAGAAAAAGTGGCTTTGTTTGAATAGGTGGGGCCTTGTTGGAGGAAGTGTGATTTGGGTTCTTCTTGCTGACTGCAGATCAAGATGTAAAACTCTCAGCTCCTTCCCAGCACTATCTCTGCCTCTGCCTGCATCCTTCCATGATTTACACTGTGGCAATAGTGGACTAAATCTCTGAATTTTAAGCTAGCTCCAATTAAATGTTTTCCTTTATATGAGTTACTGTGGTCATGGTGTCTCTATATATTAATTAAAAACTCTAAGACAGATGTTGGTTCCAGGTACTGTGGTATAGCTGTGACTGGCCAGACAGTGTTTTTTTGTTTAGAGAAGTGTAGACTTTGGGACTTTAGGTTAGGAGAGCCATGGAATGTTTTAAACATGGCTTAATGGGGCATCCTAATAGCAACATGGAAGACAATGTTGCTGAGGGTGATTAGAATGATGGAGGTCTGGCTCAAGAGATTTCAGAGGAGGAAAACTTTAGTATATAACAATATTAAAGAAAATCCTGATACTAAATTAAATAAAGTGAGTGGTTCCTCATGACAAGACATCACTTAGTTAAACTTTCAGCTTGTGAAAAGGAATTTAAAAAAGCTTAGGTCCAGGATGGTGGTACATGCCTTTAATCCCAGTAGTCAGGAGATAGAATAAATCAGATTCCAGACCAGGCCTATGTCATGGGTAGCTATCTCTCCATGGAGTCCTAGAGAGACCATTAATTTGAAAATGAAGCATGAATTGCCATAGAGATCTCCAAAATAATAGAGATTGCAGAGTCATCTGATAACTGCTGATGAAAACTCATAACAAGATATGTGGATCCAGTCCAAGAGGAAGAGGAAAGTTGACAATAGACATGTAGATGCAGAGTTTAGAGTTTACCCAACTGTTTTTCAGTCATGCTTTGGTCTAGTATTTCCTCACTTTGTTCTATTTTGAAATGATAATTACATCTTGTGCCATTATATGTTATAATTGTACAATCTGATTCTTTTACTTTGGTTTTATAGAGGATTAAAGACTTTGAATTTTGGACTTTTAAATAGTGCTGATACTGTGATACTGGGGACTTTTAAAGTTGGACTAAAGGCATTTTGCATTATGATATGACTACAATCCTGTGGAAGCCATAGAATGGAATATGGTGATTTGAACAAAAATGTCCTGAATAGGTCCATAGGAATGTCAATATTAGAACACTATTAGAAAGTGTGGCTTTACTGGAAAAATGATTCAGTCCTTTCCTGTTGCCTGGGTATACAGCTGTAGAATTCTCACCTCCTTCTTTAGCATAATGTTCTGTGTGCATCCCACCACTTTTTCATCCATAAGAATAATGGACTAAATATTTAACTCTTGCTAAGAGTTAAATATTTTCTTTTACAAGAGTTGCTGTACTCATCATGCTTCTTCACAGTAATAGAAACTCTAACTAAGACATATACATGAATTAACTTTGCAAATATTTTGACACTGGCACTGTACTTGAAGGATTAAGCTAGTCCCAATAAACAGGTGCATTCCAATGCAAGCAAAGTTATAAGACAATTAGAAAGGAAAACGTTGCTGTCAGGGTGGTTGATATAGAAATTAAATTTAATTTTACTTCTGAGAAATTAAAATTTCTTGAGAGTTATTAATTTACTGATATAATTGCAAAACAAACTGAGATTCTCATTTAATGATACAGTGATTATTGAGGATGGTATCAGGAAGTGTGAAGCTGCAATAATATATTGTACTTAAAGACTGATAAATTTACCTTTCAGTTTCATAAAAGTTGAATAAAGAGTTGATGCCTTCCATGGCAATATTTGAAAAGTCTAGGCTGACTCCGTGACAGTCTTCAAATTGGCAGTTCAGGAGACTAGGCCTAAATCTCTGTTTCTAAAAACTGGGCAAATCCAGGCAAATCCAGGCTAGTCCAGGCCTCAGAAGCTGCTCTGCCACCTGGCCCAAGGCAAGGACAGTGGGTCAGCAGCAGTTTCCAGACTCCTTCATCTACTTCCTTAGCAACCATTTCCAGATATTCCCCACAACAGTTTCCAGCCCCCCATGCCCAAGTAATGTGCTCAGAATGGCCTTAGATATAGAGCAAGATAAAGGTCACCTACCCTGGAACTTGCCTAATATGCTTTAAATCTGGCCTGTGAGCCCACTTGGTTGTCTGCACCTTGATAATGAGAGACTCCAGCATGTAGAACTTCTGCAGAATAAAACACTCTTTGTGTTTGCATGCTATTAGTGTCCAGGGTATTACTCTCTGGTAAATCATGGACCCTTACATATTAACACTGAGTAGGAAAAAGTTCTTCTTTCAGGACCAAAAAGTCAAATACTGGTCTTAAAAAATACATGATAAACAGCTATACTTGAAAAGATAGTTAAGAATCCTGCCTGACTTGCTGGTCAGGAATAACATAAAAGGCTGCTTCTTAACAGATAAAGGAGTACTCAGAGTTGTGGGGATGTTGTCTACTCACTAGGAGAAGTTGGTTATTTTCTTAAGTAACTAAAGCAAGACTAATCATTCAATCCTGTTGTTCACAATGGGAATACTTATATAATACAGGCACTAGTAGGAATGAAGAATATCATTAAGACAATTAAAGAAATTCTAATGCCAGGAAATGATCAAATAAGTAATATGGATGGAGACAAAAAATTTAAGGATAAATTTTAAGATGATCCAGATGTGAGAGAATTACCATGGTGACCATCACATACTGTTTCAGAGAAGGAAGCAAGAGGAGTGGGTCCAATATATTTGCAATCCCCTGAACTTAAGAAAATAAGAGGCATTTGGTGCTATACGGAGATACAACTTAGAAGGACATTTACATGTGTAGCTGGGAGAATCAGTCTCATTTAGACTATATTTAATCACTGTAGCCTGAAAACATCCAAGTGGAAAATATCCAGCAGGAAGTGGAAAGGTAGACCGCAAATGTGTTGAAATTGATAGTTTGATGGATGTGAAACTTGTTGGCTCACTTGTGAGTCAGTGAACGACGGAGAATCTCAAAGTAGTGTCAAAATTTGATAAGATGATTTGACAGCCTAAGTAAATTTAAAAACAGGATATTATGTAAAATGATACCAATTTCATACATACAAAAATCAAGGTTTGTTTTTTTTTTAATTTTAAATGTTATGTTTTTATATTTTACAGACCTGAACACTAATTTCAACTGAAAAATAAATAAGTAAATAAAGCTAGATTTCTTTAAGTCTAGTAAGAAGAATTCTTCATTTCCTGTTGTCCAAAAGTCTATATGTAATAGATACAAGCTCTGAGAGGTTGGGCGGCAATTTGAGGGTGATTTAGCTTACTATGACTTAGTTGAATAGAACTTTTTCTTTAACAATTCATTTATTTGTTCCTTTATCTAGAAATATATTTATACAAGAAATCTCTCCTAAAACCCATTCGCTGGAATACTTACTGAAAGGTAATATATATTATACTACTACAAATCACTAATTTTTTCCTCATTTATATATTTATAATAAGTCTTTAAAATAGCTGTATACAATCTAACAATCTGTCCTCCTGCCTATCTGAAGTAACTTCTCAGCCAAACATAGAGATTTCAAATTTAACTAACTTAAGCAGAAGTCATCTATTTTTTAAACATATTTTCTTTCATTTTAGTTATTCCTTTTAATTTTTTTCCTTCCTGACCACTTATCATATGCAATTGTTTGTATTTTGGGGAGGGAAGTGAAATGTTTCTTGGGTTCAATAAAGTACAAGGTTATTTTTAATAATCTTTACCACCTTCCTCTAGGATTCAGAGAGGGAGGGATGTGAGACTTTCCATGAAATGACTGAAGCTCTCAGCTTTCCTTTATCACTCTTCAGTGGTTTATCCTAACTTTTTTGCATATTTTCTTTATTTACATTTCAAATGTTATATCCTTTCCTGGTTCTCCCAGCCCTGCTGTGGAAAGCCCCTATCTCTTCCCCCCTCCCTCTACTTCTATGAGGATGTTCCCCCACCCAACCACCTACTCCCTTCTCCCTATCCTCGCAATCCCCAACACTGGGGCACTGAGCCTTCACAGGACCGAAGGCCTCTTTTCCCACTGATGCCCAGACAAGACCATCATCTGCTACATATGCAACTGGAGCCATGGGTCCTTCCATGTGTACTCCTTAGCTAGTGGCTTAGTCCGTATGAGCTCGGGGGGTGGGGGGTGAGGGTGGGTCTGGTTTATTGATATTGCTGTTCTTTCTGTGGGGTTGCAGACTCTTTCAGTTCCTTCAGTTCTTTCTTTAACTCCTCCATTGGAGACCCCATGCTCAGTCCAATGGTTGGCTGAGAGCATCTACCTCTGTATATGTCAGGTTATGGCAGACCCTCTTTGGAGACAGCTATATCAGGCTCCTGTCAGCACACACTTCTTGACATCCACAAGTTATTTCTTTATCGAATCTTTCCCTCCCTCCTCTCCCAGTCCCTTCCTCTCACCTCACCTCCCCCTCTCCACACCTTTTTGTCTTCTTCTTGGTAAAGGGAGGCCTTCCATAGATATCAACCAGTCTTGGCCTATCAAGTTGCAGTAATATTAGATGCATCTTCTATTGAGGTTTGACAAAGCAGCCCAGTTAGGGGAAACAAATCCAATGATAGGCAAGAGAGTCAGAGAAGGTCCTGCTCCCATTGTTAGGTGTTCCATATGAAGACCCATCTGTACAACTATTTCATTTGTGCAGAGAACCTAGGTCCATCCCATTATACTCTTTAGTTGACAGTTCAGTCTTTATGAGCCCCTATGAGCCCAGGTTTGTTGACTCTGTTGGTTTTCCTATGGTGTCCTTGACCCCTCTGGTTACTTTAATCCTCCCTGTCTTCCACAAGATTCTCTGAAGCTCTACTTAATAATGTTGGGCTCTGGGTCTCTGAATCAAGTCTCATCAGGTACCGAGTGAAGCCTCTCTAATAATATTTATGCTACACTCCTTTCGGGAAGTCTAGTAGAATATAATTAATAGTGTGGGCTGCACATCTACGACATAAGCACCAGGGGTCTTTGTACCAAACTGAATATGTTCTTCAGTTGATGGCTCAGATTCTGAGAGCTCCCAGGAGTCCAAGTTTGTTGACTTTCTTGCTTTTCCTGTGGGGTTTTGTTCCCATCTACTTCTGGGCCTTCAATCCTTCCCTCAACTCTCCCATAAGATTCCGTACCTCCATCTAAGGTTTGGCTGTAGGTATCTGCTTATAATTCACTTCACTGCTGGATTGACCTTTTCAGAAGACAGTTATGAAAGGCTCCTGTCTTCAAGTATAACAGAGTTCATTAATAATTCCAGGGATTGATTCTTGTTCATGGGATGGATTTCCAGTTGGTCTGGTTATTGGTTGGCCTTTCCTTTTGTCTCTGCTCCATCCCTGCATTTTTTTAAAAGATTGGACAAATTTTGGGCCAAAACTTTTGTGAGTGAGTTGGTGTCCCTTTCTTTCCACTGGGGGTCCTACCTGTTTATAGGATGTATCCTCTTCAAGGTTCCATATCCTTACTGTTAGTTATCTCCACTAAGCTCACCTGCATAGATTCCTAGTAGCTTCACCTACTAGGTCTCTGGGATTTTCTAGATATTCTCCCCTCCCCTAGACCTCAGGCAGCTGTAGATTTCTGTTCATTTTCTTGGCACTCTGTGTCTCTTTCCTATCTCTTTCCACATCAGATCCTGCCTCCCCAGTTTCCTTCTTCACTGTCTCCTATGACTATTTTGTTTCCCCTTCGAAGTGAGATTCATGCATCATAGTTTGGGCCGTCCTTTCTTGTTTAACTTATTTCGGTCTGCAGGGTGTATTGTAGGTATTTTGTACTTTACAGCTAATATCTGCTTATTAGTGAGTACATACCATGCATGTCCTTTTGTGTCTGGGTTACCTCCCTGTATCCTAGATCCATCCATTTCTCTGCAAAATTCATGATATCCTTGTTCTTAATTGCTAAGTAAGATTTCATTGTGTAAATAAAGCACATTTTCAGTATCCATTCTTCAGTTGAGGGACATCTGGGTTGTTTCTAGTTTCTGGCTCCTGTGAACATAGAACACATGTCCTTGGGATATGGAGCATCTTTGTACACATACCCAGGAGCTGCACAGCTGGATCTTCAGGTAGAACTACTTCATTATTTTTTTCCTGAGAAACCTCCAGATTGATTTCCAGAGTTGTCTTACAAGTTTGCAGTCCCACCAGCAATGGAGAAGTGTTCCTCTTTCTCCACACCCTTGCCAGGAAGTGCTGTCCTTTGAGTTATCGTTCTTAGCCATTCTGACTGTATAAGGTGGAATCTCAGTATAACTTCAGTTTTTTTCAAACCTTATTTTTAATTAATGAATCTTAAACACTTTCATCTCCCTTTTAGCTCACCACCCACCAGAAGTAGTGGGAAAGAAAGATAAGGGGGAAGTGGACCTGTTTAGAAAGGTTCTTTGAAGCAACTCTTGTCTATGTTGTTTGGAAATCAGCAGTTCAGTTCATAGGCTAGCAGGGAACAACAGCTCAGTCCACTCACAAACACTTCATGGATACGCCAGCAGTTCAGTTCAGTAGAGTCAACTTAGCAACAGCAGTGACAGGACCTAGCAGAGACTCAGGCCTCAGCCTAGGCTTGAGTCAGCAGGAGGGACCCAGAGAGACACCAGGAGAAGTTCTCTTAAGGAAGTAAAGATTATTGAAGACAAGAGACCTGCAAGTGTTACATAGTTAGTTGTACCAGCAAGTCAAGCTCTGTCTCCGGCACTCCATGGAGTCCTATTTATACCTTCCAAACATCATGTGTCCCTCACATGCCTTGCCTCAGCATGTGTTTTGCCTTAGCATGTCCATCCAATCAGCTCAGTCCATGGAAGCAACAAGAAACTACAGTATATCACCAGAAGTTTTTGGTGCTTTTCTCTCTAAGGAATCGTGACAAATGCAGGTCAACGTTCCAATGTGAAGTGGACCAAGACATGCATGTTGCTAGCAAAGAATATTTCATCATGTCCTTTCACATGCTTGCCTTAGCAGAACATCCACTCTCCCGTGTCTACTTCAGGGAAACTCCCTTCACATGTCTGCCTGAGCCTTTCACACTTGTGTCCACTTTCACATTTGACCCAGCAAAACACCATCAAACTGACTTTCCAAAGAACTCTTATGCTTCTACTTCATCTCAGAGTCATTTTGATTTGTACTTTCCTAATGACTAAAGCTGCTGAGCATTTCATTACATGCTTCTCAACTTTCAAGGTTCCTCTTCTGAGAATCTTTTGCTTAGTTCTGTGCCCCACTTTTTAATTGGGTTATTTGGTTTGTTGGAGTTTAACTTCTTGAGTTCTTTATATATTTCAGATATCAGACCTCTCTGTCTGATATAGGGCTAGTGAATATCTTTCCTTAATCTAGAGGCTGCTATTTTGTCCTTTTGATAATGTCCTTTGTCTTATAGAAGCTTTTCAGATTCATGAGGTCCCATTTATCCATTGTTGGTTGATCTTAGAACCTGAGCCATTGGTGTTCTGTTCGGTTAATTGTCTCCTATACTAATGAGTTCAAGGCTATTTCCAGATTTCTCTGCCATTAGATTTAGTGATAGATACAGATCTATTTGCATTCTTCTACATGCAGAATCTGCTTGGACCAGAATCCTCTTTTTGATTGTATGGTTTTGACCTCAAATGTCTCACTTGTCAGCTCTTCCTTGCCCTTTGATAGGGCACTGGTTTTCTTTTTCCTTCTATCCCCTCTCTCTCTCTCTCTTCCTTTCTTTCTAATCATTTATAGATATGAAATGTTTGTGATGAAATATATCCTGGTTATGTCGTTACTTCCCCTCCAAAAAATATCTTGATTTTCTTTTACATTGATGATCAAGGTTTGGTATTACAGAATCATTACACAAAGAGTATTATAAAAATAAGAATACACAAGAAACATTAAGGCTTCTAAGAGATTTATATCTTTAAAGAATTATTTTAATTACCTAAGTGTAGGACTCTACACAAGTCAATAAAATAAGCATTAAAATACAAATATATAAATTAGATATAAATTAGTCATTTACATGTTTAGATAGCAGAAGTGGAGAGAAATACACAAAGAGTTTTGAATACATAGTATTTCCTATTGTAAAAAGTAGTGCCAGTACTGGTGGCATATCCCAGTAGGGTTTGCTGAAGGAGGCAGAGGCAGGAGGATCTGGAGTTGGAGGCTAGCCAAGGATACACATTTAAAAGCCCAGCAGTGGTGGTTGTCTTTAATCCCAGCACTTGGGAGGCAGAAGCAGGCAGATTTCTGAGTTCAAGGTCAGTCTGGTCTACAGAGTGAGTTCCAGGACAGCCACAGCTATATAGAGAAACCATGTCTCAAAAAATAAAAGCCCCAAAAATATTAGTAAAACACTAAATCAGTTGAAATTTCCAAGAAATATTAAGATTAGATAAAGCATTCAAATGGGGATAGAGCCAATATTTTCATGTCATGTCTTGAATGAAAGTAGAAATTTTTTTAATTTTGCCAAGTAATTACGAGAGGATTTTCAGCTGTGTGTATGTGTGTGTGTGTGTGTGTGTGTGTGTGTGTGTGTGTGCACATGAGTGTACAGGCATTTGGCAACAGAACTAAAGTCCTTTGACGATAGGAGATAGTCGAAAAGGCTGTGACAAGATCCCAGTTGCCTGTTAATATTCTCTTAATATCTTTAACAAATGCTTTGTTGCTTTGCTTCTCTAAAGTGAATTTTGTGAAAGGCTCTATCAGGAATTCAAGGATTATCCTGCCATTAACTTCAGTGTTTACACAAATGATTGATTATTTTATTGGAGTGTTAAGCTTTCCCATAAAAAGCAGGTTTGAAAAGAATCAAAAGAATGAAAACAAATAGCCAAAATTAATATTCATGAGGTGCTAGGGACATATACTTGGATATTTTATGCTATGCATTGAACTATGGATTAAATATGTCTATACGACAACTTAATTCACAAACTTTAGCAAAAAAAATGATATACCTTAATTGGATTCCATGCTTCTGAGAGTGAGGAATATCCTAGTTGATGTTCATGAATCAGTATTTGCAATAGAATTTCATTCAAGAAGTGCGAGATAGAGTAAATTTAGTACTCTAAAGACACAGGTATTGTCCTAGCAACTGAATCATAAAATTACTATAACATCATTCCTTAAAGCAATTTCAACCTTGAAATATAAACTTGATTCAAAATCAGAGGAAGTTACTACTGGGTACAACCCTAAACTATCTGTACTAATAAACAATGAGGAAGATAAGACATGATCATGAATCTTAACCCCTTTAACTTTAAGTGAATTTCATTATTCTCATTTTTAAAAGAGTTAGTTGAATCTTAGAATCATACTTTGTATGCTTAAAGAATCATACGTCAAATGCTGTTATCGTTATATCCTGTAGTAGTGATTTGTTATAAAATATGAAATATCTTCAACCTGGAGGCTCTGAGTTTGTGTTGATTTGTATTCTTTGTCTTTCTGATATTTTTTGTTTGTTTTTGTTTGTTTATATCTTTTGTTTGAGACAAAGAAAACAAAGGTTGATGGATAGAATTGTTGGATGATCTGAGATTCTTTCAGGAAAGATTATATGATCAAAACAGTCAATAAATTAAAATACTTTGTAATTAAACCATTCATTGCATTGTATTGAGAGTAAATTCATAAAATTTATGATATATGCTTTCTTACTTTACTGCCATTATGATATCTGGGTATTGAGAAATTAAAAAACTGCTAGAAATTACAATCAGTTGGTAGAAGAATTCGGAATCAAAGTTTCAATTTTCAGTATCACCCTTCTAAATGTTTATGTATATTTTCTTCCTAAACTTTTGGAATAATGTGTAAATATGAGATAAATACCATATACATGATTCATGTTTATATATAAAGTACACTGTGTGAGTTGCTTCTGTTGTAAACAGATGAAGATGTGACATGTAGACTTGGGAACTATATTTCATTCCTTAATATCATTCTATGATGAGATGTGATATGTCATTTATAGTCTATTCATTCATGAAAGGGTAACTATTGGGCTGTCTTGATAAAATACAGCCTAGATGATCATGTGTTTTAGATCAACTTGATATTAGGTATATATGAATTTTCCCTTTGGCTTAAGTTAGATCAGAATGTTTTCTCTCTGGTCACATAATCCAAAGTCTATGACTCATCAACTATTAAAACAGACAGTCAGCAAGTAAAGGAAGCAAATAAAAAATATTGTCAGGTGCAGTAAAGGTATTTCATGTGAATAAAAGTCATATTTTCATAATTACATTGGTTCTATAAAAACTATTATAAGAACTCTCTGTTAGTGATGATTTTCCCACATAGTTTTGTAAATTTATAAGCACTGACTATAATCATGCTTGTAATACATACAGTGGACATTAAAATGCTTTCTAACTGCAGTAATAAAATTCTGCACAATATAGTTTTATCACTGGCTTTTATTTAACTGTGAACTCAGAAAACTACTGGGTAATATATGATATGTATAACTTCATTAAAAGTTATTTAATTATAAAAATATTATTTCTCACCTATGAAATAAAACCAACTTCCAGTGCAGCAGCTCTGTGTATTTGTAGTTTTTAAAATGAATAAAGGTGACAGTCAAATAAAGGAACCTACTGATTTTATTGCTATCTTATCAAGAGCGTATATAGCACCTATAAAATCTATGGTGGGAAAGTAAATTATTTACTCTAAGAACCTTGGCTGTGAAATCATTTATATGATCCTAATGGATATGTACACAGCAGAGCCAAGAAGAGCTTGAGAAGCACATCTCTTTATATTTCTCTACATTTTCCATTTCGGCAAACGGCATCCAGCCTTTTAGATTTTAGACATACAATCAAAATGTCTATCACAAACTTTCTGGAGCACAGTTGCAAAAGGGATTTCTAAGGCATTTAAAACATTAATTGTGCTTTCCTTTATTCTTCCAAAAAACACATTGGATTTGCTATAATTTTTAGTGCATTTCACAGTATATTATCAAGCACTTTACTCTTACTGTGTGTAATGTGAAATATATATTAAATACCACTTTGTTCCATTCAGAGTTTACTAAGACCTACGTGTATAGAAACACAGGAAGTTTATGTCCCTGGGAAATACCACAGACTAAGTAAGAATCAAACCACATAATAATACTCCCCAAATTGGCCCACACTATAGTGAGTATTCTGAGGCAAAAGAATTTTGACAACTAGATATTTTTCTTCTCTGAAAGAATGTCGATCAATTATTTGTTCTTTTTAAAGCCAGCAAATCGAGGTTTCCGGAAGCAAAGAAATACCTTTTTAAGAAAGGAACCTGATATTTTTCATATAGCCTCATAGAAGACCCAAAAGATGTTAATATGAATATCACTCCTCCCACTATGGAATGCCAAAGTAGAGGTTCAAAGAGGGAAAACAACTACCAGTGTCACATATAGAACTACGAGAAACTTGTCTTGAAAGTAAACATTTCGTTTTGTGCATTCGTAATTGCTCTCTTAACTGCAACCTGAGAATCCACAGAAGTCAAGTTGCTCAATAATCCCAGGCCCCTTTCTCGGTTAACATGACACTTTTATTTTCTCTCTTCTCTTTTGGTTTACTTTTGAGGCTGTTCATTAATTGTGATGTTTCTTCCTCCCCCAATTTCTCCCTTATACCCCTTCCCACTCCCTTCATTTTCATGGTCTCTGTTTTCATTAATTGTTATTGCATGCATGTATGCCTTTTTAAATATATCCTTAAGTGTGTGCATAAATATAACCCGCTGAGTCCATATATTACTTATATATATGTACTGGCGCCTTGCTGGCAGGTCCAGGTGAGAGGAGAGAGGTCCATCCAGGTCCTGCAGGACAAAAGAAACACACCAAGCCAGTAGTCTTGTTGAAGCAGGAACTCGACTTTATGGCATCAGCCTCTTGCTTATATAAGTTCAGAACATAAGGAGGGGGGATTTTGGTGAGGTAAGTTGACATAGGAGGCAGGGAATGGTGACAGAGGATACGGAGTGACTGACAAGGCCAATGGCAAAGCTCTACCTCAGAGGCAGGGCCAAACAGGTCTTCCTGCATCATCCCAATAAGGAAGTGACTGAGCCAGGTCTCAGAAATGGAGCTAGGTCTCAGAAATCGAGCGAGGCTTAGGCTCTTCCATAAGGCTACAGAAACTCGAGCCAGTCTTGGGTTTGTCCTCAAGGCCCAAACCAGGGCCAAAATGGGGCCCGACATGTCTGTTTTCAGGACTGTTTTTTGGAACTGGAAAAAAAAAAGTTGTTGTGCTGTCCCTCTCTTGCAGCCAGCTTTACTTAGCTGCCTGTAGTTTATAGTGCGGGCCTGAGGGCGTGTGGGTTTTTCCAGTCCAATTTACCATGTTCATAGTTCTTAGTGTGAAATATTCTGGATGTTTGGCTGGCTAAACCTAGAGAAGGCATTGGTGAAGATTATGTCTCACACTTTGCTTTATTTTTCACCAGCAACTTTAATTCAGTTGTCACTTATGCACACCATTCTATAGGAACATAAAAACATTAGATAAACACAGCTTTTAATTATTATTTGTATTAATATAAGATTCTCTAGGACTACAGTTTAAGAATTTGTTCTGCCACCATAGTAAGAGACCTATCAACAGGTCTTAATTGATCTTTTTTTTTTTTTTTTTTGGTTTGGTTGGTTTTTGTTTGTTTGTTTGTTTTTGTTTTGTTTTGAGACAGGGTTTCTCTGTGTAGCCCTGGCTGTCCTGGAACTCACTCTGTAGACCAGGCTGGCCTCAAACTCAGAAATCGACCTGCCTCTGCCCCCCAAGTGCTGGGATTAAAGGCATGTGCCACCACCACCCGAAGATGATTGATCTTGAAGAGACAGAAATGACAGCAAGAGTAACTTCATTTGTTATATTACCACAGTAATATCCTAAGTTTAGATGTGAAGCAATCATAATTAGGTATCTTTAAATAAATACTATTGATGTGTATGAAAGAATCTCTCTTAATTTTTTTCCTCTCTCCTTCTTCTTCTTCTCCTTCTCCTTCTCCTTCTCCTTCTCGTTCTCCTTCTCCTTCTCCTTCTCCTTCTCCTTCTCCTTCTCCTTCTCCTTCTCCTTCTCCTTCTCCTTCTCCTTCTTCTTCTTCTTCTTCTTCTTCTTCTTCTTCTTCTTCTTCTTCTTCTTCTTCTCTCTCTGTTTCTCTCCAATATAAAGGAAAGCTTCATTTTAAATTCCTTCCTCTTATAAAAACACATGTTTTCTTTCATGTCTTAACAACAAACTATAAGTGTCACATGGTTGTTGTTACTTATGATTTTCTCAGAAACATCAGTGTAAAAATGAAAATTGAAATGATAAACTCTCAATTTATCCAAAAGCTGTCATACTAATAACTAAGCACACAGAAGTAAGTGGTAATAGAGAAACATCAGAAACATTTTCTGTAGTATGTAAATGTAACACACCAGTCAAACTTCTCACAGTTGCAGGTGCTTTGACAGTCAATCTTACTTATCATATGAATTCTTCCCAAATCTAGGAAATTTGTTTTCTTTCCTCCTTTCTGTGTTCTAAAATCATTTACAATTTCTTAATTACAAAATCATAAATACTGGGAAGTTTTGAGTCAAAAAGCAATTATTTGTCCAACTGTTATATATCTTCACGAGAAATCATGGGGGCCTATTTGCTATTTGCCACCAATGTTTTTTTTTTCCTTTTTTTTTTTCCTTTTTACAGAGACATTTCCCAAAATAACAGCTTGGCTACTATTCAGATCAGTTGCTGATTGCTGGTAAGGGCTACTTTTGCTGCCTTGAAAAAGGCTTCATTAAGAAATGTTTCTTCAGTTTAATTTAATGAAGTATTTTCAGAGAAAGGATACTCAAAATAGTTTCTTAAATAGGATTCATGTTTTCTCTACCAGCCAAAGATACCCTGAGTTAAACAGGAAGTTTGTTTGGCTTTTAAGTCAGCACTGAGTTTACATAAATAATAAATATTATTAAGTAAGGGTATAATATTTTAACCTCAGTTCTTTGACATTGTTTTAGGGAGATACATTTTTTTTTTTAATTTACCAAACATTTACTTTCAAAGACACTGAAGTTCCATTAGATTTATAAACTAAAATGATGGTCTTTAACCTAACTCCATTATCATTTCTAGAGAATCATTTTAATTCTGTAGCAAAGGTGAAGGTACAATATGATTTTAACATGTAGTTTATGTATCTAATATTGTGTTTTATAAAAAGAAAGAGAAATCAAGGGTATTTTTTGGTGGACGTACAGTATGGAGAAAGAGGGTGCCTCTGAGGGCCCTTATTGAGGTACCAGCCACATGACAGTATAGTATAGTGTTTTTTCGTTCGTGGGGAAGGAACTTGTGGGAGTAGACACAGAAAAATGCAGAGAAAGAGAGAGAGAGAGTGAGAGAGAGAGAGAGGGAGAGAGAGAGAGGGAGAGAGAGAGAGAGGAAACTAGAGGACTAGAGGCCAGCAATGAGTAAGTGGAGGGGGAGAGAGGAATGTGGAAAGGTGGGGAAAGGGTAAGGGAACAGGAGCAAGAGGAGAGGAGAAGAGAGCAGGAGAGTGAGGAAGGGGCAAGGAGTCCCTTTTATAGTGAGTCAGGCACACTCAGCTCTGTTGGGGCAGAGCCACTATGAAATGCCAACAACTAAAAGCTCTGTTCAGACTCACATCTAAAAGATGCAAGCACATGTGTTACAGAATGTAGTTTGTATGATAGGAGACTAGAGAGAAATGGTGCTTCAAGTTTTCTATTGGTGTCACAATTTGAAATACTCCTAATTAATGATATCCTAGTAACTGGCATCACAGAATAGTGACCAAGTATTCAAATATGCAGGGTAGTGAATGGAAAGATTCACAACTCATGAAGCATTCATTTATAAAGACTACATTGTATTCTGATGTGTAAGATATCATCAAAGATAGTGTGCAATGGACTTAATTGTTTCATTTGTACTATAATGAAGTGTGTACAGAAAGATAATTTTCTGCATTAAATGATTTTCAGAAAAAAAAGCCATTATTAACCCTAAAAGGAAATTCTGAAACACTAGCACTAAAAGTGATTAGGTAAGTACATGCATGATGTAAAGAAGTACGACCAATTCATACTGGCTAACCTCTAGAATTAAGCCCAGGAAATGGACTCATGGTTTAGTGGTGAAGTAGCACCTGCAGAGGTTCAAAGGTTGGCACAAGCACTAGGCATCTAGCAATCCCATGTTACTACTGTTTCAAGAGACCTGAACATACAAGCACATAAGCACACACAGATACACATAAATAAATAATATCATTTTGTAAGAGTCCATGATTCACTGAACAATGACACGCTGGGCTCAAATAGTATGGAAACACAAAGAGTGTTTTATTCTGAAGAAGTCCAGCATGCTAGGGTTGCCACAACACTAAGATAGAGACACGTAAGTGATCTTGCAAGCCTGATTTAAAGCACATTAGGGAATTCTGGGGTAAGTGACTTCTATTTTATTCGGTTAGGTCCATCTCTACGAACATTCCGTTACTGGGCTGTGGGGGCTTGATACTTGCTGGGGAGGCCTGGAAACTGCTGCCAACCCATTGTCCTTGCCTCATGCCAGGTTGCAGGCAGCTTCTGAGGCTGGAATTGCCTGGGATTGGCCAGTTCTTGGAAGTAGAGATTTAGTCCTACTCTCCTTAACTGCCAATTTGGAGTCTGTCATGGAATCAGTTTAGACTTCCCAATTTAAAAACTAAAATTTAGCATTAATTTAAGCCATGTGCCAAAAATCATAAAGTCAAGTTTCCTTGATGTCTTTAATAATGAATATAAAAATAAGATTTCCCATATAAAATGTATATAAAATAATATCTATATATGTGTGTATCTTATATATTTATAGGGACATATATATGTGCATATATATATATATATATATATATATTCATGAAGATTTAACAAGAAACAGCTCAAAAACTGAACACTGATTATATGAAGTGAGTATTTTCTATCCATTGGGATTAAATAAATAACCGAAAGAATATTCAGTCCAAGAAATCAAAGATTTTGTCTGATAGTTTCCTCTACGCTACATGTTCAGGTTAATTTTTCATGTAAGATAGTTTATGTTTGCAAGTTATACTTCATTTCAATGAAAGTATGTAGGGGTATCTAAGAGTTTTATTCTCAAGTTTACAAGGATGATGACAAATAGTCATAAAGTAATATTTTAAAATCAATATATAAATATTTCAATTTATATAACTGTTTTCCAAAGTTTAATTGCATGCTTATAAATAAGGATAGAAATAAAAACAATCAAACTTGCAAGTATCATTAAGTTCCCTCTCTGTATTATAGTATATAGTCTTATGAGAGTTATTTTCTACATGGACTGTGTGGATAGCATGAGAAGACTTTAATAGCCATCACTCTGTAGCAGATTCATCATAATGAAGTCCGTTAAATATTTTGGATATTAGTCACATGTTTTTATAGATCATTTTTTTCTTTGTATGTACAGTCATTATTTTTTATAGTTCTTTTGTTTTTGATTGTTTTTCATATGGAGTACACTTGATTGGATCACCAAGTATAAATTTATACTCTTTAGACATCAATTTGAATAAATAAAGTTAATTCAAGGAAGGTAGTTTATTAAACAACTCTCACAAAAAGACAGGCCCATATACAAATACCTACCACAAATGCAAACACATATTATAGACCAGCCTGATTTCCCAAGGTTAAACTTTTATTCCGATACACTTCATGACAGTTATTCTTGGTGTTGAAAGGAAATTATTTCATCAAACATTATTGTCAAGTGCCATGTAGAAGAGACTAAAGGCACACAGGTAACTTTTCTGGAGATGGCAACATTCTTTTGCATAGTTGTGATTGATAATTATGAAGTTTAGGGCTTTCAGAAATCTCATTTCAGGATTGGTTCTTATTTCTGACAAGTTTCTCCTATCATTATTAAATCAATTCAAATTACTTGGGTATTAGTTCACTCTATTTGACAGATTTTCTGCAGATCAATGGGGATATACTGTCTTGTAGTAATGCTATCCAGACTAATGATGATTCTATGAGAATTCCTAAAATCACACTAGTGATTATTAGGTGTTTTATAGTAAGGACTACATTTAGAGGCTTCTGTGCTATGAAAACTACAGTTAGACCTATGACAGTGTTCACTTGTCACAAGCAAATTGCAGTAGGTGGAAAGCAGACACACAGATTTACTATTTAGGAATACAATCCTTTAGGCCATAAAGCAAGGAATGTGTCATTTATTATAGGGGCAAGGAAAGAAGATAAAATATTGATTGGTCTTATCTATACAAATCTTCAGTGTTAGCATAGACATAAGAATTATAGTATGGACTCTCAATGAACCTGTGGAGCTAGTGATGGATAATGATTGTCTTACTAGATAACTAGTCTTAATAGAAATACATTTAAGCATCTCTGTTCTAAACTTCTTATTCAATTTATGATTAAACCTGTGGTGAATTTTAGTAATTGGAATATTATGTGATCATGTGTCCTGGAAAGGTATTAAAGCTAGGAACAATAACTTTAAGTAGCAGGACAGAGGTGCAGAAGGAGAATTAGAATCTAAGGCTGAAAGTTAGAACCTGAAGAAGAATGGAAAGAAAGACCTTAGAAGCAAAATAGAAGATCATGTATGTTCATATATATATGTATACACACACCCCCCACACACATACATATATATATATTTTCTATAGGAATTCTTAAAATTACACTGGTGATTATTGTTTATTTTTTATTAGATGTTTTCTTTATTTACAATATTTCCTTTCCCCAGGTTCCCCTCCAAAAGAAAAAAATGAAAATAAAATAAAATAAGAAAAAAATAAAAAAAAAAACTAAAACAATCCCTTGTTTCCTGTTCCCTGTTCCCTCCCCACTCCCCCTGCTTACCACCCCATCCTCTCCCACTTCCTGACCCTGGCATTCCCATACACTGGGGCATAGAAGCTTCACAGAGCCAAGGTGCTCTCCTCCCATTGATGACCGACTTGGCCATCCTCTGCTATACACATGATGCTGGAGCCATGAGTCCCCCCATGTGTATTCTTTGGTTGGAGTTTTAGTCCCTGGGAGCTCTGAGGGTACTGGTTAGTTCATATTGTTGTTCGTGCTAAGGGGCTGCAAACCCTTTAGCTCCTTGGGTCCTTTCTCTAGCTCCTTCATTGGGTAATTATTAAGTGCTTTACAATAAGAACTGCAAGTAGTGACTTCTGTTTAAGTAACTACATTGATGAGACAGATTGTTAGGATCAACAAATAAATATGTGATAATGAATGTATATGTATGAATGTATATGTGTTTATGCATAATTGCTTGTGTTGAAGTTTTTCCTTCTGTGAGTGTGATTCTCTTCTCCTGGTTCAATAAAACTTAATTACTCTAAACTGCTCTCCAGCATGGCCAGTGAGAAGAGAGGCTTCTGGGCAATAGAGAAAAAATTCCCTAGCATTTAATCCTTTACTAACCCTCTCACTTCTATCCCCACCCCAGCTCTTAAGCAACAGATGTTAATTCTCCAAGAGGCCTGCAGCTTCTGGTTTCAGAGTGACTTAGGGTTAAGACAGTGAATTAGCAATCATAGAGAATTATAATAAAAGTGAGAGTTAAGTTTTTCAAGTGGATATTAAGCACAGAATTATAAAGTAAGCAAGAGTTAAGCTATATAGCACCAATCAAGTGCAGAGATTAATAAATTAAATAATAAAGATATAGAGTTAAGTTTCCTTGGTACTTGTTGAGTAAAGCAATAAAGAGTTATTTTTTAAGAAAGAGTTAAATCTTCAGTGCTTAATGAAGCGTATAGTACAGTGATAGAGTTAAGATATTCGCACAGAATAGCAAGACAGACTTATGTAGTAAAGTAAAGCACAGAGAATTATAGAAAAGAAAACCAACATTTATGAGACACAGAATAAGCAAGAGTGTTTAGTCTCCAGTAGCTATAAGCTACAGCATCCAGCATAGTTAGAAAGTTACAAGGCCATAGATCATCAGTCTTTTGGTCTGTGTCTGTCTGATATCTGTGCCAACTTCAGCTCCTTCCCATAAGACAGGCAGAGGCACCCAGCACATTATGAAAGCCTGTGAGATACATTAACTGAATATATTTTTGAAGATTTAAAAAGGAGTTTTGATAAATGTTGCATGAGACACACATGAGTAAGAAGCAGATACTAGTACCCAGCCAATAGATGGAATCCAGGAACCCCTGTGGGAGGACCAGCAGTCTCAACTGACCTGGACACTGAATCACCAACCAGGAAGCACATACCAGCTGATATGAGGCTCCTGACATACATACAGCAGAGGATTTCCAAGTCTCGTCTCAGGGAGAGAAGATGCCCCTAACCCTTGAGTGACTTGAGGCTTCCCAGAGAGTAGGGAGGTCTGGTGGGGCAGGGGTGGGGAAAATATACAAACACATATATAAGTAGCAAAAATTAAAGAAAATGGTGATAAATTTAAAAAATCATGGAGTTGGGGTATATAGATGTTATATAAAGGAAGGGGAAAATCATGTAATTGTTATTATAACAAATATTGTAAAATATACAAAAATGTGAAAAATTAAAACAAATAACACCAAGAAAATTTGTTTTAGTAATTTTAATGTGAGTATAAATTATCTTTAAAATGATATTAATGTATTTTGAATTGAATTCTCCTCCATTGTCACTTAGTTCTCAGAGAGTTGCTCATGAACACTCCAAAAGGAAAAAGTAAATGATGTGAGAGCTATAGATAAATAACATGACAGATGGCTGTTTCTATCCTATATGAAAAATCTCACTCTTATCTTCTAAATAATTAAATTAAAAATACTAATGATCTGTAAATGTTAAATATCCACAGACATTTGAAATACTAGACAAAAATGCTTACAAAAATAATACAGGACACACTGGGTTATCAACTTATTGGGTTTTGCTCTTTTTTGATAAATATAATAATAGCAATACATTTCAAACCCAAGTAGGGCAGACACATTATAGCAAGTTGTGATTTGGGTCATGCCTGCTGAGAAAACTAATTAAAATTATGTGGCTTATGTGTATCCTTTACCTCAGTAGGAGTTTGAACTTTCTATAGACATCCTTTGTAAATGACCAAAAAGATACATATATCACATTTGCAGAGTTCTAAGTACTTAAGTAGCCAGAACAGCTGGATATAATTAAAGTAGGTTGCTTGGATTATTATAATTATAGACATTTGGAGGAATATAAGCAGAGTTTGCCTCAATGAAATGTTTAGGAGTATATGGAGAAGATACCAAGAATTACAATTTTTTGTTTTAAATTTTTTTTATGAAAATATGATATCCTGGGGTGTTTTAGGTTATATTTTTGTTGATATTTTTTCCCATGCAAAATATGTGTGCATTTAAAATAACGATCAATTTCAAGACAACTACTTGTTTGCTGAAATTAAAGCTTATACAATGAAAACAAAAACATATTTCAGTGTTCCTACATGGTATGTGTAGATTGGCATATTCAATCATTGGGTCTTGATTCCTCAAAATAGGTTTTAGTACACTAAATGCAGCAGGTACCTAGGATACTGTTAATGACATTTAAGTGATATATCCATATATTCTTTAATTATTTCTAATTTTTATAATAAACAGTCATCATTTATTTTAAAATTATCTCTAAATGCTTTTGTTTGGACTTGTGTGTTTTTCTTATAATCATATACATCCATGAGAAATCCATTAAACATTTTTAAGTGATAGATTTCTCCATATGGAAAGAGGCCCCATTAACACTCACTTGTATGAACTTTACAATTTGGGAGCGTTTGTGATTACTCCCTCAGGGTGTCCAGACACTGTTGTACACTGGGCTGGAAGGATGAAGCAGAGCCCTGAATGAGTGAGGTATGCAGGATCCCTGTCTAGCCTGAGTAAGTACCTATGGTGCATGGAGGCCTTCTCTAAGGGTTTTAATGAAACGGTTCTCTTATATTACCTTAGCTTCTGTTTATACCTTTTTTTAGGGTGGGCTTGTGCACATACAATTTATTTGGGGTCAGCAAGGGGTATATATGAACCTTGGAGAGTGAGAAGACGTTTTCAGGATAAATGAAACCATTGGTTAGAGTTTAAAGTACTGTGAATGCCTCATTTTTGTGAAGAGGCATTCCAGGACTCCCAAGTTCTTGCTGAGCAGGTTCTTTTGGGGGTGGGGTGGGGTAGGGAAGGGGGCAGGATGTTGAACTTGTGGGTTTGCCAAGGACTATGCTACCTTCTTCTGGTAGTGTGGGTTCTTTCTCCCCAGATCAGATAGAGAAGAGGAAGACCTACAAGAAACAGGGAGTCCTCCAGTTTGCTCGGAGCTCAGAGGAACTGTCCAGAGATGAGAGACTGAGACCTCAGGACACAACATACAATATACATCCCTCTACATCACTGGGTTAAAACAAAATTAACAAGTTGTCTTGACTAAGAAATAATAACCTTTCAATTCAGAAGATAAATCTATATTTGCAACATTCATTTTTGTACAAAGTTTTTCTTTATTTTTGATAATATAATCTAATTACACTTTCTATATGAGAATGGTGTTATTAAGTAGGCGTGGCCATGTCGGAGAAAGTGTGTCTGTTGGGGTGGCTTTCATATGATCAGGTGACTGCATAGAAAATATTGCTGTAAAATATGCATATGTGAATATATAATTTATTGACATACAGAAATTATGGAAAAACATATTTTGGAATGGATTCACTGAGAAAACCCATTATTTACATTTTCTACCTGCATTCTATGGCCAAATTAATACAACCTAATAGAAAACAAAGGGAAAGAAAGATAAAATAATTGATACCATTAAAAATGGTGTTCAATTATTTGCAAAAATTGTGTAATAGATGTTTTATAAAACCCTTTCAACACTATGCATCCTAAATCTGCTTGATAAAATGTATTAATAAAATATCTATATAGTCTATACAACCAATGAAGGAAAAAACAGAAAAAAAAATAGCCAAGCAGTATGATATGATAAGAAGAATATATACCTAAAAGGGCAGGTGACCATAAAAGGTTATATGGAAAGCATCCAAATATTAATAAAAGTAAAGTGAAATTAAATTTGATCACTTATTTATGTAAGGGTAAGCTATTAAACATCATGATATCAGGAAAAGATTTAGTAATATAAAAATTTTTTAGAAACAATACTTTATCATTGGTTGAAGATATTTTCACTTATCTTTATAATACAATAATTAAAATTTATATAATAAGAGTAGAAAATTTAGATATTTATAAGCACCCCTTTATAGTAGTAAATATCAAAATAAATTTCCTACTGGAAATTTAATGTTAATTTACCAATGGATAATTAAGCTTATCTTTGAAATCTTTAAATGAAAAACAACCTCCTTAAAAGCACAAAATACCTTTTTAAAACAGTCATTGGATAATAAGAATTGTTGTTAATACAAAATTGAAAGTTTTATTCAGGGGTTTATTTGTGCATAAATATTTAAAAGACAAATTTATTATCAACATATCTGAAGTACCTCTCTTCCACTTAAAAAGACAAAAAAAAATCTATTAAATATGACTTGCATGGGTGTCAGTAACAGTTTTATCTAGTTACTTGAAATAAATAAAAGAAAAAAATGGGTAAGAGATTTTACAAAATAAATTAACTATGGAAGAGCTAGTGAAAATTTGTTCATATGTACCAGAAAAAATATATAGGTATGTTATTAGTGCTAACAATAGATAAAAGAATCTCTGTACACAGAAGAAAATAAAAACTATATTTAAATAAGGAACAAAAGGTTTAAAGTGAAACAAAAATACATTACAAGACAATAGTTTCAAAAGTGAAGAATACACTAGGCGTTTTGTGAGACGAAGCACTCTATACATATTTTATATGGGACATTGTAATATTTAATTATTTAAAATAATCAAAATATATCAGGAGTGTACCATGTTCAAGTATAGTGATAGTCTAGCCAAGACTCTCCTTCAGGTTTTTCATGAAACTCAACATAGTAATTACAATTTATTTATGGAAAGAATGTGAAAAAACAGTATCTACAATATTGCAATTTTTTTTTCTCTGATGAAAGGGTAAGAATAGAGACATACACAAGGTGTGCAAATACTGTGCTTGGTTTGAGCCCAGAGATTTTCTTTCTCTGTACTAATTATCCCTAGGCCTAGGCCTTGAAGCTTCTAATCTTCATACAATCTAATCTTCCAAGATGACTGATAAAACCTGGCTTCTCTTGGCTTCTGACTAAACTCTGCTTTGCCTAATATTAACTTTGGCTATGTGTTCTAACCTGCTGGCTCCTTCTAATACTCTGTCTTCACTTCTGTATAGTTTGTTCTCTCTGTAACCTCTCTCTGTAAAACTGTCCTGACCCCATCCTTCTCTATCTATATCTCACTATCTCTATCTCTCTGTGTGTCTTGCGTCTGTGTCTCTCTGCGTTTTTGAGTCTCTGTGTTACTGTCTCTTTCTTTGTATTTTCCTGTCTCCCTTGCACGATCTGTGTTCTTTCTTAAATAGCTTCGCTTCCTCTCCTACTCTTATGTGAGTTGGGCATATCCTATTGCTGATTCATTCTGTCAAATCTTTCTTTGATTTGTCTCTTTTTTCTGCTCCTCAATTAGACCTCACTTTCAAGCATGGCTGCTTCCTTTTACAATCTAAACCTGCATTTATTGTTAGAGATTAAAGGTATACACTACTGGTGTGTCTGTTTTACAGCCTTGTTGTATTTTAGTGTAGGGGATGTCTGGATTCCTGCTGAAGCATATGGACCTAGAAGGTCTTTGGATGTGATCCCTTGTGAGAATATCCATGTTACTGGCTTAAAATTTCTCCACATAATACTAAATATGTAAACAACTTAATGAGTTACACATATAATAATATAAAATAAAATATATATGAAGTTATTTTTAAATATTAAGATTTTTAAAAAAATATCTAATAGGCCTAAATAGTGACTCCAGTATCCAACCAAAGCATAAATAGAATCTCCAATATAACAAATTTCTAAATGAAATTCATTGCCTGGTACCATAGTAGGAAAATCACTTTCTGTTACATTAACATTTCTAGTTTAAAATATCTGTTTCATACTTTACACAATAGATTGAAATATACTCTATGTATTTGAAGACAAAATGAGCAATCACAACAGTTTTCTCTGTATACCATAATGGTTATTTTGTGTTTCCTTATGTTTCTCTAAGTAATGTGAAAAGAGTAGCAAAGCTAAGGCCATGTATGTAACAATTGTAAAATCAACATAGATTCATCTTTAAAATCCATAAACATCCTTTAAAAATCAGCTTTCAAACATGAACAAAAGGAAGTGATAAAAATAGTGCAGTGTTTCATTGAGATTTAAGACAAATCTGCGGAAAACTTTAAATAACCTATTTATGGAATTACTTGTAATCAGCAAAATTTAAATTCATTCCTAAGGTTTGACCCATACTTAGCCTAGAAACAGAGGACATCCTATATGACTGTAACAGTTGGTGCAGGTGGCAATCATCAGACATCATTTTATAGACTTGTAAGGATGTTTTACAACCTCATTAGAAAGATACTAACATATATTTCAACAATTCTATGCCTGGGATAAAACTTAAGCAATATTTGGGTCTGATTTCAGAAAATTATTCTAGCAGAAAGCTTTGTAAGCAATTCAAAATATGGCAAATTTTCATTGACATAATACTCAGAGATATTTAAGCAAACATGTAAAATAACATAACATTTGTCACAAACATTTGTAAAACAGAGATAAGTGTTAGGTGAGTAGCCAATGGAAGAATATGGCTGTGAATTTTCCTCATCAGTAAATGAGAAGTCAAATACTCCTCTTAGGATACCTTGGCTACATCCTCTTTTCCTCCTAGTCCCATGACACTAAGAACCTCTTATTTCTTGAATTACTTCTCATAGAAATGTAGAAAAATCCACACCTTCTGACTTAATACTTTCAGAGACTTTAAATTTATTGTAATTATTCCTACAAGCATTGATCTAGTGAAAAGTATGGTTTTATTGATAGCAGAATCATCTCAAGGCAATTACGTGTGTGTGTGTGTGTGTGTGTGTGTGTAGTATTAAATTATCCATACATAAGCATGGATTTATCCATTATAAATATTGATATGGACTTAGACATATTAGTGTTTAAGATGTGCTACTGTCTGTTTAATCAGTGGTCTTTTTCTTGAAGAAACACCTTGGCCATGGCAACTCTTATAAAGGAAATCGAGTAACTGAGACTTGTTTGCAGTTTCAGAGGTTTGTTCTAGTATCCTTCTGAGTGGGTGCATAGGTCGCACGTAGGTGAATGTTCTATAACCATCTTTGTAGACATCAGGGAAAGAGAGATCCATTGGGCCTGGTTTGACCATTGGAAACATCACAGCCCACCCCAACAGACACACTTTCTCCAACAAGACCACACCTACTTCAATAATACCACACCTCCTAATCCTTCTTGAGCAGTACTTCTCCCTAATAGCCACACATTTAAATATACTCCAATTCAAACACCATACTTATTTAGGTTTGTTCCTATTTGTTTATAGAACTAACATCTACCTTTAAATTGACATATTCCCAGTACCCAAGAGGGACAATTTAAGATCGCTTTTGTAAATTTAAAAAGATTATTGAAAAAAATAAAAGAGTAGTATTTAAATTTCTTTAGTTTTGACAAGTTTTATGTGAACTTGACACAAAAAAAGAGTCATTTCGGAAGTCAGTTGAAAGTCATTCTGTAACTGAGAAAATGCATATCTACCAGACTGGCCTGCAGACAAATCTGTTGTGCAATGTTATAATTTATAATTGATGGGAGGGCCCATCTCAATTTGACCAGTAGTACCTCCAAGGCTTGTGTCCCTGGGTACTCTAATAAAGCAGGCTGAGCAAGCCATGGGGAGTAACCCAGTAAGCAGCACTTCCTTCTGGCTTTTGCTTCACTTCTTACCTCCAGGTTCCTGTCTTGCTTGAGTTTCTACCCTCATTATTCAAGGATAGACTGTGATATGGTTGTCTAAAAGAATTAAATCCTTTCTCCCCAAAGTTGCTTTTGGTTTTTTTTTTTTTTTTTTTTTTTTTTTTTTTTTTTTTTTTTTTTTTTTTTTTTTCGAGACAGGGTTTCTCTGTATAGCCCTGGCTGTCCTGGAACTCACTCTGGAGACCAGGCTGGCCTCGAACTCAGAAATCCGCCTGCCTCTGCCTCCCAAGTGCTGGGATTAAAGGCGTGCGCCACCACCGCCCGGCCAAAGTTGCTTTTGGTCAAGCTGTTTTATTACAGTAGTTGAAACCCATAGAAGATGTCACAAAATGTTTCAAAAAATTATTCAGTCATAGGACTGTGATTGTAGATTTGCCAGAATGTATATTTTTGCCTAAGAGTTGGTAATCCTGAAATAAGCAAGTCCTCATAGGACTGAATTACTGGAGTATTCCTCCAGTAATACTCCATTTCACAAAGGTCCAGCTGTTTTCCAAACCAACATCAAAGGCAACTGGGGATGAAACTGAGAGACTAGAAGAGGCATTTTACAATTAAATCTCAAAAGAGACAGAATTTCTAGCAATAGAGATAGTAAATACAAAGCAGTAAGTTGGGGACAATAGTCATCTAAGGAATTGTAGAGGCAAGGAAAAAGCACTTAAGAGTTAGCCCAAGAATAATTTTCCAGGAAACAGCAATTAATTTGTTTACATGATTAAGCTGCCCTGGTATGGGGCAAATTATACGACCCAATTGTGACCAAAAGCAACGGTCACATATTCTAGTCTGATTAACTGGAATGTTATTTTTGATTATGGTAGGAATATCAGACAGCAAAAGAGCCCATTTCTATAATTCTCCTTTTTTGTATTATTTTGTATGTAAAAACAGGCTGTTTTTACCAAGATTTATGCAGAATTTCTTATGGCATGGTTTTATGTAGTTCTAAATACTACATAAAACTTTTCCTAATAATCAGCTCATATTACCTTTTCAGTGAATAAAAACAACTTTCATTTAAGTGATACTATTTTTATATAACAGGTAAATTAAGATTAATTACGCATTTAGTTCTAGTTGGCCACAATGATACTGATTTTATTTTATGTATGTATTTTTACTATAGTTTTAAGCATGACTAAATTTGAAACTGGGGCTTTAAAAGTTCACTGTGGAAAGTTTTTAATAGAAATTACATGAAAGGGTTATTGAGTAAACTTTTGCACATTTTCTGTAAATGAAAAAAGTGTATAAATGGTTAAAATCTAGTTGACACTGTTCTTTTCCAATTATCACAAACCATGCCCTGACAAGGAAGAACACTGTTAATTTTCAACATGTTCTGCATACATTTACAACAAATAAAAAAAAAAAAAAAAAAAAAAAAAATGAAAAGAATTTTAACCAAGATGTCTCCAGGAGAATAGGAAAAACACTGTAAAACTTGAACTTTTAAAATATCAGTCTTTTGAGAAATTATAAATTTAAATATACTGCAAATATTTTAATTTTAATTTTAATTTTTGACATTTTTAATGTCAAAAGCTTTAAAAGTCCAATAAACTGAATTATAACTCTCCCTCTCCCTCTCATTTTCTCTTTCTCTCTATTTCTCCCTCCTTCTCCCATATCTGTTCTCCTAGAAAGCTTTTAGATCACCCCAGAACACACTGACCAACCTAGACAGGAAATCAGACATTCAATTCTTACTCTCTTTCCTGTCCTTCAATTCCAATTTCTAACTCTTACACCTCACTATACAGGAGTCCACCTGCTGCAGCTCTCCTTTCTTCCCCACAGCAGGGGAAGTTAAGTAAAGCTCTTCTACAGTCTTTCTTCCTCACACTAACTCTTTGATTCACCCCAAAACACCCACGATACTCTATCCCAGGAAACTTACTGGCCATTCAAGCTGTACTTTAGACCTGTGGCAGACGGAGGTTTTCTCTCTTCTCTGGACTCATTAGGCCCCACCTTTGCACACTTCTAGCCCACTCTGATTCTTGCATATCAGATACCAATTTATAGAAACAAATTCCACCTGCGAAGTCCCCAGTGGTCACACCTGGCTAGAACTTAGAACCACTCCCCACCAGGCAACTCATAGTCTCCATGCATTCCCAAGATAGAGAGAAGCAATAGAAACCAAGGAAAAAGAAAACTTTCTCAACAAAGACAAGATCAGATAACAACAATGAGAATGATATTTGATGTGTTAGAACAGCGGGTCATGTCAGAACATACCAAACATTAGGCCCAAACATTTCCACGTGTAAGAGGTTTAATTGAGAGGGAGAGGGGGGCAGTAGCACAGAAAGAGAGGAAGGAGAGAGAGAGAGATGGAGGAATGTTCCCCATATATATGTATGGGTTCTGACGTAGTGACTGCAGGTAAAGGTGGAAGGTGAGCCCAATGGATTCTGGGAATATGGTGGCTGTTGCCCTGGCAACAGGTCTGTGGACCCACCCAGGCTTTGGATGCCCTGATGCTAACAATATTAACCTCCAGCTCACATGCCTAGAAGGCAGTATAAAGCACAATCAAGAATGGTTAGCACAGTATGTCTCCACTAGAGCCCAACAATCCTATCAGTATAAACTCTGAGAAATGCAATATAGCTAAAGAATAAGACAAGGACTTGAGAAACTTTGGAACTCTGGGTCCTAAACGGGATATCTCCATCAATTCCCTCCTACTATGGCTCAAGAAACACTAAAGAGGAAGAGGTGGAAATAGAAGTAAGAGACAGGGGGAATGAAAAGAAAAAAACAAGACTTTTATCATGAAAGGGTGTTTTATTTTGTCAAATGCTTTCTCAACATCTAATGAGATGATGATTTTTTTTTCCTTTGAGCTTGTTTATATAGTGGATTACATTGATGGATTTCCATATATTCAACCATCCCTTCATCTCTAGGATGAAGCCTACTTGATCATGGTGGATGATCATTTTGATGTGTTCTTGGATTAGGTTGGCAAAAATTTTATTGAGTATTTTTGTATTGATATTCATATACTGGAAATTATTCTGAAGTTTTCTTTCTTTGTTAGGTTTTTGTGTGGTTTAGGTATCAGAGTAATTGTGGCTTCATAGAATGAATAGGGTAGAGTATCTTCTGTTTCTATTTTGTAGATTACTTTGAGGAGTATTGATATCAGGTCTTCATTGAAGGTCTGATAAAACTGTACTAAAACCATCTGGTTCTGGGCTTTTTTGCTTGGGAGACTACTAATGACTCTTTCAATTTCTTTAGGGGATATGGAAATGTTTAGATTGTTTATCTATTTTGATTTAACTTTGGTATCTGGTATCTGTCTAGAAAGTTGTAGTAGGTTTTCATGATTTTTTTGGATTTCCTCAGTGTCTGTTGTTATGTCTCCCTTTTCATTTCTGATCTTGTTAATTAAGATACAGTCTCTGTGCCTTCTAGTTAGTCTGGCTATGTGTTTATCTATTTTGTTGATTTTCTCAAAGAACCAGCTCCTGGTTTGGTTGATTCTTTGTATAGCTCTTTTTGTTTCCATTGGTTGATTTCAGCCCTGAGTTTGGTTATTTCCTGCCTTCAACTCCTCCTGGGTGAATTTGCTTCTTTTTGTACTAGAGCTTTCAGATGTGCTGTCAAATTTCTGGTAAATGCTCTCTCCAGTTTATTTTTGGAGGCACTTAAAGCTATGAGTTTTCCTCTTAGGACTACTTTCATTGTGTCCCATAAGTTTGGGTATGTTGTGGCTTCATTTTCATTAAACTCTAGAAAGTCTTTAATTTCTTTCTTTATTTCTTCCTTGACCAAGTTATCATTGAGTAGAGTGTTGTTAAGCTTCCACGTGTATGTGGGCATTCTGTTGTTTATGTTGTTATTGAGGAGCAGCCTTAGTCCGTGGTGATCTGATAGGATACAAGGAATTATTTGAATCTTCTTGTATCTGTTGAGGCCTGTTTTGTGACCGATTATATGGTCAATTTTTGAAGAAGGTACCATGAGGTGCTGAGATGAAGTTACATCCATTTGTTTTAGGATAAAATGTTCTATAGGTACCTGTTAAATCCATCTGTTTCATAATTTCTGTTAGTCTCACTATGTCTTTGTTTAGTTTATGTTTCCATGATCTGTCTATTGCAGAGAGTAGGGTTTTGAAGTCTCCCACTATTATTGTCTGTGGTGCAATGTGTGCTTTGAGCTTTAGTAAAGTTTCTTTTATGAATGTAGATGCCCTTGTATTTGGAGCATAGAGGTTCAGAATTGAGAGTTCTTCTTGTAGATTTAAATTTGAAGAGTATGAAGTGTCCATCTTTATCTTTTTTGATCCCTTTAGGTTGAAAGTAGATTTTATTCAAATTAGAATGGCTATTCCAGCTTGTTTTCCAGGCTTTTATTCTGATGATGAGTGTCTGTCTTTGTCACTGAGGTGGGTTTCTTATATGTAACAAAATTTTGGGTCCTGCTTACTTATACAGTCTGATAGTCTATGTCTTTTTATTGGGGAATTAAGCCCATTGATATTAATAGATATTAAGGAAAAGTAATTGTTGCTTCCTGTTATTTTTGTTGTTAAAGTTGGAGTTCTATTCATGTGCCTATTTTCTTTTAGTTTTTTCTAAACATTTCTCTTTCTTACTTTTTCTAGGATGTTGTTTTCTTCCTTGTGTTGGAAGCTCGGAAGACCCAAAATACAATCCACAAACCACAAGATACTCAAGAAGAACATAGACCAAAGTGTGGATACTTTGATCCTTCTTAGAAGGGGGAACAAAATACCCATGGAAGAAGTTGCAAAGACAAACTACGGAGCAGAGACTGAAGGAAGGATAATCCAGAGACTGTTCCACCCAGGAATCCTTCCCATATTCAATCACCAAACACAGACACTATTGTGGATGCCAGAAAGTACTGGCTGACAGGAGCCTGATATAGCTGTCTTCTGAGATATTCTGCCATGCCCGACTAATAGAGAAGTAGAGGCTCACAGCCATCCCTTGGACTGAGCACAAAGTCCCCAATGAAGGAGCTAGAGAAAGGACCCAAGGACCTGAAGGAGTTTATATCTCCTTAGGAGGAACAACAATATGAACTAACTAGTACCATCAGAGCTCCCAGGGAATAAACCACCAACCAAAGAATACACATGGTGGGACTCATGGCTTCAGCTGCATAATCACCAGAGGATGGCCTAATAGAGTCATCAATTGGAGGAGAGGCCCTTGGTCCTGTGAAGGTTCTAGACCCCAGTGTAGGTGAATACCAGGGCTAGGAAGTAGGAGAATGTGGATTTGTGATCAAGGGAGGAAGAAGGGAACAGGAGATATTTTTCGAGGTGAAACCATGAAAAGAGATATCATTTGAAACGTAAATAAGAAAATACCTAATAAAAAAAGAAAAGAAGAGAGAAGAAAAGAAAAGAAGGCAAGGTAACAGGGCCAGGACTTATATGAACTCTGAGAGACTGGCAGTATGCACAGAGCCTGCACAGGTCTGAGCCTGAGGGGTCTCAGTACTGAAAGTAGAAGTGGAAACAAGCCCACATCCTTAACTCAGAGGCTATCTCCAATTAATAACTGCTTGCATATGAAAAATTAGTGCTCCCCAATGGATTTTCATTGGCTACTCTTACCAGCCTTGGTCCAAGCCACATGTCAAGCTATAGATGCCTAGTACAAAAGGCCTTCAATGGTAATTTTAGAGGTTTGGTTTAGATTGGCTTGTCTAATAATGCTTTGTCTTGAGATTTTCATTTTTCTCTTACTCTATATGTCTTTTGTTTATATATTAGGGTTTTAATTTTATGTTTTTAATAGATTTCAGGGTTTACATATGTGACTCTGTATCAATATGTGTTTCTCATCATTTTCCTTTCACAATTTATTTTTATGTTCATTGTTTTTTCTTTTCAGATTTTATTTTATTTTATTATTTTCCTTATTCTCCTTCTTTTAGAAGTCTGGCCTTTTTTTCTAATAAGAGAAACAAAAGAGAATATGAATATGGGTCAATGGGAAAATTGCACAGGATCTGGGAGGAGTTTGGAATGGAGGAACCATTATCAGAATATATTTTATGAAAATATCTGCTTTCAATATTTTTTAAATATAAAGACTGAAACAAATTTAATTTTGCTTTCAGGATATGTTTCATTTTAATATAAAAGTAGAAAAGGTATTTTAAAAATGAGCCTATCTCAAATGAAGAAGAGAAATTCTCAGAAAGATTTAATTTTTTATTTTTACTTTTCATTGGATGCTTCATTTATTAACATTTAAAATGTTTCCCCCTTCCCAATTTCCCCTCAGCAAACCCTCTATCTCATCCCACTTTCCACTGCTTCTATGAGAGAGCTCCCCTACCTACCTACCCACTCACACTTCACCATCATAGCATTCCTCTACACTGGGGAATTGAGCCTTCACAGGACCAAGGTCCTCTCCTTCCATTGATGCCAGATAAGGTCATCCTCTGCTACTTATGCAGCTGAAGCCAAGAGTCTCTCCATGTTTGATTGGTGTTGAGTCCTTGGGAGCTCTAGGGGGTCTGATTGGTTGATACTGTTGTTTTTCCTATGGGGTTGCAAATACCTTCAGCTCCTTCAGTCCTTCTAATTTCTTCATTGGAGTCCATGTGCTCAGTCCTATGACTGGCTCCAAACATCAGCATCTGTATTGGTCAAGGTCTAGCAGAGCCTCTCAGGAGTCAGGTATATCAGGCTCCTGTCAGCAAGCACTTCTTGGTATCCTCAATAGTGTTTGGGTTTGGTGTCTGTATATGGGATCGATCCTCAGGTGGGGCAGTCTCTGGATGGTCTTTTCTTCAGTATCTGAACTACTCTTTGTCCCAGTATTTCCTTTAGACAGGAGCAATTCTGAGTTAAAATATTTGAGATGGGTGGGTAAACTCATCCCTCAAACAGGGGGAGTACCAAACCTCTGGATATGGTCTCTACAGGTTATCCCTCCCCTTTTTTTGGGAATTTCAGCTAATGTCATCCCTGTTGACTCCTGGGAGCATCTTGATTTCCTGGCATCTAGAACTTTCTGGTAACTACCCACAGTTCCCCATGCCCTACTGCTACACATCTCTGTTCATTTTCCTGACCTTCTGTACATCTCCCGTGTCTCCTCTCAAACCAGACCCTGCCTCCCTTTTTCCACTCTCCCTCCTCTCTATCTCCCAAGTCTCTCCCTCCTATTACCTCTCATGATTACTTTGTTCCCCCATCTAAGTATTACTGAAGCATCCTCCACTTTTGTCTTCCTTTTTCTTGAGCTACATATGGTCTGTGAGTTGTATTGTGAGTATTCTGAGCTTTTTGCCAAATATCAGTGACTACATACCATGTGGTTTCTTTGGTGACTCTGTTACCTCACTCAGTTTCTCTAGTTCTATCCACTTGCCTGTGGATTTCATGAAGTCATTATTTTTAATATCTGAATAATACTCCATTGTGTATATGTACCACATTTTCTATATCCATCCCTCTGTTGAAGGGCATCTGGGTTCTTTCCAGCTTCTGGCTATTATAAATAAGGCTGATATGAACACAGGGGAGCACGAGTCCTTGTTATATGTTAGAGCATCTTCTGGGTATATGCCCAGGAGTGGTATAGCTGGGTTCTCAGGTTGTACTATGTCCAATTTTCTGAGGAACCACTAGACAGATTTCCAGAGTGGTTGTACTAGCTTGGAATTCCACTAGCAATGGAGGAGTGTTTCTCTCCCTTT
>NW_022196905.1:52338015-52340245 GCF_008632895.1 Mastomys coucha | reverse complement strand
TTCAAAATATCAAATTGACAATGTCTGTGAAAGCCCAATACTGTCCAATCTCAGAAGGGCTATTTGCTGTCCAGAGTAACCCTTGGAGAGAACATTAACACATTATCACGTTCATCATTAAAAGATCCCACCACTTGAATCACATTATCCTCACAAGGTCAAAGGTCTTTTTGTTAAAGAGACTTAATTCATTTGTTTTTGTCATATAAAAACCCTTATGTGTTAGCCACAGCTGGAGCCTGGGTCTTCTGAACAGAGACTCTGGTGTGGGTTTTCACAAGATGATCAGTTAATTCCTGGTAAGGAGACTTGGTGAACACAGTCTCTTCACGAGGTTGGGGGTCAGGTAGCTGTAGGTCTTGGAGATGGCATCAAAGGTGGCCTTGGCAAAGCTGCCTAGGGTGGCAGTGCAGCCTCTGGCTGAAGTATAGGAGTCATCTATACCAGCCATCATCAGTAGCTTCTTGGGTACAGGAGCAGAGACAATGCCAGTGCCTCAGGGGACAGGGATGAAATGCACCAGCACAGAGCCACGGCAGCCTGTCACCTTGCATGGAACAGAGTGAAGCTTGCCAATCTTGTTCCCCCCAGTAGCCCTTCCACACAGGGACGATGAAAAACTTGGCCAAGATGATGGCCCCTCAGATGGCAGTGGCAACCTCCTTGGAACATTTAACACCAAGACCAAGGTGACCATTGAAGTCCCCAATAGCAACAAATGACTTGAAACTGGTCCACAGGCCAGCACGAGTTTGCTTCTGTACTGGCATGATTTACAGAACCTCATCCTTTAGGGATGCACCCAGGAAAAAGCCAATGATCTCAGACTCTGTAATGGGCAAGGAGAACAGGTAGATTTCCTCCAAAGACTTGATCTTCATGTCCTTAACCAGGCAGCCCAGCTTGGTGACGATGATCCACTCCTGGTCTTCAGCTTTACCTCCGCGAGCCCCACGGCCTCCACCACAACCACAGCCTCAACCACGACCAAGGTCCCTAAAACAGCTGCCAAATCATCTGTGGAAGCCACCTCAGCCTCCTAATCCTGGGTCCCCAGGTCCTCCGGGCCCTCCTGCTGCACCAGTGTCATCAGCCATTTGGTGTTTTCCCAGAGAAGAAGAAGCAAAGAGGTCTTTAATTATATCATTCCTCAAGTGCTGCTTAACTCCAGATGTGGATACTGGCATGTAACCACTGTGCTTTTGATAGAAGTTTCCATATTCTCTGGATCATCTTCAGGTTTGTTACCCAAGTTGATATGTATATGCTGGGCTTAAAAAAATCTTTCCAAGTTAGACCTGAGTCAAAACTGTATAAAAAAGTTTCCAGCTACAATTGGAGACCTCACCCACCTTCAAGAGCTTAACCTTAATGATAATCATCTGGAGACATTTAGTGTTCCCTTGTGTAAGTCCATGCTCCAAAAGTCACTTCAGAGTTAGGATCTCAACAAGAACAAAATCAAAGCACTCCCTGTGCAGTTTTGTGAGTTCCAGGAACTCACTAACTTAAACCTTAACAATAATGAATTGATTCACCTTCCTTTCAAGATAGGACAACGTTCACTTTCTATCAGCAGATCAAACCAAACTTAGAAATCTACCTTGTGGTTTTTTTTGGAAGATTACATTTTTGCTTTTTCAGGGATGTAGTTCCCCTTCTTGTGTTGGAGTTCTTCATTTATTACCCTGTGAAGGGCTGGATCTGTCAAAATATATTGTGTAAATTTGGTTTTGTCATGGAATACTTTGGTTTCTCCATCTATTGAGAGTTTTGCTGGGTATAGTAGTCTGGGCTGGCATTTGTGTTCTCTTAGGGTCTGTATGACATCTGTCCACGATCTTCTAGCTTTCATAGTCTCTGGTGAGAAGTCTGATGTAATTCTGATAAGCCTGCCTTTATATGTTACTTGACCTTTTCCCCTTACTGCTTTTAGTATTCTTTCTTTGTTTTGTGCATTAGGTGCTTTGACTATTATGTGGTAGGAAGAATTTCTTTTCTGGTCCTGTCGATTTGGGGTTCTATAGGCTTCTTGTATGATCATGGGCATCTCTTTCTTTAGGTTAGGGAAGTTTTCTTCTATAATTTTGTTGAAGATATTTACTGGCCCATTACCTTGGGAGTCTTCACTCTCTTCTATACCTATTATCCTTAGATTTGCACTTCTCATTGTGTCCTGGATTTCCTGGATGTTTTGGGTTAAGGTCTTTTTGCTTTTTGCATTTTCTTT
>NW_022196905.1:52334808-52337925 GCF_008632895.1 Mastomys coucha | reverse complement strand
TTTTCCTGCAATTCCTTAAGGGATTTTTGAGTTTGCTCTTTAAGTGCTTCTACTTGTTTACTTGTGTTGTCATGTAATTCTTTATGGGATTTTTTTGTTTCCTCTTTAAGGGCTTGTACCTCTTTACCTGTGTTCTCCTGTATTTCTTTAAGGGAGTTATTCATGTCCTTTTTAAGTTCCTCTATCAGAAGTGTTTCTCTTTCTCCACATTCTTACCAGCATCTGCTGTCACCTGAGCTTTTCATTTTATTTTATTTTTTATTTTTTGAGACAGGGTTTCTCTATATAATGCTGACTGTCCTGGAACTCAACCTGTAGACCAGGCTGGCCTCAAACTCAGAAATCCGCCTGCCTCTGCCTCCCAAGTGCTGGGATTAAAGGCCTGCACCACCACTGCCTGGCTTGAACTTTTTATTTTAGCCATTCTGACTTGTGTGAGGTGGAATCTCAGGGTCATTTTGATTTGCAGTTCCCTGATTACTAAGGATGTTGAATATTTTTTAGGTGCTTCTTGGACATTTGAGATTCCTAAGTTGAAAATTGTATGTTTAGCTCTGTACTCCATTTTTAATAGGGTTATTTGCTTCTTTGGAGTCTAACTTCTTAAGTTCTTTGTATATATTAGATATTAGCTCTCTATTCTAAGTATAAATGGGCTAGAATGAAATTTGGGAAATGACACCCTTCACAATAGTCACAAATAATACAAAATAATTTGGTGTGACTCTAACCGAGCAAGAGAAAGATCTGTACCACAGGAACTTCAAGTCTCTGAAGAAAGAAATTGAAGAAAACATCAGATGGAAAGATCTCCCATGCTCATGGATTATCAGGATTAACATAGTAAAAATGGCTGTCTTATCAAAAGCAATCCAAAGATTCTATGCAATTCCCATCAAAATTCCAACCCAATTCTTCACAGAGATAGAAATAACAATTCTCAAATTTTTTGGAACAACAAAAAACCCAGGATGGTAAAAATTACTTTCAACAATAAGAGAACTTCTGGGATAATCACCATCCCTGACCTCATACTCTACTACAGAGCAATAGTGACACAAACCACATGGTATTGATACAGAGACATGCAGGTAGATCTTTGGAATAGAATTGAAGACATAGAATTAAACTCACACACCTATGGTCACCTGAACTTTGAAGAAGGACAAAAACCATCCAGTTGGAAAAAGAGCATATTCAACAAATGGTGCTGTTTCTAGTGGTGGTTGGCATGTAGGAGAATGCATATTGACCCATTCTTATCTTCTTGAATGAAGTTCAAGTCTTAATGGATCAAAGACCTCCACATAAAAACCAGATACACTAAATCTATTAGACTAGAAATTGGGAAAGAACCTCGAACACATGGACACGGGGGAAAATTTCCTGAACAGAACATCAATGACCCAGGCTCTAAGATCAATTATAGACAAATGGTTAAAAGTTGCAAAGCTTCTGTAAGGCAAAGAACACTGTCATCAGGAACAAATGTCAACCTACAAATTGGAAAAAAGATCTTTACCAATCCTACATCCAAAAGATTTAAATTTTAACTTTCTGTTTTGCATTAATTTTCTAGGTTCATAGAAAAATTTCATTCATGTGATTTTAGTCTCATTGACTTTCTCTATAGCCTTAAACTCTCTAAGTAGCCCAAAATCGGTTAGCATCTGTGATCAAGTCCTCCTCCTTCAGATATCTATGTATCTAGAGTCAGAAACATGCAGTTGGTAAAACTATTTTGCACTGATTTGTTTCTTTGCTTATAAATTCAATTTTTTTGTGTGTTGCTTTTTATTTTTATTTTTGCTTCTTTTATTTTAGGGTCTTATTTGTTAGAAGTTTCCATGCAGCCTGTAACAGTCTCAATCTGATGATATTCTTTCTGCCTCAGTTTCCAGAGTGATGAGATTACACATTTTGCCAAAACTCTGGCTGTTTTTTTTTATTATTCAGTTGTATTAGTCACAGTTCTCCAGAGTAACCAAAATCCTAGAATGAATCTCTTCCTCTTTCTTTTCTTTCTCTCTCTCTCTCTCTCTCTCTCTCTCTCTCTCTTTATCTCTCTCGGTATGCATACATACATCCATACACATACACTGTATACAATGTATATATGGATATTTATATATGTATATATGGTATACATATGTGTATACATGTATGTATGTATGCATACAAGTATTATGTATTTATATCTGTATGTTTGTATCTAGAGTCATATGCACCTACCAAAGGTACATATAAGGATTAGAAATGGATCTATCTATTTGAAATTAAGTAAAAATATCACACAGTTGTGCCCTCCATTTTTGGATTTTACTTAATTCTAGACGATGTCAAGTTGACAACTAAGAATAGCCATTATTGTTATTAAATGTTTGCTTTGTTACTTAGAATTACAGAATATCTTTAGTCCTTAATATGAAATATTAAGAATAAAACACCTGAATATTTTAAGAACTACCTCATATATGAAAATATTCATTTTGTATCTTTTTTAATGCTCTTATTCTCAAGATAAGAATGTATCAAAACTAATTATCAACAGATACACTTCATTCTAATTAATACAACTTTTGCATTGTCTTGTCATATATTTAAGCAAAGTGGTTGTTTCTGACAGGCAGCATGTAACGGTACCTGTCAAAGTATCTATATCATTCCTTTTTGTTGTATATGAAATGTCAATTACACTCATAAAAGCATAGTTTAGAAGAATGAAATAGCTTTCAAGACTGAAAATTACATTTCAAATCATCTTTGCTAAATATCAGAGGGCAAATACCTGTAGTAAAATGTTATTTGCACAACATTGAAAGCAAATTATTTTTTTTAGACAACATACTATTTTTCTTGAATTATTTAACCCTAGCCAAAGCTCATTTTTCTATAAATAAGTGGATCTTAAGGAAAAAATGTGTGAATAATTAAAATGAACTTTCTACAGCACTTGCAATGTTCTACAATCTTACTACCATTTTAGGAGGACTTTTAAATTTATATGTAGAATAAATATTTTTTCAGCTAGGAAAACAGGGACTTTTTTAAAAACTTTTATTGCATTATGATGAGAAAAGTTACATTATTTCAATTTATCTGAATTTGTTAACATTT
>NW_022196905.1:52306180-52333319 GCF_008632895.1 Mastomys coucha | reverse complement strand
GTAGAGCTGGATTTGTGGAAAGATATTGTGTATATTTTGTTTTGTCATGGAATATCTTGTTTTCTCCACTGTTAATTCACTGTTTCGGTAGCACAAAGAAAATCTCATATGAAACCTCTCTCTCTCTCTCTCTCTCTCTCTCTCTCTCTCTCTCTCTCTGTGTGTGTGTGTGTGTGTGTGTGTGTGTGTGTATTTGTGTTTGCATTTCTATGGAAGGAGCTTTAGGATAACTAGGATAGTGCTCTACCAGAATAAAACACACACTGACTGGTATAATTTTAAAGTGAATGTTATAGCTTCTGTCAGTATGTTTCTCTATGTAAGGATTTTTTCCAAATAAAAAGAAATAAGTTTAAATATATTTACTTCAAAACTATCTCTAATAAATGATGATAAACTAACAATAAAGCAGGTTTTTAAAAAGAAGCATAGTTGATTTGGCGTTTGTTGAGCAAATTTAAAGTAAAAAGTTTTTGTATATAATTTTACCTGTTTGGAAATACAAGTTAGAACTAATGGCTATTTGCCTGTAGGAACCAAAGTCTCATATATTTGGAGTTATAAGGAGTGGAGGATGATTCATGGCTGTGTTCTCCCCTTGTAAGTCAGGATGACTCAATTTTCTCTAATAGAAACTCCTAAATTTGATTTAAGGAGTCACTTGTCTTCTAGTCTGATAGGTTCTTGTAATCTATGACACAGTTACCCACTAGATATCTAATTGCCTACTAGATTAAATGAAATTAAATTGCTAATAAACATCTATCAATACTTATTTTTCCCTCACAGACATTTTCAACTTTATTGTATTAGGTAGCATAATGAGAAGCCATCCAAATTACACACGTAGTCTGGACGTCTGTCTTGATCAGGCAGCAAAACCCAAACACAGTAAGTCAAACAAAATGTCCTCAGGTAGTTGGTGTAAAAGAAAAGAAAAATGAAGGGCCAGATGAATTGAGAAGCATTCATTTATGTCTTCCTGTCAATGTTTTAGCACAGGAGACAATACTCTCCCAACACTGAGTGAAATTTGTAGCATGGGTTTTCAGGAGACAATACTCTCCCAACAGCATGGGTTTTATTATGGAACACTGTGCTGGCTAGTAAAAGCTAACATTAAAAAAGTTCACCTTAGCCCAACTGGAGTCACTATAGAAGAAGGAACCTCAGTTGAGTAATTGGCCTAGGTTAGAATGGCCTAGGACTATACCTCCAAGAAAATGTCTTAGCTAATAATTCATGTAAGAAGACCCAACCCAGGGTGGGCAGAGCCATCTGAAATCTGTATAAAACAGATAGCCAAGTAGGAGCTAGGGAGCAAGCTAGTAAGCAAAGTTCCTCCATGGTCTCTGCTTCATTCCTGTTTCAAACTCCTCCTTTGAGTTTATACTCTGACTTCCTCAGTGCTGATTGTTTTCTAGAATTATAAGCTGAAAAAAAAAAAACTTCCTTTGTTTTTGTCATGGTGCTTTATAGTAACAACAGAGGAATCCTAAGAAAAACCAAAAGCATGACTTATAAAGAACTGGTCCCTGATTTGATTTCTCTTTAGCTTTTAAAAGTAGTAATATATTTTCCATATTCAAGTTTGAAAACTGAGTTGTCAAAAGTCATGCTATCATTAAAAATGGGAGAAGGATATTGGCTTTCTGTGAGATGTAGAGTTAGTGAAGATCTTTTTCCAATCCATACATTGTTATTGTTTTGTCCATTAGACAGGGTCCTGTGACTTACAAAAGCTTGTCTGTTTCATGAGGTCCCATTTATTAATTCTTGACCTTAGTGCATGAGCCCTTGGTGTTCTGTAGAACACCTTCTCCCCTTTTTGTTCTATTAGACTTAGTGTATCTGGTTTTATCTTGAGGTCTTTGATTCATTTGGCCTTGAGTTTTTCACAAGATGATGAATATAAATCTATTTTCATTTTTCTATCTACAGATATCCATTTAGTCCAGCACCATTGATTGAAAATACTCTCCATTTTCCATTGTATGGTTTGGGATTTTTTGTCAAAAATCGAGTGTCCATGGGTGTGTGAGTTAATTGCAGGGCCTTCAATTAGATACATTTGATCAACTTCTCTGTTTCTGTACCAAGACCATGCAGTTTTATTAATATTGCTCTACAGTATAGCTTTAAGTCAGGGACAGTGATAACTCCAGATGTTCTTTTATTGTTCAGGAGCATTTACCTATCTTGGGTTTTCTGTTTGTTTGTTTGTTTTTCCATATGAAGTTGAAATTGTTATTTAAAGATCTGTAAAGAATTGTATTGAGATTTTTATGGGAATTTCATTGAATCTATAGATTACATTTGGTCAGATGGACATTTACACTATGTTAGTCCTACACATCCAAGGCAGATCTTTCCATCTTCTGGTAGCTTACTGAATTCCTCTCTTCAGAGACTTAAATATTTTGTCATGCATGTCTCGCACTTGCTTGATTGGAGTTACACCAAGGTATTTTATATTATTTGTGGCTATTGAAGTACCATATTGAAGAGATATGAGGAGAGTGGACATCCTTGCCTTGTCCCCAGTTTTAGTGGAAATGCTTTAAGTTTTTCTCCATTTAATTTGATGCTGGCTATCAGCTTGCTGTACATTGCCTATTTGTGTTTAGGTATGTACATTGTATCAGTGTTCTTTTAGGCATTAATAATCCAAATAACCCAATTTAAAAATGGGGTACAGAGCTAAACAGAATTCTCAACAAAAGAATCACAAATGGCTGAGAAACACATAAAGGAATGTTCATCATCCTTTGTCATCAGAGAAGTACAAATCAAAATGTTTCTGAGATTCAACTTTATACGCGTCGGAATGGCTAAGATCAGACACTCAAAGGACTGCACATGCTGACAAGGTTGTGGAGCAAGGGGAACACTCCTCCATTGCTGGTGAGATTGCAAACTTGTACAACTATTTTGGAAATCAATTTGTCAGTTTTCCAGAAGATTGGGAATAGTTCTACCTCAAGACCCAGCTATACCACTCCTAGGCATATACTCAAAGGATGCTCCACCGTCACACAAGGACATGTTAGCAGCTTTATTCCCAATACCCAGAAACTGGAAACAACACAGAAGGCTCTCAGTTGAAGAACTGGCACAAAATGTATATCAACACAATAGAATACCACTCAGCCATTAAAAACAAGGACGTTATGAACTTCAGAGGAAAATGGATAAAAATAGAAAATATCCTGAGTGAGTTTATATTGACTCCAAAAGTACATTCATGGTATTTACTCAGTTAGAAGTGGTTATTAGCCACAAAGTACAGGATAACCATGTTATAATCAACAGCCCCCAAAAAGTCGAATTACAAGAAAGGAGCAAAAGATGATAGGTGAATTTTTCTCAGGAGAGGAAACAAATTAGACTGGAGATAGAAGGAAGGAGAGAACTGGATGGGAGAGGGGATAGGCAGAGGTGTAGGGCAGGAGGTGGGGAGATCATCTGAAGGAAAAGCAGAGGAGAAAGCAGGGAGAGTGTCCTTAGGGGTGACTGTAACTGAGATTGCTAACACTGGGGGATAATGATCCTGATGAGGACACTTCCTATAGCAAAGTAGGACTCCCAGTGGAAGGATAAGGACAGCAACCCATCCATAAAACCTTTGACCCAAAATATGTCCTGCCTACAAAATGTGTAGGGACTAAGATAAAACAGAGGCAAGGGAGTGGCCAAACAATTACTCCCCCAACTTGAAACCCATATTATGAACAAGAATCAATCCTTAACACGATAACGATACTCTGTAATGCTTGCAGACAGGAGCCTAGCATAATTGTTATGTGAGAACTTCCACCCAACAGCCAATGGAATGAGTTGTAGAGACTTGCACCCAAATATTAGATAGAGCTGGGGAGTCTTAGGACAGAAGTTGGGAGAAGAATTGAAGGACCTGAAGAGAACAGGAACTCTACAGGAAGACCAACAGTGTCAACTAACTTAGACCCTTGGGGAGTCCCTAAGACTGAATCACTAGCCAAAGAGTGAGTACAGGGTAGACCTAGGACTCATACACATATGTTACAAATGAGCATCTTGGTCTTCATGCTGTTCCCCTACCTTAAAAAAAAAAACAAAAAACTGGAGCAGGAGATGTTCCTGATCTTGTTGCCTGCCTATTTGCAAATCCCTCACCCATAAATGGTCTGCCTTATCTGACCTCAGTGGGAGATGATGCGCCAATTAAGGGGTGAGGATGACTTTTATGAGGGGGTACTGGGAGGAAAGGGAGTGCTGATATTGGGTTGTAAAGAGCATTAGTAAATAAATGTGGCCCAGTGGGAAAGGAAGTGTGCAGGGTGAACTCATTTTTTAAATATTCCCACAACTTCTTAGTTGTCATTATTAGTTACTTGCTGAGCTTAATGGATTAACTGGACACACATTTTTCTCAGAGCAAACATCACAGTATATATTGGACATGGTAGTCTCTGTAGTTACATCAAAAAAGTAGAGATATTGGGATATATATCCAATATGTAGAGGAGAACATTGTAAAGTCAAAAATGCAAACCCGAGAGATTATTAGGAAATTTATACTTTCAGGGAGATGTTATGATATGAAATTTTGTTTCAAAAATATATTTCAGTTCTCTAAGTCAAATATGAATGAATGATGTGGTTCTTTATTCAACCTGCTAACAGATGTTGAGAACATTTTAAAAGAACTTTTCAGTTTGTTTGTCCCATGAATCTCCTATAAATTTCACCTCCAAATACTTTAGAATTCATTCCAAACTTAAATTCAAAGCTAAAAACAACTGAAATATTATACTTTCCCATTATTTCCAGCCCTGTCATATCATTTTTGGTATAGTACTTGATGATAAATAGCATCATAAATGAAATTGCATGCTATAAAGAATCATAATAGAATAAATAAAACAGAGAACTTGGTGGTGGCTTCATTTTATTTTCCTTGAACCATTAACCAACAATCCCTATTATCTCCAGTGACAGAAATAGGGGATGACAAAGGACTTGCATTTCCAGATGCTAAGCTGAAATCACAGGATAGGAAACAAGTTGGATTTTTATAATTTCATTTGGAACTATAAAGGGATTTATTCTGTTTTTTGTTTCTGGGTGTATTCGAGCTATTTCAACAACTCCCAAGATTAGGAGTAGAGTTTACCTTCCACAGCAAAAGCTAAATGAATCCTAGAACAACTATTTATCCATGTCTTCCTTGTATAGCCAAGTGTGAATCTTAAAATTGCAAAGACAGAGGGAGAGAGAATTTGAAATACTTAAAACAAATATGTGAGATGCAAGTCAGTCATTTTTGGTCCTTCTTTTCCCCTCCCAATCACTCATTCTACCACTTATCAAATATTAATCCAGTACTGTGGGGAGCCGTGAATCTTGAGAGGCATTCGCCATGGCAAGATGGCGCCTAAACAACTATTTGCGCATGTGCGTAGAGAACTGTTTGCGCATGTGTGTAGAGTGAAAAGACGCCATGTCACGGCCCATCCCGGGGCGTTATGTAGGGTAATGAGCGAACAGCCAATCATGAGCAGACACGCCAAGCTGTGGGCAGATAATCTGCACTGTGGTGTATATAAGCAGTGCGGATTTTGGGCTCAACCCCTTTTTCCCTATGGATGGAGACAAATAAACAGTTGCTGCAGAAGGAACCTAGTGTGTCTGCATGTCTTCTTCCCGGCAAGACGACTGCGCGGGCTACACAGTACTTTTCTTCCTGCATACCTACTTAGTGCACAGATATGCCTGAAGCAAAGCTTATGATGGGATCAAAAAGATCTGCTTAAAATATGAATACTGAAGGCCATTTTCATAGAACACAGTAATTAATAGTGTTTTGCTCCAGATCTTTATTGTGAAGTAACAATGGAGTTGGCCAAATTTTAATTATGTGGTAGTGTTTCATGGGAGGTTGAACCAATGAAAAAATAAAGTGATGCAAAGATGTAAGATTCTTATGCAAAGTATTTTTAAATGCAGGCAAATTGTCTTGGGTTGTTGACAGAAATATGAGGGACACTGAGAAATAAATTGAATACAATCATGTTAACCCAAAAGAAATTAAAACAACATTTTTTGGAAATATGCCTTTCATCCTCTTTTTCCTCTATATTCTCTTTCCCTCCTCTCTCCCTCCTCCTCCTTGGCCTCTTCCTCTCCACTTTTGTTATAGTTTATTTAAGAGGTTTTTTTTCTCTGTAGTCCAGGCTGTTCTAAAATACTCATTCTCAAGGCCTTAACACCTTTCAGATTCAGATTGCTAATTAGTGTCACCCTATCTCGTTCCTGCCTTCCTTTTCAAAAATAAAATAAAATTATCATCTTTTCTAACCTGTAGAACTATTGTAGATAGTCTAGAACATGAAATGTGGGGATTTTTTGTTGTTGCTTTAGTAAAAAAATAAAGCAGAAACACAGTATAGGAATTAATATGCAGTGGAATATATATAATTATGTTTAAAGGAAATCACATATGCAACAGAACAGCAGCCTTAAAAACAAACAAAGATACACAAGTCTCTGGGCATACTTTGAAGATTTCGTTCATTAAGTAACTAAGTGATAAGATGTAGAAAGACCATTTCAATATAAGTAGTACCCTTTCTTGGATGGGATCCCTGATTGTATGGTTAGAGAAATAGAACTGAAAGTCAGCATGCATTCATCATTGTTGGCTTTTTGATTGTCCATGTCATATAACTAGTGTCTTAAGGTCCTTATACCTTGACTTCTTCACCATGATGGACTATGTTCTTTAACTGTACTTGGGTATAGCCAGTGACACATCATTTTACTTCTGCCTATTTTTAACTCTATACTAAACTGAAGGGCCAGTATTGTGACACATTCAGTTTAACTAGATTGATATATTGTTTGAAATAAAAATTGTTTTGTTGTTGTATCCTCAACACTGTCATCATCTAGTTAAGTGAGAAGTATGATATTCTGATTTTATTGAGCACATTCAGAAAAACTTTAATTTGAAACACTGGAATTCTCCATTTATTTATAAAAAAAATGTCTAGGCCAGTTCCTGATAACATGTAACTCAAGTATCCCATTTGAACTAGTCTTCCATAAAGCTAGTTATCTCTCCTAAGTTTCATGTGTCTGTCTTCCTCATAATCAGAGGCAAATCTTCCCATACTTGATAAACATCCAGAGTTCCTCTCTACGAGAACTCTCACCTATTTCTTCTTGTTTCTTTTTATTGAGAGGTTATGCTGACACACAGTGCACAAGACATTCTACATTAATTAAAATTGTCACAAATTATTTCGTGATTCTCAACAGACTTTAGTTCAAAAGCATGTATGAGCAGAATAACACCTGAGAATAATCAACATAACACTGAAGAGAACACAATCATAGAAGAAAGAGCACATTAGACTCTACTGTAAAGTCACAGTTTTGGAATTCATATTGTATTAGCTAAAAATGGTGACATACTTTAGGGAAAAAGTATAGAGCGTTAAAACTGTTTAAAATGATAATTTAACTTTTAAAATAAAGCAAAGTAATTTTGATGAAGAGAAGAGAATCTTCATACAATTATATTGGAACAAGTGGATACACACATTCAAAGAAGGAATAAAAGGAAGCTCTATATTGGAACTTCATTTACACAAAGACACACACACTACCCCCAACCCCTCACAAACACACACACACACACACACACACACACACACACACACACACACACACCAGAGACTTAAATGTATAACACAAAAGTATAAGACTTCTTGGATAATACAAGAATCAATCAAATTAACCTTGTGTTTGGTGATAGAATATCAGATGTGATTCCAAGTTCAGAGTATATTAAACTGAGTAAGTTAGGCTTTGAACAATTTTTTTCCTATTTACACATTAAGTGATTAATTTAAAAGCAAACTTTAGACTGGATGAAAACACTCAGGTAAATTTGTATCTGATCAAAGACATATCTTGAAATTAAAAATAGCTGGCAAAAATCACCAATAAAATAGTATCAACCACTACATTTTGACTAGTTTATAAATTTGAAAAAGCTGCCATAACATACTCCACAAAGTCAGTGGCTTCAAAATTGAACTTTAGTTGTTTGTATTTTCATGATCTCAGATCTATATTCAAAGTATTAGGAATTCTGTCATTCTTAGGGCTCTGTAACAGTATTTCATTGACTTAACGATCATTAATGTTTGGCTTCTAGAAGCATTGCTGTGTTTTTGCCTTCAACTTTGCTAAACCCAATTCTCTTGTGTGTGTCAAAATTTTCCCCTTTTCTGAAGACAGCAGACAATTTGGAGTAAGAGTCCACTTTATCAATGACCTCCTCTCAACTATACTTAAATATGTAAAAATGAAGCTGAGATACAGAAGTAAGTAGCTTAGAATGTAAACTCTTGGGAGATTCAACCTAGCATCACTCTTTGCTCTTTGTTCTTCATTGAAGAGATAATAGAGATAACAATCAGTATATGGAATGTCCTTCAACATCCTATACTGTCATTCTTAGGGTTCTGTAACAATATTTCATTGACTTAACGATCATCAATGTTTGGCTTCTAGAAGCATTGCTTCTAGAAGTGAATTAGCAATGAATAAAAATTCATTGAAATAACAATGAGCCACCACACACTTTCCGGAATGTTTGAAGAGCAGTGGTTACATTAAATATCAATGAGCATGTGGAACAGCAGGACATCCCATTATTTACACTTCAGAGAGCAAAGATGGAAGCATAACGGGAGTCAAGTCATTCTTATGAAGCTGAGCATGCTCCACTGCACAAACCTAATGTAGGTGTACATGCACACTCACAAACACAAAACTTAAAGGTTTATATTTTTTATCTTAACAATTCTTTAATATTTGGAGGCTGTTGAATACATGGACTGAAACATAAACATTAAATGAAATACATCTGCATTCCAAAATAAAAGTAAATCATCCTACAAGGCAGAAATGTACATAGAATAAAAATCCAACAAATATTGCAAACCCAAAATATCAATGATTTGAATTATCATTTTGGGAAAAAAAAAACACTATTCTACTTAACACTATGTAATTGATCCCTTTGTTTGTCAATTCTGGGAGGAACACCAAGGTGCCTTTTGTGCCACAAGATGATGTGGTTTAGGGAAGTTTGTACAAATGGATTCTGCACATGTATCTATTGGCTTATTTCTCTTAATTGTGTCATATCACATATTGCCCAGTAGTGTTTTTTTTTACAGTTTCTTCCATATTTCAGTAACTCATATACTTTGCCTTTTGAACGTAATGTTTAATTTTTTTCTTCAACACCCCAACTCAAGTCTCATATGTCCTATGATATTTTTGGATATCCAGTAGTCATTAATCTTTTCATGAATTCTATTGTTTATTGCAAAAAAGAATGGTTTGATGGATCACAATAAAGTACTTACTAATCATGTTGTTATGTATGATAGGCTCTTATATTTTCTTGTCTAGCTCAACTACACCAGCAGAAATCAGGGTCGGCTCTACTTTTCTGCCAAGGCATGATACAGGGCCTGTTCTCCCATGATGCAGAGAATGAAGGTCCAGGGCTCCCACTATCATGTCACCTGGGTCAGCTCTCCTACCTACCAGAAGTGGCAAGGTACAAAGTAAGGAGGGCACCTCTTCCTTGCCCGTACAACTGCATGGCACACAAGTGACAGGAACAGCTGTCCCATGCTCATAACTTCAGTGCCAGCCAATCCACTCACCTTCTTTGAGTGTCATCTCTACTGTGCTAAAAGAGTAGTATAGCCAGCTCTGCAGAGTGCGTCAGGTAACAGTCCAGACCAGGACATTTGCATGGGCATTGGTGGTAACACAGGTCTGGGATGTTGACACAGATCCTGGATGCAGCAGGACAGGTCCATGGTCCTTGGTGACAACCTGGGTCAGAAACTCACTATGGCTTTCTCATATCTGTCTGTTCCTCACTGCCTTCAAGCCTGAAGTTCCACCTTTCTCTAAAATGACCTTCATGGCTTTCTCTGTCATCCTTCTACCACATATCCTATTTTCCTCCTCTCTCTATCACACATTAGTTCATCCTACTTACACCCAGGGTAGCTTTTGAGTGTCTTCCTTATTTTCTCCCTGGACCTTTATATATTCTTATATCAGCATCTTTCAAATAGTTTAACATTGTAAATCATGACATTGCTTTAAAAAGAAAGTTAAGACTATTCAGATTTCCTTAGTAAATACCTGAACATGAAGTCATTAGAGTTATTGGTTTTCTTTCTCCTTTTTTAATTGACTATTTTATGCATTTACATTTCAAATATTATCCCCTTTCCGGGTTTCCCCTCCAGAACTCCCCTCCCCCAGCTTCTATGAGGATGCTCCCCCTCCCAACCACCTACTCCCACCTTACCATCCTTGGCATTCCCTTACACTGGGGCATGGAACTTTCACAGGACCAAGGGCCTTTTCTCCCATTGATGGCTGACAATACCATTCTCTGCTACATATGCTGCTGGAGCCATGGGTCCTTCCATGTGTACTTTTGGTTGGTGGTTTAGTCCCTGAGAGCTCTGGGTGGGGTCTGGTTGTTTGATATTGTTCTTCATATGGAGTTACAAACCCTTACTCCTTCAGTCCCTTCTCTAACTCCTCCAATGGGGACCCTGTGCTAAGTCAAATGATGAATGGACACATATAAACTAATGTTTACTGTTTCAGACAATGAATTTAAAAGGATGCCTTAGAAATTACAGAGCTTTCCAGTGTAGTTTAATGACTTTTAGAAAACTGACTGAGACATCATTGTATTTCTGGGGTTTCTAACATTTTCTCATCAATATTTTATGTGAATATTTGTACATAATCTACATAATGTGATTTTTGAGTGTTTGTTCAAAACAGCCTACATCTAGTGCTTAAGTTCATGTTCAAGTAAGTCACAGAAATGCATTGTCATTTTAAAAAAGAACATAACTTAAAAGTAGATTGGTTATGTGTCATTTGATAAATGGAATGTTCAGTGGATACTATATGCTTCTGAGTGAAGGTTTTGTTTGTTTGTTTTTTTGTTTTGTTTCTTACAAAATGTGCTTCATTAGATGAAATTGTATTTATATATATTAGAAACCCAAGAAACTTAGAATATAAATATATAACATAAATATTAAAGTGAATAAGCAAAAGCATACCATAGATTTTAAGGTTTATAATTCAGTTTGTATAAAACAAATATATTCATATAAATATCCTTTATTTTATTTACACTGTTGTAATTACCAAAGTACATAGACAAAAGCATTTTTTCTATAACACATGTAACATTTTAAAGGTGTTTTAAGGGAATGTTACATCCCATGTAATAATATAAAGTAAATTTTAATGTAGGGTGACACAATATGACTGGACCAGAAAAGAAACATGCTACTGAGTTCATTATGCTATTGCTGCTATGAGAATGGGATCTGTGGTTATTAAATATTACTTTTTTCAATCGTTGTCAGAACCATTTGTAGGTAAAAAATACAATGCATCACTGAATCCATGTCCAAATGCCCTAAGACGATACACTCCATACATCATCACATGCATCTGATTAGGAGTCAATCCGCTGAAAGAAATGGCCACATCAGAACAGCATCCTTGTACGATCTCGTTTGGGTAATCAGCCATTGCCTCTTTAATAAGCCTCCCAATAGTTTTCTTATTAAATAAATCTTTCCCCTCGCTATCTTCAGCATTTTCTGCAAACACTCCCATCTCTCTCAGGAAGATTGCAAGCTGCTGATCTTCAGAAAACTTCCGAATTAGTTTTTCTTCTTTGGGACATCTTTGTGCAATCTTGAAACAGCTGATGAGTCTTTCCACTGATTCTATACTTAAGACAACCCCTCCCTCCATAGTCACATAGTCAAGATTGCCAGTGTATTCAGTGTGACCTAGATAGAAAGGTTGTGATGGATCTTTTCCTAACAAAAAATACTTTAAGTTTTCAATAACAGCAAATGTACTGGGATATGTGAGAAAGAACCAGCTATATTGGTCTTTGTATTTCTCAAAGGCATAAGTGTAAGCTTTTATCATCATCAATGACGTGCTATTCCTATTCACAGTAATTGACTCAAATCCTTTAACGTGTTGAGAACTAAAGAACTCGGCTTTGTCACAGTGTTTAATCCAAGTCTGCTTAACTGCAGCCCACAGACTCACATGACTGGGTGTTACAAGAATGATACAGTACACTTGGAAGCTGTTACTGAGTTCCAGGCGTTCAGCCTCTGACATTTTCAAGACATCTTTGTTAGGAGCTTGCAAGTGGTGATGCTTGTGGTGGTGTATCCCGTTTCTGTGACCTATCCTAAAGTGTCCTTGTACTGTGATCAAGGCAAAGACGACACTTCCGAGCAGCATGCCCTTCAAAAATGAGCTGAGTTCTAGAAGCATGTTCCCAAGTATAAAATGGCTCAGTGGCAGAAAGTGCAGCCTTTTGACTTTCTGCTCGAATCCAAACTACTTCCTTATATTCCAGAGATGGCAGAAATAGATGCAAGTGGTGCTCTCTTGTTGAGTCTCCTTAAAAGAGATTGCTATATAGGAAGCTGCAACCTTAAAAGTACGGAGAGCCTAAAGGGGCAAAAAGAGTTTTCCTTCCGCCCCCGTGAAGGAACGCCCTCTGATCTGACAAAAAGGGCCGTTGAAAACTACTAGGAAGTCTGATGTCTTCTGCCCTAGAAAATAATCATAGCAGCTAATGTTTACTTATCATTAGGTAGCTATGGACATTAATAAAACTATGAAACTTGATTCACACCCACTGGGAATCCAGAAATAACAAGTCTAGTCATTTGGCTAAAATGACTAACAAGCTTACGAGGTAGGGGCCTTGGGAAAGGCATTTAATCATCAGCTATGTCTTTAGTGGCACTGACAGAAGCTTCACTAGTTTAGTTTTATTCTGTTCACAAGTGGTTATTCAAGGATCAAAAGAAAATTATAACAGGAAAACAAAAGATTCTCAATTGATTTTCTGCAAATTCGGTTACTTTTCTATTCAACTAAAATTTGCTGAAAGGTTCAAGTGTGTGTGTGTGTTGCACGCACGTGCTAACATAACATTGTACATACTACTGTGTATACTCAAAACTGAGGTTTTGCTTTAAACCTTCTTCTTTCCCTTTTCTTCATTAACCCTGCCAATCCCCTTTGCATATTGTAGAGACTTGTCATGTCTGCCTTTGAAACTTTGAAACTGGCCTCGCTACAACTGGATGTGAATTTTTTAACCAATATGATTTCCTTCTCACCATTTGCTCCTATTTTTCTGATGAAAGTTTACCTACTCGTTCATGATTTTATGAACTACTCCTTCTTGTACCCATTGTTATGATATATTGATTCCATATTAGTACATTGAACACAGATATACCTAGGCTCATCTGTAACAATGAGTGCTTATGTTTATATGTCTTCTGTTATAAACAGTAGATATTTGATTGTTTTGTCTTTAGGGACATCTTGCAGTTAGTAAAGTATTCTTTATAATAGCTATGAAAACTGGCTTTATATTATTAATTAATGTCTATTTGTTCACTTACTAATCATCCAATAACATCTTAGCCTTATATTTCTTAGAAAGAGTTTCCGTTTTTAAATAAAAACTGGATTTTTTTTCCTTGAAGTGTTACTGAGAGGAATATAAAAATAATCTAAGTTCACAGTGTCTAATATGTCCAGACCAGTTAAGTGTCTCAAACAAAAGAGTTAAATAAAGATTAATTCAGTTAAAACATTGCCTTTCTAAATAGGGAAGGATTAAGCAAGACACCCCAAAATTAGTGGGCTGTACATCTATATTCTATTACTCATTGAACAGAAGGAAGCTTGGGAGATGCAATCAAGACAAATTCATAGCCATTGAAGTTATAACTCAGCTGTGCTATGCTATGTAAAGATGAAGAGTTAAATTTAAAGATTTCAGATTTTCAGGCTTCTTCTCATAAAACATGCAAATATCTACTACATGCTAGGGCATTTTTCCTTTGCTCTGTTCTTTCATGTTGCAAACTAGAAATGCCTGTATGCCTGCCTAATTTTATTTTGTGTGAGGAGCACATAGTGGCTTACTTGCAGTGAAAGAGAAGAAAACAGTCTAAACCTATGTAATGCTGTGTATAAACAAGCAACACAATTGAAAATTTTTTTAGCTGAATTCTTTGTGAAGAAAATCTCAGACAATTAAAATTCAAGGGCACTATTTGTATAATTAACAAAACACTTTACTTTATTATTAAAGATATCTTACCACATACTAGTAAATTTTTTCTTTCAACATTAACCAAATAAAAATACAATTATATATCTGCACATATTTATATATATACACACACATATATATTTCACTCCATGGATTATTAAATAGTTCCTGGTCAACCGATTATTTAATATGAAATTAAGAGGCCTTGAACGATGTAATCCAGGCCACAAGAGATCTGAGGAAGATGAGTGTGAGATAACAGCCTAGAGTAAGGTCTTCTCTCAAAAATAAACCCACCGTCAAATTTACAAAAAATATTGGCATGACAGTATGTGTATGTGATGTGTATGAATGTGTGTTTAAGTTCCTTTATCTGTGTAAGTTATTTAGGGGATTGAAATATGTCAATGGAGTTCTTTATTTTCACTATACCTTACGAATTGATGATGGATTTCTCACGTGAAGCCAGATTTGAATAATCAGCCAGTCTTATCACCCATCTTGGTCTGAGATTTTGTGTCAGCATCCCATATGCTGGATTAGAAAAGAGCCACCATACTGCTCTAGCAATTACCCATGTATGAGCATATTAGCTCAGGCCCTTCCTCTTGTTCTAAAAATGCTTTATCTACTAAGCCAGCTCTCCAGCCCAAGACATGTTTGTAGAGACATAGAGGTGTGATTGTTTAAAGAAAGACCAGTGATTTAAACAAATTACTTTGAATAATAATTATTTTCAAGTAGAGATTGTCATGTTGTGAAAACCTTTGTGATGACATACATTATGAAAAGAACTACATGTGTACAGAAAGCAAGTCATCAAAACAAAAGAATGACAGAGGCTTCACAGTGAGAATAGAGTCAAAGTTACTTTTGTTTTCCGGTGGAAGAATAGAAAGAGAAGAAGGTTGAGTCAGAAGAACTAGAAAGTAAGTTAGCAGGTACGGGACAAGGAATTATGTGTTTGGAATGAGATTTTTGAAAGCACATTTACATAATGTTTAATCATACTTGTTTGTGTAAATGAATTTCTCTAAAATAGTCAAGCTGTTAAACCTCATTATTTGCATTCCTGACTCATTTGCTTTGCGTACTTGGGCAAATAGAAGGATGCATTCCTAAAATATCTTAGATGTAACTTTTAATGTGTTGCATATACTGGTGATTGCACATTTTTAATAATGATAAAATTTAAAATCATATTTTATATTCTTGTAAAAATATAGACTTGTTCATGCTGGAGAAACTGACTTCTTTGTAAGACTTCTGAGAAGAAGGCAGTGGATAATCTCATGGATTATTAATCTGTCAATAGATTTCACCAGCATAGAGAAGCTAGGGTTTTTAAATCTTCCAAGAAATATTTTCACTTGGTCCTATTATTTATGTTAAATATATTATTGATAAAATGCTTTGCGTAGGTGTAAACAATATCTGACAAAGTAACTAAGAGAGATTTTACTTAGTTACAGGATAGCCAAATCATTGTTATGGTTTCTTCCCAATATGGAGAAGAAGTCATTGTAGTTTTTCCCTGAGATGCCTGGTACAGTTAAAGCCAGACGATATAGATAAATTAAGACTACTGATTATAGTTTGTTATATGCTATGATACGAATTGGAAATGTTCTCCATAGGTTCATTTGTTTGTTTGTTTGTTTGTTCCTTTATATCTTTATTTACTTTACATTACACTCACTCCCCCATTTCTGGTCACCCACTCCCACAATCCTACCTCTATCCTCCCTCCCCTTCCTTTGAGAGGGTGGGGACCCCTGGATATCCTCACATCCTGCCATTAATTCTCTGTGGAGTTATCCTCATCTTCCCTCACTGAGGCTAAACAAGGCAGTCCAACTGGAAGAATGTATCCTACATATAGGCAACCACATTTGGGATAGCCCCACTGTAGTTTTTTGGGAGCCACATGAAGACTAAGCTGCATATCTGCTACATAGGTTCAAGGAGGCCTAGGTCCAGCCATTATATGCTCTTTAGTTGGTGGTTTAGTCTCTGAAAGACCCAAGGGTCCAGGTTAGTTGACTCTATTGGTCTTCCTGTGGAGTTCTTAGACTATTTGGGGCCCTCAGTTCTTCTCCCTACTCTTTCATAAGAGTCCAAAGCTCCATCCACTGTTTGGCTGTGGATATCTACATCTGTCTGAGTCAATTGTTGGGTTGAACCCCCTCAGAGGACAGCCATGATAGACTCCTCTTTGCAATCATAACAGAATATAAATAATAATATCAGGGATTGGTGCTTGCCCATGGAATAGGCCTCAAGTTGGGACTGTATTTGTTGGCAGTTCTCTCAGTGTTCGTTCTAGTCTCTGTCCCTGAATTTGTTGTAGAGAGAATAAATTTTAGGTTGGAAGATTTTTGGGTAGGTTGGTGTCCCTATAGCTACACTGGGGCTTCTGTCTGGCTACAGGATGGTCTCTTCAGGTTCCATATCTCCTGTGCTATAAGTTACAGTTAAAGTCATAAAGTCACCAAAATTGCTTCTTAGGCACTGCCCTTATCCCAGGTCATTGTCATGTCCTGGAGATACCCTCCACCTACCTACCCAAGTCAGTTCCAGATTTTCATTCATACTCATGACCATAATCCATCTCTTGTGCTCCTCTCCACATCTGCATCTGAACCCACACATTTTTCTCCCAAACCCTCTCCCACCCAGTTCCCTCCCTCCATCTGCCTTATAAGTGGATTATAGTCATAAAATATCCCATGTAACAGGATACCCATGTTACAATCCACAGACCCAAAGAAGCTAGCTATAACTGAAGACACAGTGAGAATTCTGGAATCTCAGAAAAGGAAATATAATAGTCATCGATTAATTGATTTAAACAGCAGATACCCTGTCAATGACAGTTTATAGGTTTTTCTTCTTCTGTTAAGCTTCTCTTGAAACTCTCAAAGTAATCCAGAGTTGGGTCCTCCAAGTGATTTTTAAATTTCAATAAAGATAACAATGATGATTAATTATCTTATTAGTTGATTTTTTGTTATTAAAAAGGTTAAGCCATCATATATTAATGTCATTGGCACTAGGAACTGCTTTTCAAATATTTGAGCAGGCCCTCTGCATTAGAAATCTAGAAAGCATTCTACTACCCAAATGCACTATGGAGTGTCATAGGTTAAGTAGTCTAAACTATGTTTATTCCCACTTTTCAGAGGCTATTAGTGTATTCTTGGTGTTTTATTTGAGGTTGTTCCTCCCTGTGTGAAGACAACAGCCTTTCTTGTTCTTCACATGTCTGTTCCCCTGCATGCCCTCTGTTCCTTCTTTTTAATGGACTCTACCTCTATTGGATTTCACCCCTACCTTATGACCTTATTTGTTCCTAATTATCTCCTTAAGGGCTCTATTTCGAAATGCATTCAACATTAGAGTGTAGGGCTTTGACCTCTAATTCATGGAAGACACAATTGATCTATTATAGGTACCCTTATCTACTATTATAAAACTATCCAATTTGGAAAGGATACGATGTAGTTCATGATAGAACCTTATATCTCTTTCATTATTTGAAACACCATTAGTTCTTGGGTGTAGCAGTGGTACTATTTTATCAAATGAACAATGTAATTGACATATTATGGTCTCTCTATTAAGTTACCTTTGACCAACTGATGTGTGCTCTGTCTCCTGACTAAACCTTATACACATACCACTGAACTAATATTGACCTTGGTCCTCTGACATGATTTGAGTAGGTTGACAGAGTTTAATGGACACAAAGTACAATTATACTTGTGCTTTGACCCTTTCCTAATTGCTCTGAGCACTTGAAGCTTTCTGGAAATGGTTGTTCCTTAAGTCTGATGTCTAAAATAATACCTTATAGAACCCCAGAATTTGCTTGTCAGTGCATATGACAAGATGAGAAAACAGATTGTGGAAGGATAAATCGCAATTATACAGTTAAAGTTGAAGTTGACTTATACTTATGACATTGCTCTAAATATCCACTGGTATAATATTTCTATGCATATTATTTTTCTTCTTTCTTTGCTCTCATATAATGCATTGAAACCCATATTAAAAAAATAAGGCCCATATCTCTCAAACTGTTTTCATCTAATTAACTAGATATCATGTCATTTACTGATAACTTTGTGTGGCTAAATATACATTATTATCAGTAGTATGTATATTTCAAACATGCAGACTAATGGCTGCCTATGTAACTTAAATGACAGGAGATATTCACTTTAACATTTTTCAAATATTCACTCCCAAATGATTCTCATATTCTCTTGAATAAATTAGGTACTTTTGATGTTTCCTGCAGACTATTGTTTCCTGATGTACAGTTCACCTTGATGACCTCATACATAATAATCTATAACCCAATCACTTCTTTATGTAACTTGTGTATAAAAGAAGTACCACATTGGCAATTCCAGTTTCTGTTGAACTTTGAGTAGTAATCTGAATCTCTCAGATTCCTGAGGCAATGATTTCTAAAGAGTGTAGACAGATGACCTTGGGAAAATACAGAAATAACAGTTTGAACAGGGAACTTTTAGAGCTGCCTCCTTTTGAAGGATTTCCTCTGAAAACATTTTTAGAGTTGAGATCCTGGGGCCTTTGACTGATGGAGTCTAACCAATCTCTGAAATTCCATCAAAGCACATTCCTGATGCTTCTTATTTTTCTTCTTCATCTTCATCTTCTTCATCTTCTTCTTCTTCTTCTTCTTCTTCTTCTTCTTCTTCTTCTTCTTCTTCTTCTTCTTCTTCTTCTTCTTCTTCTTCTTCTTCTTTTTCTCCTTCTCCTTCTCCTTCTCCTCCTCCTCCTCCTCCTCCTCCTCCTCCTCCTCCTCCTCCTTCTTCTTTCTTCTTCTTCTTCTTCTTCTTCTTCTTCTTCTTCTTCTTCTTCTTCTTCTTCTTCTTCTTCTTCTTCACTTTTTTTTTACAGTCCAGTCATTATCACCCTCCTGGTCAACCCTCTGACATTTCTTCATCCCATTATTCCTCCTCAGCTAATGTATGCTGCCTGGTTGTTGGCTCAGTGCCTAAGAGATCTTGGGGAACCAGGTTTGTTGAGGTTTCTGGCCTTCCTATGCGCCACTTTTCTCCTCAACTTCTTCCAGCCTTTCTTTAATTTAAGCACAAGGGGCCCTGACTTCACACCATTGCTTGGGTGTAAATATCTGCTTTTGTCTCAATCAGCTGATTATAGGGCCTCCAAGAGGGCAGTCATGCTAGGTTCCTGTCTGTAAGTACATCATAGCATCAGTAATAGTGTCAGGCCCTGAAGTCTCCCCTTGAGATCGGTCCCAATTTGGGCCAGTCACAGGACCTCCTTCAACTTCAGGCTCTTATCTGTTTTTGTCCCTGCAGTTCTTTAAGGCAGGAACAATTCTACATCAGTTTTTGACTGTGGGATCGCAACCTATCTCTCCATTTGATGCCCTGTCTTTCCATTAGAAGTGGATTCTACAAGTTCCCTCTCCCCACTGTTGGACATTTATCTTCTTAATGACATCAGTATCTTTAACAATTATGATATCTTTTGTCTACTATGTTTTAGTAAAAAAAAATCTATGTTTCTTCTACATAATTTGTTTCATTTGCTATTCCTAATTTTACCTGCCCATGTAGGTAGAAATGTCTAGCAATCACCATGCCCAAGTTATAAAGCTAGGTTTTGAAATTTTTACAGGAAATTAAGTGAGTTACCCATCTTAAGGATTCATTTATTGTCTACCTGAGGTATATGAGTACTTTGCTGTGTGTGGGTGGTTGGGTGTAATATAGAAGTCATAAGAAGGATTAAAATATTTTAAAAATATTACTAGATGTCCAAAAACCCCCATAATGTTCAAGAGAAATTAACTGGTGGCTTCCACAAAAGCAGTAAGCACTCTTAACTTATGAGACACTGTTTCAGCACAACTGTATTACTTTTCAATTCAGTTTAATTAGAATACTTAGGATATAAGTAAAACAACTACATTTGCTAGACATGATGCAGTTTTTTATCTAGTTCCTAATAGAGTCCTTATTTCCATCTCAATTATCTTGGGGTAGCCTTTTGAGTTCTTATCATGATTTGTCTCTCATTTTAGTGAGTTATTTTCCAACTTAACTATTCTTTTATTGAAAATCAATTATTATACAATATATTCTGAATGAAGACTCTCTTCCACCAGCTCCTCTAAGAATCAACCCCACATGTTGTTCCTTTCTCCATTTCTTCAGAGAAAAAGCACATCAGAAAATAATAAAATAAAATAAATCAAAAACAAAGCAGAATAGGATGAAACAAAAAATCAAAAGAGGAAATGTAGTCAAAAAATGTACAAACAATAAAGTATTCAGATGTACACACATTTTTTCACACATAGAAATCCCATAAAAACAAAAAAACAGATACCATACTATATAGAGAAATGGTTATAAGGAAAAAGCCTTGACAAAGCATTATAGGACAAAGAAACCCCAAAAGTGCCATTGAGTTTATTGTATGTTGGCTATCTACTGCTGAACAAAGGTAAGTTCTAATCAAAAGAAAGATCCAAATCTAAAACAACAGTTTTCGATATTATTTACTTCTACATCAATGTGACAAGAAAAATTAGTCACAGAACAACTATGGTGACGAAAGATTTGGTTTGACTCATATTTATAGTGGTTTCTCAGTACAATGTGGCAGGGACCTGATCTGGAGTACCACAAGAGATCAGTATATTGCCATAGGATAATGTAGTAGAAGCTGTTCATGTCAGTGATTAACTGAAAAAGACAGGGTTACATGAAATTCAAAGGCTGACTTCCATTTTGTACAACCCACTTTCTAAGGTTATGTAGTTATCCAACATAGTGCTGTAGGCTATGAAGCCTGAAGAGACACTACCAATTCAAAAATCTAACTATAGCTCCTATCTCTCTCTCTCTCTCTCTCTCTCTCTCTCTCTCTCTCTCTCTCTTTTGTTCTTGCTCTCTCTTATTTTCTCATGAACCAATTTAGTCAGATCGGTTATTCACTTCCTCACTGTCGAAAAATATTTAGAACTAAATAACTAACAAGGATTTTTTCATAGTGAATATCTACTTTCTTTACCTTAGTTTTCAAAGCAAACATTATGTTTTATTAGTTGTTTTTACATGTGGAATATATTTAAGTGGTTTTTTAATATTTCAATATATGCATCCATAATGACATGGATAATATATGGGAATTGGAGATAAAGGAAGACAAATTTTTCAGTCTTGAGAGATTCTGAACTGATGGCAGTTTGATATAAATAAATCTTGTTAACTTGTCACATTCACAACTATTTTATAATTTAAAAAACTTGATTTTTCACAATTAGTCAGCAGTCCCTTTTGCTTAAACTTAAGAAACTGGAACTGAACATCTTAAAAATTTACTCAAGTATCTGAGTGCATTATTTAGGATTTTTTATTAAACTTACAAGAAATAATTTGCTTTCACATTTCAAAATACTGATATAAGTACATATACATATTTAAATATATAAACATACATTTGTATATAAAATATGCATTTGTATATAATACAAACATATATACAATGTGTATCCAAAATAGGGTGCTCTTAAACTCACAAGAATATTAAAGACATTATAACTTTCAACATTTGTCCAGTGGCATACTTTGCTCTGTAATTCCAAGGCCCAGGAAGCAGGCAGTGTGTAAAGACATTATTAAGGCACATCTCTTCATAAAAAGTGGAAGACATAGTGAAAATAGAAGGTTAACCTATCACTTTAGAATTCAGATGTCCTCCTTTTTGATAAATAAGCTTAAACCTAAAGAGATTAATTCAACTGATTTCACTGTGGCCTGCAGCCTTGAAAGTATACAGAAGATGTCAAATGCTTCACTATCAGATAAAAACATGTTCTTGTTATTTTCTATAGTAGAGAATTGAGTGGCAATACTATTTGTGAAGAAATCCCTGACCTACTTCATTACTTACTTTTTATCCTTCTGAGAGAATTATTCAGGTTAGTTAAGTAGCAGCCACAGGGGCCAATATAACCTGTATGGTTTTTACAGGTTTATATCATTAAATCGGTGCACACACACACACAAACACACACACTCTTCATGGTAACTCTCAAGGAGCACTTTGGAGTCAGAGCTAGGCAGATCTCTATAAATTTAAACCCAGCATGTTTTGTAAAGCAAGTTTCAGGACAACCAGGGCTATTATACAGAGAAGGCTTGTCTTGAAAAAACATACGTGGATGGATACATAGGTAGATATAGAGAACAAAAGAAAGGAAGGAAGGAAGGAAGGAACAAATGAACGAACGAATGAACAAACAAACTAAGAAATGAAGTAAGGCAATTTATAACTTAAAAACATGCAAAACAGGTCCAAAAATCAGCTAAGTCTCTTGGCAAAAAGGGTTTAGAAATGTTATTGACTGGACTGAATAAATCCAGTAAGACACATGAGAAAAAAATGGCTAAAAGACGTACCAGAAGAGTCAACACAAGGTTTTAATGAAAATTAAAAATAAAACTATATATATGTAATAATTTACATAGAAGAAATGGAAGCAATTATTTTACCTTACACCAAATGGTGGCTTCAGAATTTAAGCATAAATCTACTTTAAAGTTCAGTGTGTTTTTATAATTAAGGTGTCAAGAGTTGGCTGTTGGCACTTATGTCTTATTTTTGATCAGATAATTTGATTTCAGTTTCTTTCATTGTTAAATGCTTCCTTTCCCTTTTTTCTTTTTTATAGATTGTTTACAACATTTTTTAAATTTTAAATTTATTAATGATATAAAATATAATTTTCTAGTCACATGACAATAAAAGCTATAGTTTCTTTTAATACTAACAATCAAATATTACTGTTCCTCTGCCATAAATGAGAAATTATATTATAATTACATCATAAATACTAGAGAACCTTTAAAAAGTGTTTAAAATGTAAAAGCAACAAGCTCATCACAAATCACATTAAAAATGTGTGTATAAACTCCTGCTTTTTCTGATTTCATATGATCTTATACAAGCTTATCTGTTTCAGTAGGTATTCTTAATCTTTTTAATAGCTAAGACTTTATAAAGCTTCATTCAGTTTAGCCTGAACTTCCATGTTTTAGAAATGATTTTATGGTTGCCCACATGACTGATCTCTATCTCTAGTTTTCAACCTTCCTGCAGATTAAACTGATATTACAGTGTTCAACAGAAGTCACCCTGTTAGAATAAACTAAGGCACATAGTATCAGAGACTCCTTATATATAGCAAAGACTCTTTCATCATTCAGGAAATTTACCACTCTAATATTTAATCTCTCTAAACTCTAGACCTTTCCCTGGACAAGGCCAACTTCTTTTATAGATGTGAAGTGAATGATTAGATAATTCAAATGCTGTTGAGACATCTCTACATAATTGATGTAAGCTAGTATATTGCAATGATACAGGAACACTGAACTTCTAGGAAGTTTTGTTATCAATGGAAAGGAAAAGAGTGAGAATGTCTGGAGCTAATGTAAAGAGTAAATTCTCTCAGATGGGACTAGAGCCTCACAGACAGACTGATTACAGATACTATCATGTTACTTCAACAAAATCAAAGTGAAGAAAACAGTAGATGTTTATAGACAGTGTGAACCAAACTGATATAATAAGTATTTGCACATATTGTTTACTGAATGCTGCCAAGCATTTACCAAAATGAATTTATCATGACTTAAGTAATGTGAGTATAGTAAAGTGGTGTTGGTATTCAAAGAAAATATTAAATATAAACTCTCTAACAAAGACTCTTTATCCTATATGGTGAATAAATAAATTATTGTGATCTCTTTAATTTATTAAGGCCTGTGGTGGTTTTAATAAAAATGCCCTCATGGGCTTACATATTTGAATGCTAAATTAGTAAGGAGTGAAACAGATAAAGGTTAGAGAGAATAGAAAACTGATCTTGCTAAGAGAACTGTGTCTCTGGGGATGGGTTTTTGTGGGGCACATGGACATGGAACTGATGACTTAGAGCATCTTCAAAACCCAGAAATCTTAAAACTTGAGATTTAAATATCGTTTCTCAGACTGACAGGAATAGGGGTAACTCCTTCCATGCTTTGGAGCATGAAACCAGGCAATTCTTAAAGAAGTTGTCATGAGTAGTCAATCAGATAGCCCAGCACCTGGAATTATTCCCATGCAAATAGAGCATCTCCAACATTGTAGGCTCAGCCAGTAGAATGCATTCTTCCCCAAATACCATCCCACTCTGATGTGCCCTACATAGCTGCAGAAGGAGCAGCATGTCAGGCTTCCCCCCCCCCCCAGCACAGGCAGCAGGCTGTGGTCCTCCAACCTGGTTGCTAGGCATAAGGCTTGTTTGTATAATAATGTACTTATTTTATGTTATGCTCCCTCTTTGCGGTAATGTCCTTTTTGCCAACAATAAAGATAATTAGGAAAAGCACAATTCCAGGAAGCAAAAATGTGCTTTTGTGACATGAGATCTTCAGGCTCTCAGATGTATGGGAATGAACTTTGAAAACATGCGTTCAAGAATACATAAATCATAAAACTTATGTCTAGGTTGACTATTTTGTTATCCCTAGGTTTAGTAACAGTGCAGTTAGACTATGTTCTCTGGCAAAATATCAATATTAAAGTTTTAAGATAAAACAGATTTTTCACCAAACATACCTAAATTAAAGCCTGTGTTATCATTAATGGGGTGGTTAGTATTAATTTTCACCTTGGCAGCATCTAGAATAACCTGGAAGATGGGCTTCAACCGATGTCTGTCAGGAACTTTCTTGATTAGATTCATTGAAATGGAACACCAACTGTTGTTGATAGTGATATTTCCCTGAGGTAGATTTCTGGATTGTATAAAATGAAAGTAAGCTGACTGCTGATGTCAATTGACTTCTGCTGCTTTCTTGACTGTAGATGCAATGTAACAAGCTGGCTCAATTTTCTGCCACCATGACTTTCCTGTCATGATGGATTGTTTTCCCAAATTATGAAGTTAGAGCACCTGGTTTTTATTCTTAAATTGCTTTTGACAGAATATTTTATCATGACATCCAGAGAAGAAATTCACACAATCCCCTTAATATTATCCCCTTAATATTATTTGGTTTTCCCTTAATGTATAATATATACATATATATATATATATATATATGTATATTGTTATCATAACTTTTCATATGAAAGAGATAAAATTTTTAAATAATGTTAATAAGCTAATTTTGTTGAGTTTTTTATTTACTTTGTTTTATATAACAGGATTTTCTTTGGATCTAAAAAGAAACATGGTAAGTAACACTTTTTAGTCTTACAGAAATCTCATGTTATCCTTACATAAATATTCAAGATAACATCAATTTAAAAAATTTTCCTGTTCTTGTTTTAGTTTGCCTGTTATTACAGCTAAATATGTAAGTTGATACCTGTCCAAAGGAGCATCAAGCAGGCAAGCATAAGAAATTGTACAGTAATCTGGAATTTGTAGAGAAATTTTGATCTAGCAACATGGCTTCTCTGACAAGGGAGCACATGCAGAGACCTTCTAGGTCTATGTTATCTGGCTGGAATGATATACCTTTGATCCTCTATCTGGAACACAAACACACCCTTAATACACATCTTTAATCTCTAATAATGAAGATAATGTTAGATTTTAGAAGAAAGCAGCCATTTTTGAAAGTGATGTCTAATTAATGGGCACACAAATGATGAATCAGAGAAAAATTTGGCAGAATGTGTCAGAGATCAGACATGGCCAACTCTCAAGAGAACAGCACAGGAAAGAGAGCATTGGAAACTGAGAAAGAGAGAAAGAGGCAGTATTACTGGGACAGTTTCACAGAGATAGGTGGGTTTCAGGTGAAGTCAGAGCAAGCCAGAGAATGAGGAGTCAGGATAAGAGAACAGATTGCCAGCTTAGTTTGAGGGGAAGCAGAGCAATTCAACAGAAGCCAATATGAATAAGTCAGCTTGGAGAGGAATTTGAGTCAGAACAATGGATTTGATTCAGCCAGCATTTGCTCAAAAACAGCTTTGAATGGTGAGTTTATTCAGTAGTAAGCCTCAGAGGCTGAAACATTACATGCCTAGGTTAGTAGATGGAGAGGGGCAGCTGAAGCCTCCAAGTTTTGAGCTTGTAGTAGATTAGATTATGTGGAGGATTGGAGCTTCCATGCTTAGGCTTAGAGATAGATAGAAAAGTTCAGGTCTCAGCCCAGGCAATGTATTCATTTATAAAGCTTGGGTGTGGCTCTCATCTCATCCCCTCATCTCAGAAATTAAGAGTGACATTGACAGCACTTAGACTTGGGGAAGGTATGTAGCATTTGAAACTTCAATGCCCAACTCCATCTAGTAACATACTTCCTCCTTCAAGTCCATACCCTCCAACCTCTTCAAATTGTGTCACCAACCACGGATGGGGAGCTGTTACAAGCAGATATGTCTCAATAACAAGTGAGTAAATAACATTAAATGTCACATTCTGTGTATTTCTGATGTATTTGAAAAGTATCTATCTACCAAAAGTAATCTGGACATTTGCCCACTAACTACTCTCAGCTGTTTCTAATTAAAATATCTTGAAAACAACCTAAAAATAAACTCAGAGCCATCAATTAAAGCCATCTATGTGGCCTTAACTCAAAGGCTTAAAGTTCTCAGATAAGGTTGCAATGGCATTTATAGAAAGACTAGGTCCAAGTCTTTTATTCTTAAATGTGTTGCATAGGCACAATGACTATACCAGAGTAAGAATATTAATCCCAATTTTATATCAATAAGAAATTCATCCCAATGAAAACCTTAAATATTGTTTTTTGTGTTTTTGTTGTTGTTGTTGTTGTTGTTGTTGTTTTGAGACAGGGTTTCTCTGTGTAGCCCTGGCTGTCCTGG
>NW_022196905.1:52296260-52306097 GCF_008632895.1 Mastomys coucha | reverse complement strand
CAGAAATCTGCCTGCCTCTGCCTCCCAAGTGCTGGGATTAAAGGCATGCGCCACCACCACCTGGCTATTTATTTATTTATTTATTTATTTATTTTTATTAGTATTTAGATTCTTTTTATTCCATTTCTCTATTTTACCCAACTGGCAGTTATTCCTCAGTAATGATGTTGCTGTGTATATGATCCACCTTGGGCTACAATTCAATTTACTTTCAATCAAGCATTAACAAAATTGCACTTAGGGAAGGGGCTTTGCAAATTAATCTTCCAAAATAAATTCCCATGAATCCTTGAAAACCTTAAATTTGTATAAAAATAAATTGTGTACCAAAGTAAGAAATAATGACTTCAACTATTGTAAATATTTCTACCAAATGCTACACAATAAATTCTAGCTATTTCTTCCTCTTTCAAATTTCTAAATTCCCAGAAAGACAAAAATAACCACTTCCAGACCTACAAGCCCAGGGAACCGTGGTAATGACTTCTCATAACTACTTCCATCTGAATATGGGCATTGAGATATCTTTGAATGGGGGAAGGGTAGGGAAAATGGGGGAGTTGGTTGGTCTTAAGAAGGCTACAACAACAATTGTTTTAGTCTCTGATGTTTGTGCCCTGAAAGGCTGAAAGATCAGGTGTTCAAACAGGTCAGTTCAGCATGTCTGACAATGAGACTCACCAAAGCTGTATATTCTGTAATATACAAATCTCAAGCAAAATTTTAGTATCATCAAGAAAACTTTTTTGTTTGCTTCTTTGGAATCTAGTTTTCAGGGGATCTCCCTTCATCATATCTGGTCCATACATAACTCTGGAGGGTGTATCAACATTGCTCACGTTTTCTAAAAATGCAAAGACAAAGCCTTTCTCCCAAAGTAGCTTGTCCTTGAGCCCATAAAAACCTTTAGCTTGACCTGTCCCAGAGGAATAATATAACCACAAAACTCAAAATCACACCCATTTTGAAAATTAAAGCAATCTAAAACAAATAAAGTAAACTAAATTACTGTATGAACCTATTCTTAGGCTTTTTCTATTCTGTCATGCCAGGAAATTAACCTAAAATTCCTGTGGAGTCCACCAACAAAGATTAAGAGTATCCAGTAGACTTTAATATACCACCTATCTGTTATGCTCTCTACCTGGAGCTATAGACATCCATCAATACTTGTTCATAGCAGGCAATTATCACCGCTGTCTACTTAGGAGTCAGGAAATGTTCTCTATTCTAGTTCCAAAGGGTGGGTGAAATTCCCCATGTGATTCAGACAAAATCTGTATATAAATCTATCCAAAAAGCAAATAATCACAATTTTATAAATTTACAGTTCAATCAATATCTACCCCAAGAAGTAGGCAGTTTCCATTCATTATTAATTAGGGGAAGGGTCACAGGACGTTGCCTTGAGTACATGATTCACTCCTTAAGCCAGGTAGCCCCTCTTGGGGAAGCAGAATTAGCATCAACCTTTGCTTGCTTGTATCCCAGATCTGACACGCTACCTTGTGTCAAGCTTTTAGACTGTGGAAACTGCCTTCAAAAATTAATTAAATAGAGAAGTTGTTATAAAGACCCTTCTATTTCCTTTAATGTGACCAGTTATTCTGACTAAATAATGGACTGGTCTAAAAATCAGTCCAATATTGGAAAAAAGGAAATGGATATTTTTATTTGGAAGGTTGGTTCTGGACATTTTCAGAGATATCTTTATGAAGATATGTTAGCAATAAATAAATTGGGACAGGATCTGGATTTCATAGTACATGCATTAAGGCTTTTAAGTTTTTGTTAATTGTCATGTTAAAATTACTTTTGTTTCTTTTACAGTATTTAATATATGTTGTTTTGATTGTATATGTTCTAATTGTGTTAATATATTGAAATCTGGCATGTCTGTAATGTTGGTTTATCAATCAGCTTTTGCTTTATTGCCCCTGAGTATTACAGGACCTTTGTATTCTGAAAAGAGCTTGTAGATATTGCAAGAAGTGAGACAGGCTTTAAACAGAAGCACGAGGTTAGTGGGCTTGATTTTTGCTAGTATAGTAGTGTTAATTACATTAATAGCAGCACTGCTTCTGCAATTGCTTTGATACACGTTAAGACAACAATTTTTGTTAATCGTTTAGTAAAAATAAAAAAAAATGTTACTGGTACTCTAAGTATTCAAGAGGATTTAGATAGGCATTTGGAACAATGGATTGAAGTTCTTTATGATACTATTCAAATTATTAGAGAGCATATTCAGAGCTTAAGAGTAAGAAACCATCTTGACTGTCATGATAAATACCAATGGATTTGTGTTACTTCTAAAATTTACAATGATATTCACTCTAATTGGGAAAAAGTTCAAAGCCACTTGCAGGATGTTTGGCATATATTTGTAACACCTGGATGTTTCAACTTTGCACAGTGAGATTATGAATTTGCAGAATGCTGCTCTGCCGAGTTTAACTGCAGATACTGCTGGGAAAATTATTCATGGCCTGAGGTCAGTATTTCCATCTTTGTTAAGCTTCAAGAATGGCATATATAGCTTGGTCAGGCTAGCCCTTTTTGTCCTGGGAATACTTTTATTCCTGCCCATTGTGATAAAACTTGCCTTTAACATGAACATGTTGGCAGCCAAAATAAATGGCTTGAAACTAAAAATGAACTCCAAGACAGAGTTATTTAAGAGGATGATAGCCAACAACAGGTAAGTTCTGCATAGAGACCTACTAACCTAAGACAGAAATACACTGCTTTTGATAATGCATATTCCACCATGGGTAAGGAAGGCATTCTTGTCAGAATGACCTAAGACAAGCACAGACTTGTTTATGAAATTAAAAGGGGAGATGTGGAGAGCCTTTGGAGCTGCTTGGCAGGAAACTGACATTGGTCCAGAACAAAGAAGTTGGCTTTAGGCAGGAATTTGACATTTAACCATGACAAGGATGTAAGCTCAGGCAGGAATCTAATTTTAGCCTAGAACAGGGAAATAAGTTCAGGTAGGTATCTAATTTTAGACTAGAATAAAGAAGTAGGCTTCAGACAAGAATCTGATTTTGGGCTAGGACAGGGAAGTAGGCTCAGATATCTTGCTCATCCTGATAAGCCCTTAGAAACAGTGATCATGGGAGTGATCATGGAACTTTGTTTATTGTCTTGCTTATTCCTTAACTTAGAACTGATCTTACTACTTGTATGAAATTAAAATGGTACAAAAGCAGATTGGGAAAAAAATAAACCTGCCTCAGTCTCAAAAATGGCAGCAGTCATGCAAAAACTAAACCAAACCAAAACAAAACAAAACAAAACAAAACCAAAACCCAGCACCAGGGCTATCCACAACATATCTTATCTGTATAAATAAGGCCTGCAATAAAATTCTGCACTAGTATGTATAGTGTAAGAAATAGTAGTAAGTATTTTAAATAATTCCTTGATTATTTAAATATAGGGCAAGGTGTGTGTAGTATATATACTAGTTATTTATCCTTTCATAAAAGAAAATTAACTTTGGGTATCTGTAGGTTATATTGTATTTTTGGAATTTCACTGTTATAAAGAATGACTGTATGCTCATTTATATGGTTTGATAAACTTATATATGCATTAAATGGGTTTTAAAAATGGATCAACATTCCTGCCCTTCAAATTTCTCCCCTATTTTTAAATCCAATCTTCTCTTCCAACTTCATGCATTTTCTTTTCCTGAAAGCTACATAGTCTACCTAATATTGTACATGAGTATAGGAACATCAACTTGATGATAGTCGCTCAGAGTCTGTATTCCTGGATAAAATCTATTCAACCTTCTTCCACAACCCTTAATTGTCGATGTCTCCTCAGATAATGATGAGATATCATAAGCTCTTCCTTGTGCCATGGCAGGATTTTCACTGAGTTGTCTTTGTGAGTATTGGGGCATGTAGTCACAGCCACTACAAGTTAATGTTTGCAATAGCCTGTGAATATTCTTTTAAATTGCAAAATCTATAGTGCTATTCCATGTAAGCAACACCTTATATAATGTCTTTGTTTGAAGTACATGTATAAACTCAGAGGACAATAGAGAATATCCTTTCAAAATTGTGATTTCTGAAATTCTATATCTTATAAAAGTTATGTAAATCCCCCAATTAATAATGAGTTGTCAAGTGCAACAAGGCAATTGGGAAAAATCTCAGAGATGACAACTATCTTTTTCTTTCTTCTTCAACAGCACAGCTATAATGCTTCTTATTTGAAAGGTGTTATGAGCATACTTAGTAGAAAATGGATGAGATGTAGATAATGCCTTCAAGAAGTCACAGTCTAGTAAGAAGGATAAAGCCCTGACTTCTAACTTAATTCTTTCATTCCTAGACAGGAAACAATTACAGCCTCAAACAAATGTGAACTATATACAGCTATATAAAATGTCAAATTTATCTTTTTTTCTACATCCAAAGTATGTGATCAATTCTGTATATATAGGGGAAAATACTTTCCCCCCACAATCAAAATATTCAATTCTTTTTGGGCTTGATGATTCAAATTTAAATTCTCAGCACAGAGGAGGCCTACTTAGGTGAATTCCCATGTGTATCTGACCATCTAAACTATACAATAATATGAAATAAAACTTCTGAGGTTTTACAATTTTTATATTTAATAGCTTAGAAGAGCTGCCACCCATTGCTGTGATTTGAATATGAAATCCACTGAATGTTCATGTATTTGAACACTTTGTCATGCAGATAATGGTGTATTTATGAAGGTTATGCAACCTTTGGAAGTTAAAATATTGCTGGAGGAAGTATGTAAACTGAATTTGCTTTTAAGGGCTTTCAGCTCTACCCTCCCTCACTTTTTATATGTGAATGAAAATGTGATGACTCAGCACCTTCTTATTCTTCCTGTTACAACAGACATTCACAGCCATGGTAAGTTGTGTATCTCCGGAACTATAAGCAAAAGAAGACAGTAACAACAGCAAAAGTACAGCAAACAAGCAAAAAAAAAAGCAAAGACAAAACATAAACGAAACAAACAAAAACCCAAATACTTATTCCCTTAAGGTACTTTGGTCATTGTGTTTCATTATAACAGAAACGTAACCAATATATCACAAAACAACACAGAGTCAATGGGTGACTTTTTAAAAATCTTGGGTTATGTCATTAAAAGATAACTTTTATTATGCTCTGAGGCTTACTCCAGGTAAAGGTGGACTTGAGTATTCTATAAATAACTACTTTATGTGCTTTTGTGAACAAGATGAAGGAAAAGACACAAAGTGATACAGGAACTTAATGCTAAGCTACTATGGGTCTTTAGAATAAAGAACAGGTGCCAGTATATCTTTTGTGTGTGGGGTGGGTTGTAAAACATTATTTTTCATTTTTATTAGATTTTTCTTTATTTACATTTCAAATGTTATCCCCTTTCCTGATTTCTCCTCTGAAAACCCCCCTATCCCCTCCCACCTCCCCCTGCTCACCAAACTACCCACTCCCAATTCCTGGCACTGGTATTCACCTATACTGGGTATTAGAGCCTTTATAGTACCAAGGGACACTCTTCCCATTGATGTTTGACAAGGCCATCCTCTGCTACATATGCAGCTGGAACAATGGGTCCCTCCATGTGTATTCTTCGATTGGTGGTTTAGTCCCTGGGAGCTCTGGGGTTACTGGTTAGTCCTTATTGTTGTTCCCCCTATGGGGCTGCAAACCCCTTCATCTCCTTGGGTCCTCTCTCTGCTCCTCCACTGGGGACCCTGTACTTAGTCCAATGGTTGGCTGGGAGCCTCTACCTCTGGATTTGTCAGGTACTGGTAGGAGTACTGGCAAGTACTCAGGAGAGGCTATAACAGGCCTCAGTCAGCAAGGACTTGTTGGCATCCACAATAGTGCATGGGTTTAGTGACTGAATATGGGATGGATCCCTAGGTGGGGCAGTACTGACAGATACTGGTAGGTACTCAGGAGAGGGCTATAGCAAGGACAACTGAGTTTGGTGACTGGATATGGGGTGTATCCCCAGGTACTGTAGGTACTCAAGAGGGGGCTATAACAGGCTTAGGTCAGCAAGGACTTGTTGGCATCCACAATAGTGTCTGGGTTTGGGGACTAAATATGGGATGGATCCCCAGGTAGGGTAATCTCTGCATGGTTATTCCTTCAGTCTTTGCTACACACTTTGTCTCTGCAACTCCTTCCATGGGTATTTTGTTCTCCCTTCTAAGAAGGACCAAAGAACTCACACTTTGGCATTCCTTCTTCTTGAGTTTCATGTGGTTTGTGAATTGTATCTTGAGTATTCTGAGCTTCTGGGATAATATCCATTTATCAGTGAGCGCATACCATGTGTATTCTTTTGTGATAGGGTTACCTCACTCAGGATAATATTTTCTAGTCTGTCCATTTGCCTACAAATTTCATGAATTCATTGTTTTAATAGCTGAGTAGTACTCCATTGTGTAAATGTACCACATTTTCTGTATCCATTCCTCTGTTGAGGGGCATCTTGGTTGTTTCCAGCTTCTGGCTATTAATAAGGCTGCTATGAACATAGTAGACCATGTGTCCTTACTACATGTTAGAGCATCTTCTAGGTACATGTCTAGTTGTGGTAGAGCTGGGTCCTCAATACTATGTCCTGAGGAACCACCAAAACCCAACAGAGTGGTTGTACAGCTTGCAATCCCACCAGCAATAGAGGAGCATTCTTCTTTCTCCACATCCTTGCAGTGTCTGCTGTCACCTGAGTTTTGATTTTAGCCATTCTGTTTGGTGTGAGGTGGATTTCAGGGTTGTTTTGATTTGCATTTCCATGATGACTACAGATGTTGAACATTTCTTTAGGTGCTTCTCAGCCATTAGGTATTCCTCAATTGAGAATTCTTTGTTTAGCTTTGTACCCCATTTTAAAAATAGGCTTATTTTGTTATTTGAAATCTAACTTCTTGAGTTCTTTGTATATATTGGATATTAGCCCTCTATTGGATGTAGGATTGGTAAAGATCTTTCCCCAATCTGTTGGTTGCCATTTTGTCCTATTGACAGTGTCCTTTGCCTTACAGAAGCTTTTCAATTTTATGAGGTCCTATGTGTTCATTCTTGATCTTATAGCACAAGTCATTGATGTTCTGTTCAGGAAATTTCCCCCTGGGCCCATGTGCTCGAGGCTCTTTCCCACTTTCTTTTCTATTAGATTCAGTGTATCTGGTTTTATGTGGAGGTCCTCATCCAAATGGACTTGAGCTTTGTTCAAAGGGATAAGAATGGATTAGTTTACATTCTTTTATACACTAACCACCATTTGAGCCAGCACCATTTGTTGAAAATGCTGTCTTTTTTCCATTGGATGGATTTAGCTCCTTTGTGAAAGATCAAGTGACCATGGGTGTGTGGATTCATTTCTGGGTCTTCAATTCTATTACATTCTTCTACCTGCTTGACACTATACTAATACAATGCAGTTTTTATCACAATTGCTCTGTAGTACAGCTTGAGGTTAGAGATGGTGATTGCACCAGAAGTTCTTTTATTGTTGAGTACAGTTTTTGCTATCCTAGGTTTTTTGTTATCCCAGATAAATTTGCAAATTGCTCTTTCTGTCTCTGTGAAGAATTGACTTGGAATTTTGATGAGGATTGCATTGAATCTGTAGATTGCTTTTGAAAAGATGGTCATTTTTACTATATTAATCTTGTTAATCCATGGGCATAGAAGACCTTTCCATCTTCTGAGATCTTCTTCGATTTCTTTCTTCAGAGACTTGAAGTTCTAGTAATACTTATCTTTCACTTGCTTAGTTAAAGTCACACCAAGCTATTTTATATTATTTGTGACTATTGTGAAGGGTGTTGTTTTGCTAATTTCTTTCTCAGACTCTTTATCCTTTGTGTAGAAGAAGGCCACTGATTTGTTTGAATTAATTTTATATCCAACTACTTTGCTGAAGTTCTTTATCAGGTTTAAGAGTTCTCTGGTTGAATTTCTGTGGTCATTTAAGTATACAATCATACAATTTGAAAACAGTGACATTTTGACTTCTTCCTTTCCAATTTGTATCCCTTTGATCTAGCTCCATTTGTTGTCTAATTGTTCTGACTAGGACTTCAAGTATATATTGAATAGGTAGGGAGAAAGTGGGCAGCATTGCCTAGTCATTGATTTTAGTCAGATTCCTTCAAGTTTCTCTCCATTTAGTTAGTTTGGTTTGCTGTTTATTGCTTTTACAATGTTTATGTATGGGCCTTGAATTTCTGATCTTTGCAAGACCTTTATTATGAAGGGGTGTTGGATTTTCAAATGCTTTCTCAGCATCAAATGAAATGATGATATGATTTTTTTATTTGAGTTTATGTAGTAGATTACATTGATGGATTTCCATATATCAAACCATCCCTCTATCCCTGGTATGAAGCTTACTTGATCATGATGGATGATTGTTTTGATGTGTTTTTGAATTCGCTTTGTGAGAATGTTATTGAATATTTTTGCATTGATATTCATAAGGGAAATTGGTCTGAAGTTCTCTTATTTGTTGGGTCATTGTGTTGTTTAGGTATCAGTAATTGTAGCTTCATAGATCAATTTAGGTAGAGTACCTTGAGTACCTTCTGCCACTATTTTGTGGAATAGTTTGAGGAATATTGGTGTTAGGTCTTTGAACAAACTGGACTAAACCCATCTGGTCCTGGGCTTTTTTTGGTTGGGGGACTATTAATGACTCTTTTATTTTGTTAATGGATATGGTATTGCTTAGATCATTTATCTGATCTTGATTTAACTTTGGTACCTGGTATCTGTCTAGGAAATTGTGCATTTCATCCAGATTTTCCAGTTTGTTGAGTATAGGCTTTTGTGGTAGGATCTGATGACATTTTTGGATTTCCTCAGTTTCTGTTGTTATGTCTCCTTTTTCATTTCTGATTTTGTTAATTAGGATACTGTCTATGGGTCCCCTAGTTAGTCTGGCTAAGGGTTTATGTTTCTTGTTTTTCTCAAAGAACCAGATCCTAGTTTGTCTATTCTTTGTATAAGCTCGTTTTGTTTCCACTTGGTTGATTTCAGCCCTGAGTTTATTTCCTGCTGTCTACTCCTCTTGGGTGTATTTGCTCCTTTTTTTTCTAGAGCTTTCAGATGTACTGTCAAATTGCTAGTTTATTGTGGGGAGCCGTGAATCTTGAGAGACATTTGCCATGGCAGGATGGCAACTACTTCCACTGTTAACTCCTAGTGGACAACTGTTTGCGCATGTGCATGGAGTGAAAAGGACGCCATGTCACGGCCCATCCCGGGGCGTTACATAGGGTAATGAGCGAACAGCCAATCATGAGCAGACACGCCACACTGTGGACAGATACGCCGCACTGTGGTGTATATAAGCAGTGTGGATTTTGGGCTCGACCCCTTTTTCCCTATGGATGGAGACAAATAAACGTTGCTGCAGAAGGAACCTAGTGTCCGCGTGTCTTCTTGCTGGTGAGACGACTGCGCGGGCTACAGTTTATGCTCTGTCCAGTTTGTTTTTGGAGGCACTTAGAGCTTAGGAGTTCTTTCATTGTATCCCATAAGTTTGGATATATTGTGGCTTCATTTTCATTAAACTCTACAAAGTCCTTAATTTCTTTATTTCTTCTTTGATCAGTTTATCATTGAGTAGAGTGTTGTTAAGCTTCCATGTGTTTGTGGGCTTTCTATTGTTTATATTGTTGTTGAGTACTGGCCTTAGTCCATGGTGATCTGATAGGATGCAAGGAATTATTTCAATCTTCTTATATCTTTTGAGCCCTGATTTGTGACCAATTATATGGTCAATTTTGGAGAAGGTACCATGAGGTGCTGAGAAGAA
>NW_022196905.1:52257713-52296249 GCF_008632895.1 Mastomys coucha | reverse complement strand
TTTTTTTTTTTTTTTTTTTTTTTTTAGGTTAAAAAGTAGTATAGACTTCTGTTAAATCCATTTGTTACATAACTTCTTTTATTCTAACTGTGTCTTTGTTTAATTTCGGTTTCCATATGTCCATTTGTGAGAGTGGGGTGTTGAAGTTTCAGGCTATTATTATGTATGGTGCTATGTGTGCTTTGAGCTTTAGTAAAGTTTCATTTTTTTAAGTGTAGATGCCCTTGCATTTGTAGCATAGAGGTTCAGAATTGGGCATTCATCTTGATAGATCTTACCTTTAATGAGTATGAAGTGTCCCTCCTTATCTCTTTTGATCATTTTAGGTTGAAAGTCGATTTTATTTGATATAGAATGGGTACTCCAGCTTGCTTCTTGGTACCATTTGCTTTGAAAACTGTTTTCCAGCCTTTATTCTGAGGTACTGTCTGTCTTTGTCACTGAGGTGTGTTTCCTGAATGCAAGAAAATGTTGTGTTCTATTTATGTACCCAATCTGAAAGCCTATGTCTTTTTATTGGAAAATTGAGTCCATTAATTTTAATGGACAGAAATCAACCAAATAGAAACAAAAAGAACTATAAACAGAATCAACCAAACCAGGAGCTGGTTCTTTGAGAAAGTCAACAAAATAGATAAACCACTAGCCAGACTAACTAGAGGGCACAGAGATAGTTTCCTAATTAACAAGATCAGAAATGATAAAGGAGACATAACAACAGACACTGAGGAAATCCAGAAAATCATGAGAACCTACTACAAAAGCCTATACTCAACAAAACTGGAAAACCTGGATGAAATGGACAATTTTCTTGACAGATACTAGGTACCAAAGTTACATCAAGCCTATGTCTTTTTATTGAGGAATTGAGTCCATTAATTTTAATAGACATTAAGGAAAAGTGATGATTGCTTCCTGTTATTTTTGTTGTTAGAATTAGAATTTTGTTCATGTGGCTAATTTCTTTTGTATTTGTTGGAAGATTAATTCGTTGCTTTTTCTAGGATGTAGTTTCCCTCCTTGTGTTAAAGTTTTCCATTTATAATCCTTTGAAGGGCTGGATTTGCGGAAAGATACTGTGTAAATTTGGTTTTGTCATGGCATACTTTGGTTTCACCATCTATGGTAATTGAGAGTTTTGCTGGGTATAGTAACCTGGTATGGCATTTGAGTTCTCTTAGGGTCTGCATGATATCAGCCCAGGATCTTTTGGCTTTCATAGTCTCTGGTGAGAAGTCTGGCGTAATACTGATAGGTCTACCTTTATATGTTACTTGACCTTTTTCCTTTACTCCTTTTAATATTCTTTCTTTGTTTAGTGCATTTGGTGTTTTGACTATTATGTGGCAGGAAGAATTTCTGTTTTGTTCAAAACTATTTGGTGTTCAGTAAGCTTCTTGGTATGTTCATGGGCATTTCTTTCTTTAGGTTAATGAAGTTTTCTTCTATAATATTGTTGAAGATATTTACTGGTTCATTACCTTGAAAGTCTTCACTCTCTTCTATATCTATTTTGCTTAGGTTTGGTCTTCTCATTGTGTCCTGGGTTTCCAGGATATTTTTGCATTTTGTACTTTCATTGGCTGTTGTATCAATGTTTTCTATGGTTTCTTCTGCACCTGAGATTCTCTCTTCTATTTCTTGTATTCTGTTGGTGTTTCTCGCATCTATGTCTCCTGACCTCTTTCCTAGATTTTCTATTTCCAGGGTTGTCTTCTTTTGTAATTTCTTTATTGTTTCTAAATCTAATTTTAGATCCTGGATAGATTTGTTCAATTCCTTGACCTGTTTGCTTGGGTTTTCTTGTAATTCTTTAAGGGATTTTTGTGTTTCCTCTTTTGTTTTCTACATGTTTACCAAAATTCTCCTGTAATTCTTTAAGGGATTTTTGTGTTTCCTCTTTAAGGGCTTCTACTTGTTTACCTGTGTTCTCCTATATTTTTTCAGTGGAGTTATTTATGTCCTTCCTAACATCCTCTATCAGCATCATGAGATATGATTCTAAATCCACATCTTTCTTTTCTGGTGTTTCGGGTATCCAGGACTTGCTGTGGTGAGTGTACTGGTTTCTGATGATGCCAAGTTGTTTCTGTTGGTAAGATTCTTGTTTTTGCCTTTTGTCATCTGTTAATCTCTGTTATTAGATGTTCTTGCTATCTCTGGCTGGATCTAGCTCCTCCTTTGAGTCTGTAAACATGTGTCCACACTCCTAGGAGACCAGCTCTCTCCTGGAGGAACAAAGGGCTCTGGAATAGCTCAGTCTCTTGATGTAGATGGAGACTATTCCAGGTGCTCCACTGTTCTTGTTCCTGTGTGCTTCCTACTGCCCTGCTCCAGAGAGTTACGGAGAGAAAGTGGTCACCTCATCTCTGAACCTGGGAGTGAAAGCACTCCTAGGATAATATGTCTTTCTTGGCAGGACCCACGCACAGTGGGTTGTGGAGCAGCCCAAGCTCTGGGTGCAGATGCTGGACCCAGCAGTATATCTTTCTGGCTAGGCAACTACTATCTTTAATATACAAATATAGGCAAATGTCAATAAAAATGTCTTTACTCAGTAGTTGTAATGGCTTAAACCATACATATCTCCACAGTTTCTCATGCTATGGCACTTGGTTCCCACTTGTTCATGGTGATTTAATTATAGAAAAATCTTTGGTTTAAAGAGTTCATCTATCAAAAGGGAGGGTCTTTGTGATGTACAACATCTGCCAAAATACCATCTCCATGATTGAGGTATCTCAATCATAATGCCTTCTTTACCACTATGAATTATGTCATCTAAACAACAAGATACCTGTATCTCTGTTTGAGTTGTCTTTTGGTTTTTTTTTCTTTTATAATAAGAAGAATCACTTCTAAAATGGGTTAATGTGGAGAAAGGCATACTAGTCCAAAGCCTATGCTTTGATATATGGATTTTGTCTTCCCAACACTTGAACATAAATATTTAATTCATTGATGAAAACAAATTACTGTTGATATTTTTTTTTACTTTTCTTTTGTTTTTCTAAATTTTGTTTAAAATTATTTAACTTTTAATATTACAACTTTTTGTAATTTAACTTTTAGATATTATCTAATATTTTGTTACACTCAGAGAGGACAAGTAAAGATTATGAATATGTTATCTTGTCAAATAATTTCATATTGTTTGGAATAACTAAAATAAGTATTTCATCACATGGCATTACGTAAAGTAAGTCATAGCATAATGGAATTGGAGGTAATTTCAGAACTAAAGTAAGTGAGTGTCTTCCCAGGTAGACATGAAATATTAGATCACTTGAATGTAATTTACTGATTTAAATTTTTTAATACAATGTTAATATAAAATATAAATTTTCACCTGAATAAATATTTTAAATACTGCCTAATACAACAATGCTTTATTTATTTAGTTGAGAATACGTTTGCCTTACAAAAATTACCAGACAATACATATGTCTGCAAAAACATCCCACTGGGCTTTCATTGTAAAGATAAAAATATCTAAATGTGTCACTAAATCAATAATTCAAACAGAAAAGAATTTTTTAGTAAATTCTTAGTAGAATAATGTTAAAATCTAAGGTCAATACAGAATATATAAATACTATGTATGAGCTATATGCCATATGATTAATTATAGAAAATATGTTATGTAATAAATTATATTTGACTATACACTGTTTAATAAATTATATATGACTTTTCAGAAATATAAATTAGATATGTGTTTATTTTATGGAAGTGTCTCATCACAGAAGCTTATCATTCCTATATTAAACCTATAAAGAATATGTACAGAAAAATTTCAAAGCATTAACATAGCAGTTCTAATTCTATAAACTGAAAGAATTAATCCAAAGTGTTTCTTATATCAATTTACAACAAAGCAAAAACAGGAAATAAAATGCTCCATTAAAAAATCAAATAAAATACCTGGCATCTCATCTTGTTGGACAGAGACTACCAGGCAAAGTATAAAAGTGTGTACTCAACGCTCTCTGCCTACAATCAGGAGACTTATTCTCAGAAAGCTTAGGAACAAGTCCCCAGGAGTAACCAATTTTATTTTTACAGATATGTATTAGTACATCTTAAAAGTTATCTCTTCAGGGAACATTAATTGAAGGTTTATCTTTTGTACATCTAATATAGATTTAAATATCTTTCAGTCTTATTGGTTGTTGATTTCCTTCTATCTTAGTATATCCTTGAATTAAGTTCTTTTAAGAATTAAATTTGCTTATCCTGTGCTTTCCATGTTTCAGATGTATTCAATCTACTTTTCCCTAATCAAATATTTGTTGTGTTTACTATTTGCATGAGATGTTTATTCAAATGATTTACTTAACTAGTGATCCTCTTCTTAAACTCATTGTTTTCCCTAAAGCTTTTATACTTCACGTCAGTAACTCAAAGGTTATTTTTGTCCTACCCATGCCAGTAAGCTCAGACACATCCAGGATATCAAATTGAAAGACTATAATATTCAGCCCTGGGGGAAGTGAGATGAAACTGAAAACAGTATTCAGGCACATGGAACCAGCACACACAATGAAGTGTTACAATTTATTGCCTTGGCATTATCATTGTGAGTGTAAGCTAAGAAAGCTTTTAAATTACGATATTTTGGCTTCTTAAAGATTCACAGAAAATCTCATTTTTTTTGTAAAGTGTAGGAGGAACAGTAGCCCTCACCTCTGCTAAACATCAGAAGCCAGGCAGTCATGAAGACAACTCCAGAATGAGGACCTAATTGAAACAAACCTTCGTGAAAGATTAAGATTTGGTGATGCAGACAATGCCAGCCAATGGAACTGCTGCTTAGAAGAGATTCTTGATTAGAGATTGCTACTGCATTCTTAGCTGTTCCCAGAATCTGAGCCATTGATTCTGTGCCACCTAATCTCCAACCCCCAAGGACTACAGGTCTCAGGGGTAATAGGCAGTCCAGGGCACAACCAGTAGTAAAGGTGGCCTATAAAAGTAACGTGGCTTGCAGAGAAACCAAGCATCACTTCATGTTTAGTACTGGATCATCAAAGAGAATTCTCACCAAATCTGAGTCAAGGACAACATGGCCATCGTGGATCCTTCATTCTGGTACATCCTGTATCTATCTAATAAGATGATTTTATCCACTTTCACTGCCTGGGAAAAACACAGGGGAACTGGCACTGGGGCAGCAGGGTTTCTCGTTCAGTTGTTCCTCCAGAAAGCTTTGCCAGAAGTTATCTCTCAACTCCTCTTTCTTCATTGAAATGTTTTAGATGGAAGTTAATTATAAAATACATAATGCATGTCATACCACTATGGCCACACTGAATATTGCGTTTGTATGTATACAAAGGAAAGTAAATGAAACATTCAATTTATAGTATATAAGCAGTTATTCGCAAATAAGTAAAGAAAGAAACCTCTAAACAAGATACCACTGTGTCTGAGTGGAACTTTTATTAATCTAGAGCCAAAGGAAAATGTAGAAAGGTTTTACACGGGTTGATGACATGATCAGAAGTGACCTTCTGTGGATTTATTCAGAAGATGGGTACATGAGATCTTATTTGTAAGAGTTTAATGGAGGGCTATGAGTTATATAATCAGCAAGGCAAAGTGTCATTTATCCATTTTAATTCACTATCTTTGTCTAATAAATTGTTAATTATCTAATGTAGTATATTTAAAAAGGAATACAGACAATAATATGTACCATAGTTTGTGGTTATATTAGGATGAACAGCTCATACTAATTCTATCACTAGAAATTTGTCTATTTTATGTTTATTTTATAGCATTTTTGTGGTTTTTCATTTTTATAGCAGTCTTCTATCTCAACCTCTTTAAAAAAAAAAACAAACAAAAAAACCCTATCTTTTTATTAGAAAAAAATGGAGCTAGACATGTGAGTACATGCTTGTAATCTCTGAATAAGCTTCCTGAATTTCTAGAGAACTTGACAAAAAAATAATCAAAAGGAAAAAAAAACTTTGCTTTCATAAATAGTGAAGTTTTGTCTTGGAATAACTTGGAATGCTTTTTATGTTTTTCTTCTGTTTATTCTTGCTTAGGAAACTATTCATTACTTAATGGTTTCAAACTAATAATACCTGTTTCATTATCATTTTGATTTGGGGGTTATTAATCAAGACAGAATTTAGCAGCGTAAAGATCCTATTACATATGGCAGTGATTATGTTACTGTACAGTGAGAGACTAGGTTATCTGTATGCTCCAAGTCATTGTCACATACAAGCCCAACTAACTAATATCTAATAGGAGGTCTCAATGTGCTCACTTATTTTTAATTTCTATAAATTTGTAGTCTTTTCTAGTTTTCAAGACAGAACTAGATTTTTCCATCTAGTTTTCCATCTAGTTTCCATCTAGCTAAGTTTTTAAGGTAACTTTCCAATAATAGGAATATGATTCTTTAAAGTTTTATCACTTGGGGTAAAAACTTTGCTTAGTTTGTCACCAGATTTCAATGATTTTATGAGTCGCTTATGTTTCCCATAAATATAATATTCTTATACTATCATACTTTTAAATTGTATGCAAATACTAGTTTCATAATTATTATAGTACAGAATTCTCTAAGGTAGGTAGCAATAATAATTTTCATAGAACAAAATAATAAAGTTTTATTCTGATACAGGAAAATGACCCAATGGTTCATATTTGGTTCATGCTCCATAAGCTTAGTTTGGGGACAAGACAATTCCCTTAAGTAAAGGCAAATTGTATTACACATTATGCCCTCTGGACTTTAAACAATAATACCAATCAGGAATTCTAGGTCTGACATATTAAAAGCCATTTAATGGTGATGGGTGAGATAGGTGTTTAGAAAATGTAAACCTCACAGCAACCAAAAATGCATACATAAATATTCCAAAATAGACAATATGACTTTAAATGTACTATGACTAGTTGTGGTGGAATTGAAAAGTTCTTGTAGTACAATGGTTTGGAATGAGAGCTATTATATCCTCTAGAATATTCTTCCTAACAAGTTTAGAGGAAATTAAATTTACAAGACAAGCTTTCTGTCTTGGAGTTTATCATTCTGCTCTACAATTAAGATTGCAGATATCGCCTCTCCTCTTATTAAATTCTGTAAATGAGCCCGGAGGCTACTGCAAAGGGAACATCCACAAAATGAGATGGAGAAATTCATAAATAAGAAATGTGAGCTTAGTCTTCATTACTCATGATTTTCAATCTGTGCATGGAAAATGAGCTGAACATTTATATCCATTCTGCTTTACTAATATTGACCCAACAGAATGCTCTCAGGACGACACTGTTCTATCGGGTACTGTGAGCAAAAGGAATGCAGACATCATTTGCTAAATTTTGTCTTTCTACATGTGAAACACAAATAATTAAACACAAATAGAGAAATGAAGGAAACACCTTTCAACAATTCAGACTTACTAGATGATCAAACTAAACCATGCAGAGTATAGACCTATTTGCAATTCTGTTTACTAATGGATTTGTAACACTCATCTTGAAATGGAGCACATTAGCACACTTTAAATTATACATAAATATATACAAATATTACATATATATGATTGGTATATATGTAATCATATATACACGATTACATATGATATGTATATAAACTGATTTTATATATACATGTTTCATATATATATAATATATATAAATACATATTATATATAAAATATATATACTGATTTTTAATAATCTCTGGTTGCTTAAATTATATTCTGATAACATATGTATTGACATGAGATATTAGGTTAATCTACATATTAAAAGCATGATGGAGTATAAAATGTTAGTTTTCTACCAATATCAACCAATCAGACCCACCAGAACTCCTAGGGGCTAAACCACCAAGAAAAGAGTATACATTGAGGGACCCATGGCTCCATCCACTTTGTAGCAGCAGATGTCCTTGTTGGGCATCAGTGAGAGAAGAGGCCTTTGGTCCTGTGAAGGTTCGCTGCCCCAGTGTAGGGGAAAGTGATGGCAGGGAGGTGGGAGTGAATAGGTGAGTTGGGGAACACCCTCATAGAAGTCAAGGGACAGGGCATGGGATAGGGATAAGGGGTTTGCATCAGGGAATCTGGGAAAGGAGGAATGTAAATAAAGAAATGCATATAAAGGAAATATCTAATAAAAAAAGAAAAATGACATAAATACAAATTACAGTTTTTCATCTACTTTTCAGAGTAGCATATGAAATAATTCTTAAATAATTAAAAATTTTTAGCTAAGAGAAGAATGACACAAATAATAATTTGACAATAGAACCACAAAATGTTTTCAAAGAATATTTTAAAGATATTGAACAAAAAAATGTTATTCGTATGACATTTTAACATAGAGTGAATAAAATCAAATTAAGTGTATTTCCATTTCTTTAAAAAGTGATCTTAAATACTTGTTCCAATAATTAATTTATTTATTCACTTTACATCTTGATTACAGTCCTCTCTTCCCATCCTCACTACCCCTACCCACATCCCCTTCTTTTCTGAGAATGGAGAGCTACCCGCACCCTGGGTACCAACCTACTCTAGCACATCAAGGCACTGTACTGTGTAATCCTCTCCTATTGAGGCCGGACAAGACAGCCCAGTATTAGATATTCATGTAGTGCTTATCAGTCATGCTCAAAACCACTATTTCTTTAAAGAAAACCTCATCAGTAAGTTATCTTACCTACAAGTTTGTTTTTAGTATTTCTTTGTCTTGATTACCCACATAGATAGATTTAGATTTGATAGTCATATTTCAAAATGTTTATGTTTACATTATTCTTATATAGAACTGATAATGACCTGTTTTAAACATTTGATTTGTAATAATTCCTCATTGTAATTATAGTTAATTTATAACACTTGTTATATTGCTCACATTCTTTGAAAGTCTAGATGTTTTACTTTACTAAGTCAACATGATTATTTTTGAAGTAGTAGTGATAATTGAAATGATATATAATATAGAAAATATTAAATATTGCTTACATTTCTATGGCCTAAGGAGTTAATAATAATATTTTTTTATTTACTGGATGTTAGAGTCACATTTTTTGTTTATTAATTTTTTTCTGAAACAAGGTTTCTCTATGTATGTCCTGGAACTTTTTCTGTAGACCAGGCTGGCCTTGAACTCAGAGATATGCCTATCTAGGCCTCTTGACTTCAAGGATTAAAGGCATGCATCACTCTGTGGACTCTTAAAATTAGGAAAGGGATTTTTTTTTAATGTAGAGAATACATGTTTATCCAAGAATTAGACATGAACCTCTTCCTGTTATGTTTTATACAATTTTCTAAATATTGAATGAATTATAAATAAGAATGTATAGGAAATAGTATCTGCTCAGTAGTTATATACATGTCTCTGAAGGAAACTGTATAAAAGAAATGGTGCAAAGGAGAGTAGAAGTAGTAGACATGTGTTATCATACAGGAGACACTTCTGAATTAACTTTCCTGCTTTGACTGAGTCAATATGACAAAAACATGTCTTTTGGAATTACATTCTCTTTGACAACTGGAACATAAAAGATTCACTCTAGAAAATAATTTGCATGAACAAATATTTTATTGAAGAAAAATAGGGTTGTGAAAGTCCCCATGAAAGAATAGTACACAGAGTGTCTTACCATGGCTCTAAAGCTATGCTCTGGGTCTGGGGAATGAGATCAAGGAGTATAGTGCAATAGATTCAGATGCTCCTGTTGAAGGTAACAAATTTCCAGCTTAATTCTTGTCTAACCTTTGCCATTCTATCCTATGTCTATAAAGTATGGATAAAAGACTTTTCACAAGGCCTCCTACATTAATGTTCTGTATATGATGACAATTGTGCATAGCAATAATAATATGGTCTCCCTTTTCTCCATTAGCTTTCTTTTAAATTGATTTAAATTAACATCATATAGCTAAAAATTGAATGGTAGTTTCAAAATTAATAGTGCTTTAAAATAATCCTTATTTTACTGTAATAAAATATTTCCAAATGTAAAACCTTCAAATAGGAAGAATAACTCTATGTATTTAGCTTCAATTGTTAGAGTTAAGGTGATCTATTGAAGTACTCATTTTATTTGTTGGGATGTTGGAGCCATATCTTCTTTGTCTTTTTGTTTGTTTGTTTGTTTTTCAATTAAATCCCATCATTATTGGATGTGAACATACTGATTTTACTTTGTCTACCTTTTTATTAGTTCAGTGTAGAGTCTTTTTAAGGAGTTTTCATTGTAATATGTAGTTGGAAGAAAGGAAGCAGGGACAAATGAAAGATGCATTGGATACAAATTTATATCAAGATAATTAGTATTTAATAAATAATTAAAGCAAGACTAAGGATAGATGTGTGAGAGGTAGGTGGCATCAGTCAGAGACCTTTCAAGGAAATGTTCATTGAACAATCTAACACTAAGATAGGAACTAGAGTAGACTATGAACCACCCATATAGAGGAGAGTGTAATGGTGAAGACTCCGATGTAGGAATGTGATGGATGGTAGGTTTTAGGGAAAAGCACAGCAAACAAGGACAAAAACAAAAACAAAAAAACAAAACAAAACAAAACAAAAAAAAAAAACCAGCTAAAACGAGAGACAAGAGGACATCCTGAATTTCACAAGCAAATAGATAGAACTAGAAAATATCCTGGGTGAGGTAACTCAGACCCAAAAGTACGAGAATGGTATGTACTCACTAATAAGTGGATATTAGCAAAAATAAAAAATAAAAAAATACAGAATCCCCAAGTTACAGTCCACATAACTTAAAGAGGGCAACAAGCTAAAGTTCCCAAGTGAGGATGCCTCAGTCCCACTTGGAAGAGAGAAGAAAGCAATCACAAGTGGGGAGGGAGGGAGGTACCTGGTAAAGTGAACTGTAGTGTGAGTCTGGGGTGGGGAGAGGGGAACCTGATCTGGTATTGGGTGAGGAAAAAGGACTAAAGTTCTAAGGGCCAGCAAAAAGAATGTAAATGGGCAATGTCTGGATATGGGAGGTTGGGAGTCCCTCCAGACCAAATACCTGGGAGGTGAGAGACTCTCAGGACTCAAAGAGATGGTCCATAGATAAAATGCTCAACAATAGGGAGAGGGAACATATAAAGCCCATCTCCAGCAGGAAGACAGGACATCAAATGAGGGATGGGGTTGTCATCCCACAGTCATAACTCTGACCCATAATTGTTCCTCTCCAAAAGAATTACAGGGATGGAAATGAGAGGAGCCTGAGAAAAAGAAAGTCCAGCTACAGGCCCAAAGTAGGATCCAGTTCAAGGGGAGGTCCCAAGGTCTGACATTATTACTGAGGCTATGGAGGGCTCACAAAAAGGGACCTATCATGACTCCCTCCGAAAGACCCAGAAAGCAGCTGAAAGAGTCAGATTCAGATGTTTGCACCCAACCAATGGACAGAAGCAGCTGACCCCGTTGTTGAATTAGGGAAGGCTGAAAGAAGCTGAGGAGAAGAGCGATCCTGTAGGAGGACCGGCAGTCTCAATTAATCTAGATCCCAGAGATCTCTCAAACACTGGACCACCAAACATACAGCATACACCAGCTGATATGAGGCCCCCAACACACATACAGTAGAAGACTTCCGAGTCTGTGTTCATTCAGAGATGATGCACCTAACCCTCAAGAGACTGGAGGCCCCAGAGAGTTTAGAGGTGAAGCGGAGTTGGAGGGGTGGGGACATCCACAAGGAGACAAGAATGTAGGAAGTTGGTATGAGATGTGGGGTGGCGATAAATTATGGAGTGTAAAAGATAAATTAATTTAAAAAATAAATTAAAATAAAAGAAGAGAGACAAAAGGAAAAATCAAGTAGAAGGGAAACAAAATCAGTAAATGTTGTTAGGCTCTGGTTGATTTCGATTTTATTTATGTAAAAGCTGAAGAGAATGAAAGACTTGGAGTGTAATTTAAATAACCTCAACAGATCATTTCCATTTCAATATTGTGAATAAAAGTGATTCTGCCATTAAGCAAAACAAGAGAAGAGCCCTGTGTTTGTTGTTAAGCACTCTCCGCACAAGAAGAAGAGAAAGGAAACACAAAACAAAACAAAACAAAACAAAACAGAACAACAACAACAACAACAAAAAACAAGAGGAAATGGAAAATAGGTTGTGGGAGTAATTCACTAATCAAGGCAAGAAAGAACAGTGGCCTAAATTAAGACGGTCAATTCTGTATAGAGTTGGAATTTAAGGAAAAAAAAAGATTTAAGACTGATTATATGAGGATTAAGGAGAAAAGAGGATTAACATCATACTTTGCAGACTGATTATCCATAAGAATGTCATTGCCACTTATTATGGGGGAGGATATGACCGAAGAGACAATCAGAAGCTTGCTTCAGGAATGACGAAGTTTAGTTGATAGTAGATTCTAAATAATTCCCTCCATTCTTCCTCATCTGTTTTCTTTACCCTGCCCTCATCATACTTCTCACCCTCTCCCTTTCTTTCCACCTTCCCTCTATCATCTAAAGATAAAGAGAAGAATGAAAGGTGAAGTATTAATAAGAGACAATATGATCCAACACATAAGTTCCGAATCCCCTTTTCAGTAAAATTTCACCACTGAAAGCAGAAGCTTCATAGAGTGTTCACATGCTCACCTGGTTTAGTGGGTGGAAGTTCTTTTCTATTTGCTCTGTTCTGTATTTTAGTAAAAGAGTGTTTTCATTTGAGAGTGAGGAAAATCGATGTGATGGTGAATAGTTGCAGAGAAATAAAAAATGATGAACTATATTTATAAGCGGCTGATAAAATGCACTAAGGAGTAGAATATTCATTAAAAACTATTCTAAGACCTCTCTCCTCCAGCAGAGGAATTTGTTCAAAGGAAAGAAGGCCAAGGAGAAGATGGTCACGGCACCTACTATTGTGAAGAAACAGGAGGCCAAAAGAGCAGTCAGCTCTTTGAGAAAAGGCCCAAAACTTCAGCATTGGGCTAGACATCCAGCCAAAAAGAGATCTCACATGCTTTGTCAAACCCCAGGCTGCAGCAGCAAAACGCCATCCTCTAGAAGCAACTCAAAGTACCTGCTGCCATTAACCAGTTCATCCAGGCCCTGGACCAGCTGTAACCCAGATGCTTTAGCTTGTGAACAAGTATAGGCCAGAAACAAATCAGAAGAAGCAAAGGCTCCTTCTGGCCAGTGCTGAGAAAAAAGCTGCAGGCAATGAGGATGTCCCAACTAAGAGACTCAGGAGCAGAGGTCAATACTGTCGTTACCTTGGTGGCAAATAAGAAGGCTCAGCTGGTGGTGATTGCCCATGATGTAGACCCCACTGAGCTGATGATTTTCCTGCCCTGTGTCGAAAGACGGGGGTCTCCTTCGGCCTCATCAAGGAAAAGGTCAGGCTGGGGCTCATGGTACAGAGGAAGATGTGCACCAGTGTTACCCTCACACAGGTTAACTCGGAAAACAAGGGTGCTAAGCTGATGAAAGCTATTAGGACCAATAGTCTAAGCCATCTGTCTAGGAGTAAGTCTCTTGACTATGGGCAGAGAGTGTTGAGTAAACAATTCTATAGTTTGCCTGGTGGTCTCTGTTTGTCCAACAAAATGAGATCCCTCGTGACTGCAGAGGTAAAGTCCTGGGTCCTAAGTCCGTGGCTCTCATTGCCAAGCTAGAAAAGCTAAAGGCTAAAGAACTCTCCACTGCTAAGTTTTCTGTACATAAATATAATTAAACAACAAAAAAAACAATGCTAAGAGTTTATTGAGGCAAATATTTAAACAAATGTAAAGGGGCAGTTGTATTCAAATATATCTAGGTTTTGTCTGTGTGAGAAGAGAGGTTTCTCAGAGGCAAAGATGTTGCATTTATATTACAAATGTGATTAGAAAATGATTCCACAATTTAAATATTATTTCTATCAGTTTTGTATGAAACACTCAATACTTTCTTTTCATGTGTCTAGCATTGTGTTTTGGCAAATTCATTCAGAGAAAATTATGTCAAGTCATCTTGAAAGACTAGTTTAATGCTTGAAGAAAATAATATTTGAAATACAGCCAAGAAAGAGGAGATTTGGTTGGAGATGAGATAATTATATAAAATCATAATTCAATTAGAGTACATATTTAACTACTATAAATTAGATAAATGAATTAATCTAAAAACACTAGACAATTATAGATCAAAACTCTATTGCTTTAGACTGTGGGTTGTGATTGCAGATTTGTTTAAATTTCCAGTTGTAGCACATTCACTCATTTATCACACAAATATTTATTTCTTCCCACAAGCTAGCAATTGTAATACATTTTAACTGCTAACTATTATAGGTTACCACAGACACAGTCACTTAATACAACAGAAATCATTGGCTTTCTGATCTATTGATCAAAACACTAACATAGTTATGACCACACTGAGAGGAGACTCTCCTCATCTGTTATCAGAGTGAATTTATAAACATCAGCCTTCATGCAATAAATACACTAGCCCTGAGCATTTTTGTTACATGCTTATGGAAATCGAACCTATCAAAATTGACTGAGGTACTACAATAAGGGATGAATCAATGATATATGAATATCTAGCTTAAGAATTTTATCCAACTCGAGGACATGCTTAGAACAAAGTCTTAATGTTCAATTTCATGAGATATCTCATAATGTATAAGTAATTAAGGCTTTATAATTTCTCTCTGTCTCGGTCTCTGTCTCTCTCTCTCTGGGTTTTTCGAGACAGGGTTTCTCTGTATAGCCCTGGCTATTCTGGAACTCACTCTGTAGACCAGGCTGGCCTCAAAGTGTCTGTCTCTGCCTCCCAAGTGTTGGGATTAAAGGAATGCACCACCACTACCCAGTGTAATTTCTCTTTTTTAGACATCTGAATTGCATATGTCCAAAGAGATGAAGAATTATTACAGCTGTCTGGGCAGTAGTATGGTGAAGAGTGAAGATGAAGGAGCCTTAGGAGCGAGACCAGTATTGCTATGGTAAAAGAAGACTATGCATGCCTCATGGGACAGACAGCACTGAATTTGGGCATCTGGAGGGCTTAACTGCGATTTCTATGTGTGCTATTTTAGGAAAACCCAGTGTTTTAAAGAATTGCTCTTGGAGATGTTAAGAAATGGAGAGAGAGAAGGAAAGAGAGAGAGAGAGAGAAAGAGAGAGAGAGAGAGAGAGAGAGATCATTATCACATTTTCATTCAACTTGGGTTCTGTTAAGTCCTTCTGATGTCCAGGTTCCTACATCTGAGGAGTCTGACATGACCTGGGAGATGACCTATGGTGAATAATAGTGACAAAATTATTAATAAGTCACCAGAAATCATTTTTCAAACCAGACTTTGAGAAATATTGAGAGGAAGAAATGATACAAGCATGGTATAAATAATTCATAGATGCGTTGGTCTATTTTAATTTGAACAATTTCTTCTGTTTTGTTTGTTTGTTTTTTGAAAGAAAGGTAGATGCTGAACTTTATCAGAACATGTTTTATCTATGGCAAAAGGTTTTCTATCTCACCTCACCTTGTGAACATTTGATTTGTCTTATCCGGACACCTCAGCACATTTGTGAAAGAGCTTTGGCAAATGCACCTGACTTCATCAGCAGATGCAGTGACAGTCAACACTTTATCTCCTTATCTGACATCTCCTTTTCTCCTTTTTCTACACCAGATCATACTGAACTGTTGTACAGAAACATGCATGAATTCCCAATTTAGTTTCAGTAGCTCATAAGAAGTGGTATTGGTTAAAATTAGAGTTGAGTCTAAGACAGTTGTTTCACTAAGATCTTATCATCAATGTAATTAGGCTCCATATAATACATTTATTTAGCAAATACACTTCCACAATTAGCAAAACTATTTGTAAAATTTAAATTTTCTGATGAACCATGTTTGGTTGTTTCCTTCTCTTTTAGGGATGTTCATAAAAAGACTGCATTTCAGACAGGATTTAATTGTGTAAGCAGTGCTTTGACAATTATATGAAGGAGCTAGAAGCCTATGAGTCAACATAGGTAAACCTCTAGGAAATAAATCCCTATTTGTAATATCTAAAAAGCCAGACATTAGTAAGTATCTAAAGTGTCTCCAAAATAAGTTAGCTAATTCCATATGCTCTGAACCACACTAGAATAGTAGTGATAGTTCATTAGTATATTAAAGTATATTTTGATAATTAATAGGCTGACATAAAACTTTAAAATGATTTCTAATATTTATCATGAAGATTAACAAAGCTTTGGTAGTAAACCTAGTTGAAACACTGCACTCTGGAGTGTATTTATTCTGATTGAATGCTACCATACTCCCTTGAAAGCAGGTAGGTTGTTGATTAAAGAAAATGATAATACTGTGATGCAAATAGACATAAATTCGCACACACTCTCTCTCCTGTGTCACACATGATATTTACAGCTCATCTATTTTAAAAGAAGTAACAAGATTTTTTATCAACTTGAATATTCAATATTTAATTCTAAAGGAAGTAAATAACATGAAATTCATATTTCAGATGGAAGAATCTCTAGATACAGAAGAGTGCCCAACACACACAGAGACACATACATACACACACATGGGGAGAGAGAGGGGAGCAGGGAGAGGGGCAGGGGTGGGGGAGAGAGAGAAGGAGGAAGAGAGAGAGAGAGAGAGAGAGAGAGAGAGAGAGAGAGAGAGAGAGAAAGAGAGAGAGGTTTTCTCACACATTTTTTTGTAGCTCTGGATGTCTCTCAACTCACGATCCTGTCTCAGCTTTTTACTGTTGGATTCCAGGCCTAAAGTGTTACCTATGCCTGGACAACACACAGAATGTTTTCTTATCAATTCCTGCACAGATTCCCTTTCTTTCATTTTCTCCCTTGTTCAAACTTTCATTGTAGACCTATGAGTGACCCTACAGTGTTCTTTCGTGTCATTCTAAGAATCAGACCCTGACTTGAACATGTGTTCGAATTGGAGCTCTATCCCCTAAAACCATTATTTAAGCTACAGACCTTGAGGCACATAACATCCTCCATTTGCTAAATGAAGTCAAATTGTAAAAGTTGCTGCAAAGATATATTTCAATAACCACAGTTAATGTTCCAGTATGCATTTAGAAGATTAGGAGAGAAGAGAACTTTACGTGTTTTTCAGTGGACACTTTAAGCTCATTAATGTGGTTAGCATTATTTGAATTCCAGCCCAGAGTTTCTACTCTGCCTTTGATTATTGAGTTCCCAGTTAAAAAACACACTCACTGCCTTTATATTTACAGGAAGCCTTAAACAATACAAGAGCTGGGCACTGCTTTTCTCACTCCTTGCTGTTAGAGTCCACTTTCCTATCAATAAACCTGAGTTATCACTTACGACTTACTATGTTTCAACTAGGCTACTCTTAACTCCAACTGACCAACTCTCAGGGTCATGTTTTTATGGCTCACCTAAACCATAGCAGTTTCTCCTTCCTTCCCTCCTGTTCTTTCTTTCCTTGTGGTCCTCTTCTTCTGTGAAGCTCAGGAAATCTAAACCCCAAACCTATGTCTCATTTGCACAGCTATGGGCTATTGGCATCTTTATTCACCAGTCAGAAAATCAACTTTGGTGCAGGGAAACTGGGGCTACATGCAGATTCAAGGTTTTGTGACCCTGCACTTAGCATTGCAGTAGACAGTCAATAACAAAGCCTCAACACATTAATATTTGAATAAATACTATAAAAGGAATATGAAGAAAAGAGCACTCTGAAAATGTTGAAATTTTATATTACTATCATGCAGATTGAATAGCATACTGCATTTTGTGAACTATATAAGAGCGTTCCATGTTTTTTGCATAATGTAAATAAATGTTAAGCAATAAAACTAGAAGAGTAAACTAAAGTGATAAATAAAGAAAAGAGTAAACTATCTGGTGAGAAATCCTCTTTAAAGCCAAATAAGAATTATATCTATCTTGGAAACAATGAGGCCTACTGAGTAGAGGAAGCACAATAAAATTTTCTAGGGCAAAGGAAAGTATTCCTTAAAAGAGACCAGCTGAAAGACAGGCATTGTGAAAAGTATTCATCAATAGCTGCTGCTCTAGGTGTTTCAGCTGCATATGAATGAATAGGATCATCCTTTTGATCTGTAATAATCTGTTGTGAAGTGGTGATAGAAATCAAAATGGAAATTTGATTAAAATATTAATGCAATATGCAATGGAGATTCAAGCAGATACCTTGATCAATTCAACAATTGCTTTCTTAACTAATTGTGTGATGGATGAAGAGGTTTTTCAGAAGCAGGGCATATGTGATAGACTAATTTTACCACAGAATTCAAGAAAAGACAGAAAATGAAAAGATGTACCCTAATTCTGTCTAGAATATCTGGGAATAGGTGCTGAAATCCACGAGAACAAAAAATTCTCAACTTCCTGATGCACGGTAATGAAGTGGCTTTACATTCTACTGATGCTTGTGGAGTGTTGAGGAAGATGCATTCAGTGATCAATACATTTGATTCTCATTCAGGAAGCAATCTACAGAGGTTCTTATGATCAGGACTCTATTTCAAACTCAATCACATCTGGCTACTTTCTCTTATTCCCTTTGCTATTTTCTTGTTATTTCTCCAATTATCAAATGATGAGTAGCCACTGGATATAGCTCTTGAAGCTCTTGATTCTTACCTCTGCTTAATATGTGCTCACTGACTTGGGTATTCCTTTCTATTTCAGGCTACCAAGGACCACATAGCGGTGTCTGTTTCAAAGAAAAAAATCTATAGTCTGATAGTCAATTCTCATATAGCTTTCCAGCCTGGTGACCATTTTGGCAGTTCAGGTTTGTTTCCTAAAATCCACTAGATATCTCAAACCCATATCCAATATGTTTCTCAAATTTTCTAGGTCCAAAATTGGGTTTTTCACCGTTAGAAAATTATTCTATTCTTGTGTGTCTCAGACTAAGAGTCCCACTGTGATTCTTATAACAGGTATTAGATCTGTCAGTCTCTGACACTGACAACTGGTCTCCTGGCTTCCATAGTTTCTGTAAACCCATTGTGCATAGTGCAGTCAAAATGTGATTTTTGTCCTTTACTCCTATGGTAAAGCTTACTAATTCACTCACATCACTCAGGGGGTGAAACTTCATATTTTTACACAAAATATCTGTAGTGTATTTAGTACTGTTTTTAATTTATAATGTTGAGACCTGTGTTTTCTCTTCTTTTCTGCTTCTTATACACTTATAGCCTATACAGATTTCTACATTCTCTGATGCATTATGCACCTAAGAAAAAAAAAACCCTTGTCACTCACCTAATCTAAAATATTCAAATGGTTTGGCTTACTTAGCTTGTTTATTATAAATCTTGATTTTGGTCTAATGTTTTGCTATTGTTGTATGTAAAAGCAGGGTACACTCTCAACATTGCTCTAATTAATAACCTGTGGGTTAGGTTGCAAAGCACTTGTCCTTCTCTTCATAGTACATTCCATTCTGTTACCAAATTCTTCTTACCCTTTGTTCTTCCTTTCATACCTTTACTGACACCTGCATCTTGAAGTACCAGTATCTTTGCTGTGATGTAGTCAAAAGTTCTACTAACTTTAACTGTATATACTTACTATGCATTAGAATGAGAACTAAGGAGGTTGCTCTGTGGGAAAGGTCTTTCAACACAAAGTAATGATTTAGGCTTGAATCCAGAGATCATATACAAAACTTAATATGGTAACATTCATCTGTAATCACAGGAGGTAGAGACTCAAGAATCCATGGGTGTTCTCTGGCTAAATAGTCTACTGTATATAGTAACAAGCAAAAATCCCTATCTTAAACAGGATGAAAGTCAGTAACTGACACTCATAATGATTATCTGATCGTCATATATTCACAAGACCCTCCCTCCTACTCTCTCTCTCTTGTGCATGTGCATACACACACACACACACACACACACACACACACACACACACACACATGAATACAAGAGAAAGGTAAACTCTAAAATAAAACAATACAAGGTCAAATCTTGTACAAAGCCTACAAATCTTAATACAATTATGATTACCTTTTTGACTCTTGTTATAGTTCTACCTCATTATCATAGATTCCTATCTTTAGTGCTATTCCAATTGGTGCTATTCCAACTGGGTTAATTATCTTAATTTATGGTGTAATACACACACACACACACATACACACACATATATGTGTATATATATATATATATATGTATATATATGTTCTCATTTTCATATTACCATTTCTATTATTTTAGTAGAGATAGCTCTTTCTCCTCTTTCTACCATGAGTTGAACACAGAATTATAAAAGAAAAATTCTTGCTCAAGCTTTATCAGAACACTCTCATCCATAAGGATAACAAAGATTCATCAGGTTTTACACATCATTACTTATGTATTTAGTCAAACACAATATACCAATAATGAGGAGCTTTTAATACATTACTGTTGTTACAAATTATCACAAAGCTGATAGCTTAAATCATCATATGAAAAATAGTTTCAAATGTTACAAATCATAAAATCGTAGTACTGACAGAACTTTATTTATTTTTCTCTGGAATCTCCTGATGAGAATGCGTACCTTCTCTCTGTAATCTGCAAGACATGCACAGGTCTCAGTGTGGGGCTTTTTACTCTATCTTCAGAGTCCAGATCCATTGCATTGTTGTTCTTCGTAGGCCTTGTTCCTGCTGGTCAGTCTGTTCTTTCTGATTATGCTGTTCTGTCTTCTTAAATTAGTCATCCTTTCAATGGTATACCACAATATCAGAGAAAGTAGATTAAGAAAGGAAAGATTTATTGTGCATCGTGTTTCTTTGTATTTACAGTACATAGCCAGCTGCCTGCAATCCTCTGAGGCTGCCGCAAGACAAAGCATCAGTGATAGAAATCTCTTCACATCCTGGAACCAGTGAGCAGAGAGAGAAAGGCATAAGAAGCACCATAAGATAGACTCTTCTAGACTCAACTGTAGTGATCACCACCTCTGACTAGCTCATAATACACTCAGTGTCCATTACTCTCAATAACACCATCGGCTGAGGACTGTGGTTTTAGCACATAAACATCTGTGATCATTATCCCTATAATCATAACACTCTCTACTATATATAGTCAGTGATCACACTACATCTACCCAAGAAACACAAGAAAAAAATCCTTTAAAGAAGATTTTTAGATAATCAATCTTAATTGAATTTTCGTATTTTCCCTTGACAACTCAGAAATATTAATGGGTCATAAACAATATAATGTGAACATTAAGTCAGATAATATTCTGCCAATAACAGAGACATTATCATTCATTCATCATTTTTAAAGGCAATAATATTTTGACTTCTGTAGCACTGCATATAATTTGTACATAGACATAATAGTGTGAATTAATTGTAGCAGACAATAGGAAATAGCAGCTTCAGTAAGTATGATTAGTCACCTGGCTCAGATGAGAGACTAAACCCCTACTTGCTTTATTCTGTTTGAAGAGTAAAGGATGTATATGAGAGAATGACAGTTATCTTCAATGAGGTCTCAACAGTAGTGCAGAAACAAGCAATGTTCACCAGTAGGCAAAGTAAAGGAAATCTAAAAGAAAACAACTAAAGCTGAAGAGGTCTGCTCAGAACTTTGGAATTTTCCAAAATTCCACTGGACCCTTCCCCTCCTGGAAGAGCCAGGTCAGAGAGCACGTAGGCCTGAAGGGAGAGGCTGAGAAGCCCCTACTGCCTCATTCCCTAAAGACCAATCAGTTTAAAGGGTGCACTGTTCCACCAATCATATTGTTCCTAGTTACTGATGCTATGATTTCACCCCTGGAAACCACATAAAAACTCAATGAACTGGCAGCTGGGGGTGCCACCTCTCCTTCGGGTCTGGAACCCCAGTGCACTGGAACAATAAATTCCTCTTGCTTTTTGCATTGATTCTGGCTTCTCGTGGTTCACTCAGGGGTCCCCCAGTAAGCTAAGGCTCGACAGAGTCTTACAAAGTCAAATCCAAAGTACAGATAGTGGTAAATGATTTTGTACTTAACTGCTGACAACAATTCTGCAGTACTGTTTTTTATTTTACTTTTGTTCTTTTAATTTTTATTTCTTTTATTGGATAGATATAGTGTATCACATGTAATTTACATGTTACATTATTTATTCATTTGTAAAGAACTCTATACACTTTAAAACTAGTAATAGAGGAAAATGAAATTGTTACATTTTTATAAACAGGAGATGCACATGTCTATAAATATGCTTTTCTTGGAACAACCTATTATTAGTGTCCTTTAGTGATGTTACAAGTACTGCCAAATACATTTTATATCTAAACCACAGCATTTTCAGTTACACAAAAATCTATGATCATATGGATATTCCATTCTCTGTGATAATTCTTCATTATGTGGAGAGAGAAAAAAATGTAACAGGTTGTATTACTTCCTGGAAAACAATGCTCCCTCGAAGGTAAAAATTGAAGGTAGCTTGTAACCTTCTTTTTACCTCCAACTAATCATGTCAGACTTTGAATTGTGTCCATTATATTTACTCTTGATATTGAGTTGGCCAACACAATTGTTTTGAAGGTTCATGCAAAAGAAGATGAACTTGGATATTACTGTTTCATAAGTATTTATTTTAAGCAGACATTATTCTAAATCCTAGAGACATTGTTATATTTAGATTTCCGATGGAGACTGAGAAGAGTGGTGATAGGGTAAAATGCGGTTGGGAAGAAATGTAGGTAGAGAATAAAAAAAAGACAGACTTTATAGAAGTTTAATATATCATTATCATGATAAACATTCTGGAATTAAAACTAACAGAATACTAAGGGAACATTTTAAATTCCAGTTGGTTATTGGCAATGCAAAGAAATGAGACAATATATTCTATTGGCAATATTTAAATGGAATGGCTAATATCTACATAAGAAGATAAATGTCATATTCCTTTCAAAAGATATATTGTGATAAAATGAAAAAAAAACAATGAAAACTAGAAACAATACAGGAATTTTGAGTTTAGGTCTATGAAAAAGTATTATTTCCATGAACAAAATGAATTTTCTAAATCTTAACTAAAACTGTTTTGTCTTATTCTTTTTAATAAAAGTGAAATATACATTATTGCCTTTTGTAGTCATCTTAATTTTAAATAAACCTAAGATCTTTATTCTTTGACTCATCAGAAAATAAATGGAGTTTGCTAAGAATATATATTTTTTCTGCTCTCTTAACTTCCTCATTGTTCTATTCTTGAATTCTTTTGATCTCAGAGTAGATACTTTTAAAATTCTCCCTTTCTATTGAGGCATTGTCTGCCACCTTTAAAAAAAACACTGACAACTTTTGTGTTACTGAAGATTTGAGATTGTTGGTTAGATTTAGTACCAACTTGTAACATTTTAATTGGAAGCTTAGCTTATTTTACACTTGGGTGGTGATTTTTGCCAACTGTAGTGTTTCAAGGACATGTAAAAATTAGTTGTACAGCTAGAATTTCTCTTTTCTTCTTATAAAACAACTGGATTTTCTTTGGGAACAAGAAATTCCAAATCTGAATATTTAAATTAATAAGCAAGAGAATTACTGAGGAAAACCACAGCTACTAAAACATTCATGGCACAATTGTAGTAAATTACACTCCTCATGAATTTAAAATTTAATAATCTACATTTTCATTATTTTATCATATGAACTGAAATATAGCTTTTAACTAATAGTTTCAATGCCATTTAAAATTATTTAACTAAAAATTCCATATTTTTTCTGAAACACCATGAAATGACACCTATCTTGCTTACAAATAAAATTTAGGAATCCCATAAAAAGAAATAGCATACATGTGATTTTATGCCTTTCAACTATAGTTTCAGGATTTTTCTTCATTAAGTGTAGTAATTCCCAAAGATTATCCACAGTCCTTAGTAAAGTTCTTACTCCATTTTACACTTTCATGGCAAAAATATATAAACCAATGCCTAGGTTCAGTCATTATATAAAGGAAAAGGGTAGAACCTTTTCATTTAAATTAATAATTTCATCGTCATTAAAAACTCTGTAATTTAATTTCAACAAACAAACTTGTTTCCTGTATATGATCATAGCCTCCACTTTACTTATCGTTTTCTTTTTCTATTGTCATTTTATTTAAACTTAAAATTACTACTCTATACAAATATAGGATCAGAGACAACTCTTGTGTGACAATTGTTCCTGGGCAGACTCACTACACATATTTCTCCTGTCCCAAGAAAGGGGACCTGCTGCATCCCAGAGTATGATTGCACCAGTGTTTAATTTTTGAGCCAGTGGTTCTAATTGAAGGACACTGAGAGGTTACTGAAAAAGAGCCAAGATAGCTCAAAAGCAGTTGAATCAGTCACAGGAAATCCATTACAACATGGTGATGTGTCCGGAAAGCAGCAAACTTGGAGCAGTCTCAAGAGGGTAAACACAATCCCACAATCCCACAATCTGAATATCATAGGCTGGTCAGAGCCTTGACATTTTATATATACATGGGGGGGGGGCGGTGTATGTGTGTATACACACATATATATCTGATAAGGAGCCTCAGGATATTCTAGCCTTCTGTTCTCCTGTTCATGTGGTTTTCTCTTTATTTTACATGTCTACCTTTCCACTTTGGATGAAATGCTTCCATTTGGAGGGAACTTTGAAGTTCAGAGGAAAATACCATACTGCATTGTGAAGTCTTACATGAAACTGTGTAAGCACTGACCACATCACTTCACAGTTCCGTCACAATGCATGGCTAAATATTATATAGAAGATTTACATTTTTATTTGAAAATAAATATCATAAACATAGTAAATCCATTGTACTAGCATTTTTCCTTTATTTCAATTGATTATTTTATTTATTTAAATTCCAGGTGTTGTCCCCTCCCAGTTACCCTTCTCACAGTTCTTCATCTGATCCCTCCTTTCCATTGTGTCTGTGAGGGTACTGTCCCTATCCCCCTTCCCTGGGGACTCAAGTTTCTACAGGATTAGGTGCATTCTTTCCTTTTGAGGCCAGGCAAGGTCATCCTCAGACCAGTCTGTTATACTTGAATTTTGATAAAACAAAATAATGTTCAACAATATCCATTCCCAAAATGATAACTCTGTAAGACACGGTGAAACAATTAGATAGTTTGCATCTTCCAATATGAAAATAAACAGTAGAAATTACCTTAATGATGTTCCAGCCTACTGCAATATGCTCTACCTCAATCATTTACCTAACTTTAGTACATTTTTAAAATACATCTTTAGATAGATTTTATGGAAGAGAAGCCTTTGATATAACAGCACAGTGGTGAACTGCACAGTTTACCTAACTTTGTATTTTCTTTACCTGATACCAAACTTATATAAAAATATACCCCAATTTCCAGTGTTCCATTCCTTATATCTGATGTCTCTTTTGGTATCTATTCTACTATTTTTATTCAATAGGTCATATACATATATGTGTGTGTGTGTATATATATATATATATATATATATACATATATATATATAGTTTATATATACATATATATAAACTAATGGCAGAATATTTAAAACTATTATATTTTTAAAATATCTATTATGCTTATTGGGTTTTCCTTAATATACTGTTAATATTTTATGATTATTTTCCTATTTTTATTATTGCTATTTAAGAAAACTACTTGTGCTGGCATGTTGATTCGTCCCTGAAATCCTTGAACCAAAAAGGCAGATACAAGATGATTGCTGAGAACTCAAAGCCACATTAGGCTACATAATAGGTCTCTCTCTCTCTCCCTGTCTCTCTGTCTCTCTGTCTCTCTGTCTCTCTCTCTCTCTCTCTCTGTATGTGTGTGTATGTATGTGTGTGTGTCTGTGTGTGTGTGTGTGTGTGTGTGTGTGTGTGTGTGTGTATCGGATGGTATACTTTAAAAATAAACTACTTCATGAAGAAAAACTAAAACTAAATCTTGACTGTACTCATTTTAATATGACATTAAAATAGAGTGAATAATATGACTTTTAATACTCTCTGTTTTCTCACTTTTTCCTTGTAATCAGCATGTATAAATAACCAATTCAGCTTTATGATCTTCATACTACTTTTAATTTGACTTAATTAAAGTTCAATTTCTTTTGGACTACGGGCTTATGATTGACATTTTTTTGAACATTTAATTTAGGAAAAAATGTAAAATATTTCTTAGTCTTTAGGATGTAAATCCAAAAAAAGAAAAAGAAAAAAAAGAAAAAACCAATCAGGTGAAAAGAAAGACCCCCTTTTTTGTATTGGATACAAAAAAGATCCTGTAAAAGCCATGATGGCTCTATCCTTCAGATTTTCCTGTACTTGAGGGCTTTTCTCCGTAAGAATCAAAGCAGCAGAGAGACTACTAATCATATTGACTAAAAGGTCCTCAAGCATCCTCCAAAACTCCTCTGCTGCTTCATCCACTGGGTAGCACCTTTCTGCCTCTGCTTCAGTGGAGTTTTGTTTAACACAATCATAGGAAAAAGATGACTCTTATTATACTAGAACGAAAATGTGGGTTTCTTAATATTAATTTTAGACAACTAAGTGTTCTTTGAGCAAGAATTATCACTAATTTTATTCATTATTTTTAAATAAACCTTAATAAACATGAATAGAACAACATATTTATGATTTTTAAAAACATATTCAGTGAAGAGAATAAACTCCCCTCTTAGAAATTTCAGGAGTAATAAAATAAGGAAGCAAGTTTCAGCAATAATCGCAATAATGTATGATGTAAATTGAAGTCTATCTAACTGGAAAGAATCTGAATTAAATTTTATTTTCAGGGCACTCCTCTAGGTACTGGATGACCAGCTTCATTATTGCTCATAGAAGCCTGGAATTTCATATATTGCATTAAAAAGGTGTGTGCTTCCTAGTTTAATACAATTTCAAAAATTAAAGTTTATCCAAGAAAAACTTTTGTTTGAAGAGAAGTATTATATAACTCAGGACACTTAAGGCATTTCTTAGAATTTATTATATCAATAATATATTTTTAAAATTGGGAGGCAGAGGCAGGTGGATTTCTGAGTTCAAAGCCAGCCTGGTCTACAGAGTGAGTTCTAGGACAGCCAGGGCTATACAGAGAAACCCTGTCTCGAAAAAACATATATATGTATGTGTGTATATATACACACATATATATATATATTAAAATTTAAATTATTTTATTTATTTACATTCCAGTCATTGCCACATCCCTCCTCCCATAGTTCCTTATCCCATTCACCCTCCACCTTGCTTCCAAGTGGGTGCTCTCCCCATACCAGGCCTACCCCTTCCCTGGGGCCTCAAGGCTCTCTATGATTAATCATATCTTCTCCCTCTGAGGCCAGATCATAGACCTCTGCTATGTATGTGCCATGAGCCTCAGACCAGCTCATGTATGCTCCTGGTTGTTGGCTCTGTCTCTGGGAGATCCCTGAGGTCTGAGTTTGTTGAGACTGCTGGTCTTCCTATGGAGTCTCTTTCCCTTTCAGCTTCTTTAATCCTTTCTCTGATTCAACCACAGTGGTCCCTGACTTCAGTCTAATGGTTGGGTATAAGTATCTTCTTTCTCAGTCAGCTGCTGGTAGGGCCTCCAGAAGACAGCCATGCCAGGCTCCCATCTATAAGCACATCCAAGCATAGTAGTGTCAGGCCTTGGTGTCCCCCATGAGATGGATCCCAGTCATTGGACAGCCTTTCCTTCATTCTCTTCCCATTTTCATCTGTATAGTTCTTTTATACAGGAACAATTCTGGATCACTAATTTTGACTGTGGGCTAGTTACTTTGTCTCTCTCCTTGAGGTCTTGTCTATTTACTGGAGGTGAACTCTCCCCAAAATTGGGCCTTTTGGCTAAGGATACACCCAATGAGTCAGGAGAATGTATCACCTCCCAGGTCTCTGGTATGCTCTAGAAGGTCCCCTCACCTCCCATGCCCCAAGGCTTCTTATTTCCATTCATTGTCTTGGCACTTTGGGCTTCTTTCCTGACCATTACCACATAACTGATTATGCTCCCTTTCTATCTCCTGCTCTCCAACCAAGGACTCCTTCCTCCACCTCCCATGATTATTTCCTTCCACCTTCTATGTGGGATTGAAGCCTCCCCTCCTCACTTCGGCATTTCTGCTTGTTATACTTCTTTCTGTCTGTAGGTTGTATCCTAGGTATTCTGTACTTTTTGACTAAGATCCACTTAATGAATGAATACATACCATGCATATCCTTTTGGATCTGAGTTACCTCACTCAAGATGATATTTTTTTAGTTCCATCTAAGGACCAGCAGTTTCAGTTAATGTGGACCCCCTAGAACTTTTAAGCACTGGACCACCATCCAGGCAGCATACACAGCTGATAGGGTTGCTTCAAGCTTCTGGGTATTTCAAATAAGGCTGCTATGAACATAGTGGAGCACGTGTTTAAGTAGGTATCTCTGTCGGTTATATTTTAAGCATATTATTCAATGTTACTAATGTAATTATCTCTCATATTTAAGTTATGCTGTTTATAGTATCTTGTGTCTCTTGTCACCTTCACATTCATTGTTTCTACAGCACATATTCTAAATTCTACAGACATTAAGGATAAAAGTCAATTGTCCCATACTTCAGGACACATCACTATAGGAACTGGAACATAGAATATACTCAATAAATAGTAACATATTTTGCTTCCTTATTTAGTCAAATTGTTCTAATTATTAGATCCTATTATGTGCTATATACTATAAAGGGAGTGTGTTTGGCCAAAAATACCATAAAGGATATATGAACATTGGCCTGGAAAAAAATACAAGTGATTAAACATGGAGACAATGGTGAAGAACAAAAGGAACAAGGTCAGGAAACCACAAGGTAAAATGGATGTGAATGTTTGAGAACTTCATAATTATAGTCTAATAACATTGTGGAAGTTAGGACTCAAGAAGAGTAAAAGCTCAGCTGAGTGTAGAGTATTGGTAAAGATAGTAGTGCATAGAGTCTCTAAATGACTTTGCACTGACTTTTTAAAATGTAGAAATAAACAACTGTACAGCAGCAATGCATTCTGAGAGATTACACCTAAATAGAGTGTCACCATAATGATCACCATTGTTGACATTCTTCAGGGATATGAGAAGAGTGAATCAAGAACCCAGCATGGAAGTTAGAACAATATTCGCACACAGAGAAATACTGACTTTTCTATTTATGTGATGTTATCTAACAATAAATTATAATATTTCTTTCAGCTTAGTTATTCTATGATACAGAAATTCATATCTTGTCTTTTGCTTCTGAGAAAAGGATAAGAATGATAAGATATAACTAAAATTAATGTATAGATGGAAAATTTCTAAGAAGAAGACTGGGTATGTTGACACAAAAGTCCTCTTAACATTAATTTATATATAATTTGCTATTGTTCTTTGTGTGTATGTATGAGAGAGAGAGGATGGAAGAAGAGAGATAATACCATTAAAAAGATATGTCACATAAGTACCCTATACAAAAGCCTCATGAAGAACTTATCCCAACTATATTGAAAATGGTTCCAAAAGCTAATCAAAAATGCATATTCCTACACAGAGAGAAGGATATGTTGGAGAAAAGGACAGATGGGCCCAGTTCTCTGTGAATATTTTATACAAATTTATCATCAAATAAGTTATATTGAAATGAAAATAAACAAAGATACGATCATTATCAAATGTAGGATGAAATAACTCTGTTTAAAAGAAAAACACATATTCAATTTTTCAAATTTTTCAGTTTTATATTAATTAATGTATTAAAAGCTTCAGGAACATGGAAGATCATAGAGGAGAGACAGGAAAATAATAGATAAAAGATAGGACAAGGGGCCATTAGGGGAAAAAACAAGGGTGGAATGATCTGGTGAAGAGTAATAATTTTCTGTTTCTGCTGGATGCACATAGCAAGTATTGTCTGTACAGAGTACAACCATATACATCACCATTCATTTCAACTCAACATATACTTGAAACTACCCAAAGCATTTGCAACAATTATTAAAACCAGAAAATCAGGTGATTTCACCTGCTTTAAATGCACATTGGTTTGCCCTCCATCAAGAATATTATTTATAGCAGTAATTTCTGTGACTCGGAATTCATTGTCTAACACCAATCATTGTAATGTCATATGCATTTGTGATCCTATTTAGATAAATAAAATAATGCCCCATTTGTTAGTTGTTTTATTGTACTCTATAAAATAAACATTTAGGATTTATGTCTTAAATAAATATTCAACTCATGTTTATTTATTATCATTGTCATGCATTTATAATAAAATAATGTATTTTATTCCACATTTTATGACATTCACTTTTATAATTTGAAAAAGCACTTCAATTAGCTATGAAATATTTACAGCTCCTATATAGCTGAAGGAAAACTGAGAACTATTTCTTATTCATATAACTTTCCTATTGTAAAATTGATTGTATTAATTTAGACATTTCTGTTCCATAAAAATTAAACACATCGTATATTTCTCTGGCTCTTTTCTTGGAGTTTGGCTAATCAAGGAGGTTAATTCAGTGAGAGACGAATACTACAGTGTTACAGCAAATTAACTAGAAACAAAAACTAATCTGCAATGAATCGCAAACACATCTCCATTCCTCTCTCAATCAATCTTTGCTTTCTGACAGCATTTTGTCTTAAACAGTAAAGTTTATTTTCCATTTACTTAAATAATAAAATTCTTGTAATATGTTGTATTGGCTAATACCATATGGCAGAAACCACAGCAAATTAATTCAAAATTAAGGTATCCAGAGATTGTCTATGTCCTTGGGAGCCATGCTACTGCAGGAAAGCAGCATGGTATGAATGAGACAGTGTTTCTGGAGGTTAAACCATCTTGGTTAATTATTCTCATCACAGAGCTGTTTCCACAGTTTTATCCAATGCAATTTTCTGTTACTTGGTCATATTTTTTAGAGGACTATTAGTTTTGCTATTGTAATTTCTGTATTATATTTAATAAAATAACTATATTTTTAAGAACCTCTATATAGATCTCATCTATATTAAAAATCTTACTTTTGATACTACCTCCATATATTAGATTAAATGATATATTCTATAGATTATATAGTTATTGTTCTTTTTGTATGTATCTGCAAATTGAGAAATATTATTCTGAATGTATATCTTTGCAAAGGTATTTGAACTATCTAAGAATATTTCACAGCCACTGAAGTTGGAGATGAAAAATTGGACTTTCTTGTTTAGTTTATGCAATATTATTATTTCCTGGCCCACATGAGTGTTTCTCTTTTTAACTCTGCTGTTCTTAATAAAATGAGCTAGAAAAAAATGCTGACATAGAAGTAAAACATTGCAATTTTCTTATCAGGTGGAATTTACTTCTGCCTTAGCTATAATAAATTACAAAATCCTCCCAAAGTCATGAATCTTCATAAATTAACACAAACAAGTTTATGCATTCAAAAGGGAAAGTTAGCTTAATAAAATCAAACAATTCAGCAAAAATAAAAGTAAATAAATTTTAGTTTGAAAAAACTTGATGGAAGTTGTTTTAATTGAATTATAGATGTCTCTGAAATATAAAACAATACTGCTCAGATGTTAATGTTGTTAGTTTTATAGAATTTTCTCAGAGTCCCAGGGTCAAAGAATCAGAACCTCAGCCTTTTAAATGTAAACTTCTGGGCACTGTGGAAAAATAGCAAGCCTGATCATTTACAAGTTAAGGAAAAACTGTGGTTAAACATTTCTAGATGTCCTTTATCATCTTAGACTTCATATTATGGCTTTTCATTATTGATGTTTAGAATTAATGAAAGCAGTTTAACCAAGCATATTTATGGATAATTTTTTTAATAAACTAATACATTTATTGGAAAATTTCTGCTTGACATTTTGTGTTTTGACTGGCATTTTCTTGTAGCCAGCTGTCATAAAAAGGACTGCAATACACGCCGTTAGCAGCATATGCCTTTTTGGGTGCTGAACAGCATTTTCATAAAAAAAAAAAGAAAAGAAAAAAGCAAATGATCCATAACATATTATGCTGTCATTTGAAAGCAGCATCAGAAATGAAACGTTTTTCATGCCTATAATATATTTAGTTCCTCAAGGCTTGGCATAGCATTCGCTTCATACTTCTGAAGATATAATGAGGGGAATATTTATTTTATTAATTCACAGTATTAGAGCTTTCTCAACAGTAATGCTTTACCACAGCATAAGCAAAGGTTGTAAAAATCCATTTAGAAGATTTAATGTCTTTCATTTACTTCACTGTTGCTTACCTTGCTATGTGTCCTCAGGCAGTTCTTACACATCAGGAATTACAAATCTCCAGGGAAAATGACATTTTAAAAGACTTATGTGTTCAACATTTTTTAGTTGAGCCCTCAAACTAAAACAGCAAGATTAAGACAACTAATTAAACTACATACTCAAACTTAGTTATTTATTCTAATTTGTGTTATATACATTCAATATATATATATATACATATATGTATATATATATAAGTTTTGTGTTGAAAGAATAATAATACAAACAACTGAAAATTAATTGAAATTTTAAAAAAAATCTATCTAATTAATGCAATTTTAAATATGCAATTACAAAATTGTAATTATAGTTCTAACCTTGGAATGAACCTAACCATGGGCTTTTTTTTATTTATTTTATTTTATTTTAGATATTTTCTTTATTTACATGCGAATTTCTCCATTCCCAGTTTCCCCTCCAAAAAACAAAAAAACAAACAAAAACAAACCCCTGTTGCCTCCCCCCTCCCCATGCCTGCCACCCCGCCCTCTCCTACTTTCTGGCCCTGGCATTCCCCTACACTGGGGCACAGAACCTTCACAGGGCCGAGGTCCTCTCCTTCTATTGATGATCGATTTTGCAATCCTCTACCATACACATGCTGCTTGAACAATCAGACCCCTCTATGTGCAGTCCTTGGTTGGTAGTTGAGACCCTGGGAGCTCCGAGGGTACTAGTTAGATCATGTTGTTGTTCGTCCTAAGGGGTTACAAACCCCTCAGCTCCATTGGTCTTTTCTCTAATTCCTTCACTGGGCTTTTAAAGGAATCTTTTCTTAATTTTAATAATCTATATCTACAAATGAACTATATCTACAGATTGTTTTTCTCTTCATAAAGTAAGTGTCTATATTTATAGTTGTCAGAAAAAAAAGGACAACTGAGCACATTGGCACTAATTTTCTGTGGGTATAAACTTTAAAAACAAAGGAAAATTATTTACCTGTTTTATAATTTCAGCTTTTGAATCTTAATTTTCTTTAGATAAAGTAGAAGCTTTGGCTCAGCAATTTATACCTTAATTCTCTGTTCTTTTCAGCTTCCACTTTAGTGCCTAATATGAATTGCTGAATGCTGTTTGCAGGATTAGATGTGTGAACAACAATAACAGAAGGAGCACATCAGTGTGCTACACTGAATTTAACAAATAAGGCAGGGGAAATGAAGGGGTCTGGGAAGAGGATGAGGCCTGACAAAGGGTCTAACCTCTATTGCTTGATAATGAACAGGCAGAATTTCAAACCAATTGAAAGAAAAAAAAACAATAAAATGTGTTGTTGCAATGGTCTATAGTGAAAATGTTCCCTTCTGAAGATATTTCAAATAGTACTGTTAAAACAATACATAGAGGCCTGGAGAGATGACTCAACAGTTAAGAGCACTGACTGTTCTCCCAGAGAATCCGGGTTTAATTCCCAGAACTCACACCGTGCTCATAACTGTCTGTAACTCCAGTTTCAGGTGATCCGAAACCCTCACACAGATATACATGCATGCCAAACACTAATGCACACAAAATAATAATAACAAATCAAACCACAAACAGCAAATAAAACTATGCATGGCAAGTGTTAAGCAATATTTTATATTTTTAAGATTAAAATATTATACGTATCAGCTTTCCTCTTCCCTTCCTCCAAAATATATGATATACCACTTCCTGTTCTCTTTCAAATTTTTGGTCATAGTTTCACTAATTATTATTACAAACATGTATGTAGATACATACACACGCTCACATATATTTGTTACCTTTTCAATCTGTATAATCCTGTTTGTATGTATGTATGTTTTCAATTTGGTCTGATCTTATATGAAAGTTATTACTTTTTCCACTATTAGCTTTACTCAATTGCTTCTATTTCTTGTACAGAACTGACTAAGTGCCTTCTCTCAGGAACTAGCTTTTGTTGTACCAGGAAGCATCATGCAAGAGATTTTTGTTTGTTTGTTTGTTTGTTTTGTTTTAACTTGATCAGTACTCTTATCATCAATATAGGTGAGCTATAAACTTTTGTGTGATCTCATTTACACAGGAAGAAAATTTGAGTGGAGTGTGAATGAGCCAGATCATATTTATTTTTAGTTATTTATTTTTACTTTTGAGATTATAATTATAGTACTTACTCCTTCTAGTTCCTCCATTCACACAATCCTATATATCCCCTCTTGTTCTCTTTCAAATATATGGCTCCTTTTCTATTATAGTTTTTTTTCATATGTATATGTATATGTATATAAATATGTATTCATAAATAAATAAATAAAACTTTCTCAATCAGTATATCATTTTTTATGTTTTTGGGGGCTGATCGTTTGGTATTACATAATCAGTGAGTATGATTTTCCCTAGAAAGAATATTTTCCCTCTCTCAAGCCTTCCTAGTTGATATAGGTATGTTTTATACAAAGTTCGTATTTGTCATTGAAATTTAAGAAGTTTATATAATCTTTAAATCTTATGAATTCTATCCATAAGTAGATGTGATAGATATATGATCAATAGTTTGAGATAGAGGATATGTGTGTACATATAGACAGATGATTGATATACCACAAGTTTTAAAATACCGATGTCTCTCCTTACCGCTGATCATATTTAAATAAAACTTGCTTTATAATAATGAGGTCAGAAATACTTTTCTATGACATCATTCATGATTCTGACCACAACAACCTGGTGGTTCTTATGGAAAAACCTTTACTCTCACCCACAGCTACAGCATAATGTGTTGAACTAACTCTCAGTGACAGTAAGAAATCATGAAGCTCCCTTTCAAAATTGAAAGTATAAAATGAATGCAAAAATATCATGTGGTAGTTAAGTTTGACAAGTCAGCTTGACTGAATTACTATTCAGAGAGCTGGGAAAGAATTATGATATGTTTGTGAAGGTTCTTCCAGAAGAAATTTGCCTGTGATTGATGAGTGATTTCGTAGATAAGGAAAAAAATGGTGTTTGTTTGTTTGTGTGTTTGTTTTTATTATGTGGGCAAACCATTATTTTTTCTGTTGCATACAAAAAGTGAATAATGGCTAGTTAATTGAACTGAAATATGTCTTCTACTCACCTCAGATACTCATTTCTAGAAGCTCAGAACTTCAGGGTTAAACTAACACTGCGAATATCTGATGCTTAAGCCAGCAAGGCAGTGGTGGCATACACCTTTAATCCCAGCACTTGGAAGGTAGAGGCAAGCAGATTTCTGAGTCTGAGGCCAGCCTGGTCTACAGAGTGAGTTCCAGGACAGCCAGGGCTACACAGAGACACCCTGTCTCGAAAAAACCAAAACAAAGAAAAAAAAAAGAATAATTCTAAATCACTGGCTTTGTAGTTCTCCTACTTGAAGATAGCAGATTATTTTATTTCTTATGGTCTTTAATCATAAAACACATTCCCACCAAGTTAAAGTTTAAAATATGGAGTATTGTGCCAAACTCCATCATCAATACCAGAAATGAAGATCATTTGGAGCCAAATATAAATGAGTTACCATAGTCATATTCTCAGCACCAACATAAAAGTGTATGAAATCATGACCTCTAACTAGGTCACAGTAAACAAGATAATGCACACCAAAGTTTATATCTTTAGAATTTCTTCTGGTTCGCAGGACCCTTATGTAAATGGTTATTTAATGTAGGAACTTAGATAACTTATAATGTGATATGTATAACCACCTGCGCATACAATATCAGGACATATGTTTTTCATTCTTTTAGTAGATATGTACCATGACTTTGAAAGAACAGTATCAATTAAAGTCACATATTTCTAAGAGTCCACTGAATTGAATACTTGGCTCTATATTCTTTTCATTGAGTAGAGAAGTTTTAGAAGAAATTAATGTTCAGCCTGTGTGAAACTAAAAGTATCAGTTAATAAGCATTTGTCCAAAATTTATCTTATAAGAAAGAATCATTTAATTAACATGGCTGATTTATATCAAAATACTTTCTTCAAAATAATTAAATACAATTGTTTTAATTCCTCCTAACTAACATTATGACATATAAAATATGTTGTTTCACAAATAAAAATATGTGAAAATTTTGTGTTGAGTCTTTAGGCAGAATTACAACAAGGTGTTTGAAGAAAACACATAAGTAGTAAAAAAATAAATCATTTTCAAGATTAATAATCTACACAATTTAAACTGTATGTATGTAAAATTAGTTATTTAAAAATAGAACTTGGTTCTTATTTGCCACAGGAAGGATTTCAAAATACATTATAAGTCAACTTGGTGTTTGACATTAATTAATGTATTGCATATGTAAAATAGCAATTAATTGCAAGGTTATATTGAAAAGCAATAAGGCTACAAAAGTTTTAGTGTAATTATTCATGTTACTGTCTATATTGATAAAATATACATTACCGTAAATAAATCATTATTTCCCACGTCTCTCAGAATGTACTTTTAAAAATAAAGCTGAATAGCTTAAAGTTAAATGTTGAATTGTGGTAATCTATCACTATCTCCAAAAAGAAATATGTCATTTATCTTCACAGTTATAAAATGTATAATCTTGCATATGGTTATGTGTCAGAGGAACTGTGTCACCCATGAATAAAAAGAGAACATTTCTGGCTCTAAGTATTTTGAAAGAAACTTTTCTAAAATTGATACCTTGGGAAATTAGAGGAAACTGGAGAAAACATACAAAATTTGGAAAATCATGGAAAAAGTTTAAGAGTGTTTAGCGAACTAGATAAACAATGATGATTAGGTAAGGTCTTTTTTCGTTATTTGATCTTAATTTTCAATGAGTTTTTTCCTCTATAATATAAAAATAGATGATTACCTATTTCTTTTTATAAAATATGTAAGTATATATCTCTGAATGTTTTGAAATGATGCAATAATACTCAAAAATAATTCAAATTATTTAATTATATTTTAAATTATTGAGTCTTTCATTTCCTCCATAAGTGATTTATGTAAAAAAATTGTTGTGAGACTAACAGTTGTCCAATTATGAAGACAGAGATCATATTTTGAATTGAATGTAAAGAAAATAAACATAAGAAAATGATAGTCTAAAAAGAGCCATTGCTACTTCTCTGACATTTATATGTGCTCCAGTCTCTCTATCACAGTGTGGTATTTTTAGAACTAAAAGCGCCAGCATTTAAAGTTTCAAATAGCCTCATTATTCTTGCCTGTATACATTTGATGTTATTAACATTGTTCATTTAATTTCATTAATATGACTTTTAAAACTGCTACTTTTTTTTTTACTTTTAATATGTACACACATCATACAAAATTAAACAACCATAATCAGTATGTGGGGTTCCATAATGTACTTTCTTTTGTGAATGACATATCAAATTTATTCTGTAACCACTTACTGTATGTATGTTTATCAAAATGGGACTACGCATCTAGTAAGCTCTCTCCTTTGTTTTGTCATGGTTGGTGGAACATATTACTTATTTATAGACGGTAGTTTTCCATACACTCTCCACACAGTATGGAAAATACAAGTGGTGCAAAGAAATCCCCACCCCAAGCACCCCGGGTCGGCTGTGATTACTCCTGAAGTAATTTACCACTGACAGCGTATCCGAGTACTAAACAGGATCGTACTCTGAAAAGTTAGCTTCTTATTTAAAGTATATTCTATCTTTTGGCACACTAGGCTGAGCAGGTGTCATTAGATGTACAGAGACATGTGGAGTCAATGAAGCAGGGCTGTCAGAGAAGATAGACTTCTCCACTCACTTCCAAATCCACAGATGCCATGGAGGAAGTTTCTGCAGAGATGCCTTTCTTAAGCTCAGTATTACCTGGCACCTCAGGCTGCTGTAAGTGCTGCCAAGGGTCCCACCAACCCTTGACTAGGCATTACGCCATGGTAACAGATGGGCACAAATACGGGCCACAAAATTGAAGATGTAAAGGTGAAATATACTTCTAAGAATTAACGTCCCAGTGGGGGGACATTGAAATAATCACTGCCATGATGAAGTATTCTTAGCCCCTGCAAATGAAGATTCTTTTCAAAGGAAAGTAAACTTTAAATAGCTTTTGAATTGTATAAGCAGTTTCTGGATGATGCAAGCAAAACACCTCTACATACCCCATGCTTCCACAAGTATTAATAGCATCCAATCTTTGTTTCTGCTTCTAGAATATTACTTTTCTATGGAGGTCACTCTTGTTTATTAACAGAGCATTCATTGTTTCTTCTTTTTTTTTTTTTT
>NW_022196905.1:52243838-52255951 GCF_008632895.1 Mastomys coucha | reverse complement strand
CACATGCTCCACCATGTTCATAGCAGCCTTATTTATAATAGCCAGAACATGGAAACAACCCATATGTTTCTTCTTTTTACATTTCTTTTCACATCTATACTTCTTACAGATTCTTGCTGTGTTTCATTTCATAAACTGAACATCAACCCCAATCACAATTTCACAAGAATAATACTGATTTTCTTGTTCAGGATATGGTATGTAAGATAAATTTAAATATTCATGATCTATCTCAAGCATCTAGGTCACATTATAATAAAAAAAAGCTAGTAAATTATCAACATAAACTGATTTTATATATATATATATTTCAGTTTTTATATTATCAAATCAGCATATACATATTTTTGTAAGCATTGTTGACGATTCCTTTTCTTTGTGATTTAATATACTTACACTTTATGCAAACATTATTTATGTTAAAATTATAATATAATTATGTTACATATGTAATATATGTAAGGCAGCCTGATGGCATGTAATCTAGGCTGCTTGAAGACATTGAAGCTGGACAATATTTAACTAAAATATAGCAAATATTCTAAATAAATCTGTGAAAAAAAATCTCAAGGTGGTCAAACGTGAAATTTGAAAATTGTAAATATTTTCTGTTGTTTATATGGCATCAGTCATTAGCATTAATTATTATTAAATCAAAAGAAGTATAAATCAATTAAAAGCATTAAAATATGCAGAACCTAGATGGCCAACAATATTTTCTTGATTTTTAACAATGAAGTTGTTTACTAAACATAAGGAAATGAGTTTACACTCCTTGGAAACTTTTCCAACTGTGTTAGAAAGAGAAATTAAACATGGTTTATCAAATAAAATTAATTAATAAAAATTTTTAAAGTTATATAATATTTGTATATTTGTAGGATTAAATTTTTATATTTGAACAAAAATACATTATATTTATTGCTTTATACATATTTTGCTATACTATCTCAAGATGTTTGTCAATAAACAAAGATATAGGCCAGGGAATATAACTAAGTATCAAAAGTTTTGTCTGTTATGTGTAAAACCCTAACATATATAAATAACAATGTATTCAAACACATCTTACAAAAGTACAGACTATGTCAACATGTGAGATTCAGACACAACAGGAAAAGAATGATTGCATTCTGAAGTATATTTAATGGACTTGTTCAATGCATGTTTTTTGATATTCTATAAAATTCTCATTCCTACTCTACAATCCACTTTTTGTTTGGTTGTTTGGTTGGTTTTCCAGGACAGGGTTTCTGTGTGTAGCTCTAGCTATCGTGGAGCTCACTCTGTACACCAGGCTAGGACTGAAGCCAAGCACCACCACTGCCTCACTGCAGTTAGTTTTGATAAAACTAACACAATGTTTTAGCTTTGCTATACTGTAAATCTGGGTGTTCATTGTGCTTTTAACTTTATTTTTTAAAGAGAAATCAGTGAGTTTGGGGGTCTACATTATATGAAGTTCATCGTAATTTTATCCAAATCATTTGGAATATAGTAAAGTGATCATGTTAAATTTTATAGAAATAATTGTACATATTAAATATATGGAATACATACAAATACTTTTAAGCATCTTCTGGGTATATTCCCAGGAGTGGTATAGCTGGGTCCTCTGGTAGTACTATGTCCAATTTCCTGAGGAACCGTCAAACTGATTTCCAGAGTGGTTGTACAAGTTTGCAGACCCACCAGCAATGCACCTCACCAGCATCTGCTGTCACCTGAGTTTTTTATCCTATCCATTCTGACTCGTGTGAGGTGGAATCTCAGGGTTGTTTGGATTTGCATTTCCCTGATATCTAAGGATGTTGAACATATCTTTAGGTGCTTCTGAACCATTCGGTATTCATCAGTTGAGAATTCTTTGTTTAGCGCTGTAGCCCATTTTTGATACAGTTATTTGGTTCTCTGTAGTCTAATTTCTTGAGTTCTTTGTAAATATTGGATATTAGCCCTCTATCGTATATAGTATTGGTAAAGATCTTTTTCCAATCTGTTGGTTGCAGTTTTGTCCTATTGAGAGTGTCTTTTGCCTTACAGAAGCTTTGCAGTTTTATGAGGTCCCATTTGTCAATTCTTGATCTTATAGTATGCTCCACTACGTTCATAACAGCCTTATTTATAATAGCCAGAAACTGGAAACAACCCAGATGTCCCTCAACAGAGGAATGGATACAGAAAATATGGTACATCTACACAATGGAGTACTATTCAGCTATTAAAAACAATGCATTTATGAAATTTTTGGGGAAATGGATGGATCTGGAGAATATCATTCTGAGTGAGGTAACCCAATCACAAAAGAACAGACATGGTATACATTCTCTGATAAGTGGATATTAGCCCAGAAGATCAGAATACACAAACCACAAACTACAAACTATAAACCATAAGAAACTAAACAAGAAGGAAGACCAAAGTGTGGATACTTTGTCCTTCTTAAAAGGGGAAACAAAATACCCATGGAACGAGTTGTAGAGACTAACTATGGAGTAGAGACTAAAGGAAGGACAATTCAGAGACTGCTCCACCTTGGAATCTTTTCCATATTCACTCATCAAATCTAGACCCTATTGTGGATGCCAGAAAGTGCTGGATGACAGGAGCCTGAGATAGCTGTCTCCTGAGAGGCTCTGACAGTAACGGAATAATACAGAAGTAGAGGCTCACAGCCATCCATTGGACTGAGTACAGGGTCCCCAATGAAGGAGCTAGAGAAAGGACCCAAGAAGCTGAAGGGTTTGCAGCCCCTTAGCGCAAACATTGATATGAACTTACTAGTACCCTCAGAGCTCACAGGGACTAAAACATCAACCAAAGAGTACACATGGTGAGACTAATGGCTCCAGCAGCATATGTATAGCAGAGGAAGGCCTAGTAGGTCATCAATGGGAGGAGAGGCCCTTGGTCTGTGAAGGTTCTATGACCCAGTGTAGGAAAATGCCAGGGCCAGGAAGCAGGAGGGGGTGGGATGGTGAGCAGGGGGAGAGTGGAGGGAAGAGGGATTTGTTTTAGTTTTTGTTTTTCTTTTCTTTTCTTTTTTTTTCTTTTGGAGGGGAACCTGGGAAAGGAGATATTGTAAATAAAGAAAACATCTAATAAAAGAAAAAGCAGAAAATAAAAAATAAAACAAAACAAATAACCCAAAGAAACCAAATCAAATACTTTTAAGCTCTAAATTGATTGCAAAACCTCTAAGTTCTTAGTAATTTCTCCCAATTTTAAATCAGTTTTGGACAAAGTTTGTATAGAACTTATTTTACAACTACTATGTATATTGAAATTTGAAATGTGATGTTTATAACTTAAGTGATAGAATCATGGTAGAATAAAATTATCTGTTCATCAGAACAGTCACCATTAGTTTCAATAACTATTGGACAGAAAATGCCCAGACACCTCTGTGAATACATGCCTAACATAGAGTAATCTTAAACAGATAATTATTCATGAGGAGTAGAATGCTAAAGAGTAGTTTCTACAATGGTGACGTCTTCAGAGAAATGAATAGAAGAGAGCAAAATTACATGATCTTCTAATTAACCTGGAGAAAAGCTGATCTTTTCTCAATGTTATCAAAAGTCAACAGTTCAACACAAAAATGATTGTTTGTGATGTTTTAACTTAAATCATGAATATAGAAAATTTATGGATAATATTTATCAATTATTTTAGAAAAGAGTTTATCAATAAAATACACAACACCTTAAAACAATAAATAAGTAAGTGAAACTAATAATGGAACTAAGTAATAAATTCTCTCAATTACACTTTACTTGCTATGTAGATAGCTATATCATAAATACTAAACACAACCTTCTTCTAGATAAAAAAAAATGCTTCTGAAATTAATGTTAGATACATAAACGAACTGACAGATCCTTTTAGGTGTTTTGACTCAAAGGAATTTAGTTACATATTCAGTTGGATATATCTAGTCAACTGAAAGTTCAATATTCTTACTGATGGTTTAATGATGCACAGAATTCCATTTGTCTACAGAGTTATTACTGGGCTTGAAATGATGTTTTATTGACAAAGATCTGAAAGGAATACTCTAATGATTCTAAAATTAATTGTGCTTAATGTTATTGTATGAAGGAAAGTGTTGCATCAAACTAATTTTGTCATGGAAACAAAAGTAGCAATGTTTTTGTTGGACTGAACTTTTCTAAAATGTGAATCACATAATTCTAAATTATATATTCATTCTTTAAACATTCTACAAATTTAGATTAGTAATCAGAAGGCAGAACTTGATGGCTTGGCATTTTCTCAAGTACAGCATACTTCAGACACAGTTTCTCTTTTTGACAAGGATGTGAACTAATTTAGGCAAGTGTTGCTTTTACTGCATTTCAAAGAATATTGGACAAAGTAGGACAAGAAAGGGGTCAATGGAGATAATGAACATAACAAGTGGCAGCTACAATAAGCTTCTTGTCATAGGTGGCTTGTACATAACTTTGATATTTCTTTACTGTTTGTTTATTTATATCATACTTACAGGCAGGATCTCATGTATCCTAGTCGGGCATACATGTATCCACACCTCCTGGGGTTATGACATGAGGCATTGCAGCTGGTTTGTATATCACCAGTTTGAATTGAGAGTTTTGCATGCTAAGTAAACACTATCTATTGATGTACAGGCCCAGCAGCCTAAAATGTAGAACTTGGAGAGTTTGTTTGTTTGTTTGTTTGTTTTTTCTTGTCTTAAAGAAGTATTTATGAAAATAAATCAAGAGAATAATCAATTTTAAAAATATGCCAGATGAATCATTTTTAAGAAAAACAGTTTTAAACAAACCACTATTATTTACCTTTCTTAAACATCAAAAATAATGCATTAACAATCAATTAATGTTAGTAATCCTAATTAATATTCTATGTGCTAAGTTACTATTAACTTCAGTATGGAATGTCCCCAGGATATAAGACAATTTCTGATCTTTTTTGGCTGTAAAATAAAATATGAACACAAAGAATCAAAGTAAAAAATGGGGCTGTTAGAATCCCTTTGAAGAATGTAAAAAGACTCAGTTTTTGCTACCATAGAAGTGAAGTGAAATTCGAGGTTATCCACTGTGGGAGTTGCAGGGTTTTAGGGTGAGGCACTGAGAAAGCTGTTCTTTGAATGTTTGGGCTTTTGATCCTTTCTGGGGAATAGAAAAAGGAAGAAGAAGAAGAAAAAGGTACCCTGTGCTGAATATGACTACAGCTCTGGAAACAACCAGAATTGCACTGCATTAAATCCAGTACATTAAAAGATATAAACATCCCACGCCTGATAGTTTGACAGTAGTTGAATGATAGGCAAGTGTAAAATGTACTAGCTAGCTTTTTCCTCCCACAAATTTCTTGGAAAATGCAGGCAACCTAGAGTTCAGCACATTGAAGAGGAACAACTTTGAGTTTCTCTAACAAGTAAAACAGTCTAAAAGTAAGATATGTTCTGGAAAGAGTTCTCTGATTTGATATTTTCTAGAAAACAGACAAATGGCAGGGTTTTTATTTTTTCCACTACTGTGATGATATTTTTAGCAATTGTTGAAACTTAGCTTATTTAGAGATTCTGTTGTTGATATTCAGAGGAAAATATGTAATCAGACTACCTAAGAATCCAGGTTCCTTTCAATGTTCAAATTCTTAAAGAAAATGTACTCTTAGCAAATCTATACTGTAAAATTCTCTCTCTCTCTCTCTCTCTCTCTGTCTCTCATATATATATATATATATATATATATATATATATATATATATATTGCATATAGCAATATGCAATTCAGAAATAATACTTCAAAGGGAAAATTGGCTCAGCATAAGTCTGAAAATTTAGAAAGCTACAGGCATCTAAATTGCTACGTACTTGAATAGGCTATTTTAATAATAATAAAAAATCCATTGCAAAAAGAATATTCTCAGTCCTTGTTATTAAGGAGTCATGATCATTCAAGGAAGATTAATCTCCTCGGCTGTCACAGGAGTTACCCCTCCTCATGAATCAGCTCTTCTTTTTATAACGCAAATATATAGATATAGCCTATCCTTTCCACATGAGAAGGGAGAACTGTAACTCTGTTATAGATCATGATAAACACTTTCTTACACACTGACTGACAGGCATTTTGATGATTTCTGTGAAAATAAAAAGATTAAAATGAAAATCCCATAGAGGAAGTGGAGACAGATAGGACTGTTCAGTTCCGTGCATGTAGGTCATAAGCACATGCAATGTACTTTAGGGACAGGTTTTCATCTCCAAATCCTTCCCTGGCTTCCAGGCTTATCCTGAACTTGGAAGAAGGAAGCACATGTTATTCTTGTCAGCAAGCTGTGATCTGAATCCTTTTAGCTGGGTACCTGCAAATCAGAATACGTGTGTGTGTGTTTATGTGTGTGTGTGTGTGTGTGTGTGTGTGTGTGTGTGTGTGTATCTGTGCCAGTAATTCCGTTGTGCATAGTGTTGTCCTACTCATGGAACTTCTTTCAGATGCCTAGATAATGAGGATAAAGAAAAAGGCCTAATTTTCCAATGCCTCCTTTTCAAAGAGCCCTTATGATGTGAATGTCCAGGTTGCTTTTTGCTGTTCTCTCATATTAGTTACTTTCCAACCAACATTGAACATGTGTATTAATGTCTGTTCTTTTCCTGCTGCAAAATTTTGTTTGTTTATTTGTTCTGAGTTTCCTTGGAACATATGGCTTGATAGCCTTGTTTTATCCAGTACTGGTTGAAAGTATATCAGTGAGATCTCTTTGTGTGTTAACATTAACATTACTCATTCATCAAGATATCTCTTGAGCCATCCTCCATAGTGGGGATAGAACTAAATTGTTTTCCTGTAGAAACAATTTGAAGATGCATAATTCTTTTCTGGGAGATTGAACTCTGTGGTGGATGAATTAATATCTAAACAGCAAGTACATTTTTTTTGTTGTTGTTTTTTATTTGTATTAAACGAGAGTGTTTTCTAAAACATTTAATATTTTAGCCTAAGAAAAAATACTGGCTTACCAGAATATCAGAGCCATTGGAATCTACTTCATAAAAAACTCTAGGTAAGTTACAAATTTCACCTCATTCTATTTCATAGTAGCACACAGTTACAGACCATGATTTCTTAACTATCATTCAAAACTTTCCTATATATAAAAATGTATGCTGACCAGTACCTTTTGCTTATTCATTCCTTTGTATTTATTGCCAAATTTATATTGATCAAAGAAGATATGAGATAATTCTTTTCATTCCTACCTTTGTTGTTATCTATGGAAAGTAGTTCAAGGTCTATACTATGACAATTCAAATATTCCAGCTCTCCAGAACACACACACACACACACACACACACACACACACACACACACAAAGAGAGAGAGAGAGAGAGAGAGAGAGAGAGAGAGAGAGAGAGAGAGAGAGAGAGAGAACAAGAGAGAGGGAGAGGGAAAGGGAGGAGGAGTTAGACCCTCACACTAAATAAATATACTTAACAATACTTTAATAAATTCAAGACAAACCATCAATGTTTGCACAGCCCAACATCCTTTCCCATTGTTCTAGAAATGTCTACAATTTTGCATATAAATATTTGGTATGAATTTAGTATAATTTTGAAATTCATGTTGTTTAATCTCCACTGTGAGTGTCTAGGGATTTGGTTCTTAATCTAGCCAAAGTATTTACATAACTTCTACCAGGGTTGTAAATGTTTTCATATATACCCACTTCATAATGCATTATTAAAACTAATGTTTATTTCTTATTATCTAAGAAAAATGTCTGTGTCTGTTTATAGCTGTATTACCTTTACACAAGTTGATAGTCTACAAATGTGTAATAATATACCAATGATTGATTGTGATCATATTTGTGGTTTTATTAGGTTTCAGGTCTTCGGATTCAACACAGACATCTTCTCAAATGAAGATATCTTGTTGGCTCTAAATTTTCTTTTGTTAGGGTACTTTATTCTAACAACAAAGAAATAAATTTAAGACAAAAATACATGCTCACATATATATGATAAAAATTTTAATTAGAAGCTATTATGTTGCTAAGTGTTGATATAAAAATATTGAAAATTTTCATTCTCTATTGATTTACATGCTATTCATGGTATTTACATTAAATTAACTTATATATTGCCTACTAGTTTATTAAATTGTTTATATTTTAATATATTATATTGTTTATGTTAATTATTTTTATATTAATTTAAATACTGGACATGTAAATATACAAGTGTAGTTTTATTTAGGTATCAATGGTAATGAGATTAATAATTTTCACTGCTTATAAATCCAGCTTAAACAAAATTAATTGTAACAAAAATGTCTTTATTTTCATCAAATAATTTGAAAAATCCTTTCTTTCATTAAAACTGAATTATGATTTAAAAAAAATATTCTTCAAGCTCTGATGAGTTCAATTTAACTAGGACAACTAAACAAAGAATCGAATAACGCTAAACAAAGATGAGATAGCAATCATCATCAGATTAGAGCATTCAGGAAACATGTTAAAGTGTTTATTTTATTCTTGTTTTGCGTATTTTCGTGCCTTGTAAGCCATAGCCTCTTTCTTCAGTTTTCTTTTCCTCAGTGACCACAGCAGTGATTTGAAAGCAAGCACCAATAGTATAGTATAGTGAAGAACTGTAACCTAGTAAAGGTATTCAGATAGGAATGAATTTACTCTAAATCTACTGCTTCCCTGTATCACTCTCCATTCTAAAACAATCACTTTGTCCTTAAGATTCTGGTAAATAGGGAACTTTTTGAGTAGCTGAATAGATTCATGGCTTGTTTCCTTTTTAATTTTTTTTATTTGAAAAATTGTAAATATTTTTGATCATTTATCTTAACTGTTCTTATTACTTTATAGCTCTTTATGAGCTTATAAATAAAACTGAATGAATGACTGGGCAGAAAGAAAATGTCCCAATGCAGTAGAAATCTTGAATTTTTTATATAAATACGTATTTGAATTCTTACCATTCTTCCTCATCTTCCTTTTCATTGATCTTGATCTCAGGAGACAAAAAAAGATGGTGGTTGGGTATTGCATTTAAGATCTGAAGGATCTCAATTGAGAAATTGATAGTTAATATTTTTAATTCTAATATTCACTCCTGTTCTGGCTAGTGCCATTACTTCTCTTTTGATAATCATTAAAGAAAAGTCAAGTGTCTCTCAATAGTAACTCATTTTATATACAGCAGGCCACAATTAAGGCACGTCTAAAGAAAGGTGGTGAAATGGCCTAATGGTTAAGTGAGATTGCAAATCTTCTAGAGGGGAAGTGTTTGGCTCACAGCACTAACACAACATGGCTTACAATTGTCTCTAGCTCAAGTTTCATAGGTCTTATGTTCTCATCTAGCCTCTAGGAGTTCAGGCACAAATGGGGTGCACACACATCAACACACAAGTACACACACACTCAGAGAAAGAGGAGGGGGAAGTGCGTGGGGGAAACTTGTAAGAAAACTAACAAGAGAAACTAGGAAGACGCAGACATGTCTAATCTATGGAAGGATGTTATGATAAGAACACTGGAGGTTTGACAAGACTGAAGGCAGGTGTAGACATTTGGGTATTTTAGCTGTTAGAACCAGGCAGCAAACAAGAAATATCAAGGCATGATTGAATTGATTTATTTTTTGCTGCTGTTACTATAAATCAAAAAAGATTAGGATTAGGTAATTACACAAAATTGGCCATGTATTACAATATTACTATATTCAAATAGAAAATTCACTTAAAATCTCAAATGTGACTAAAGAAGAACTGATCCAGATATTTCTTAAATTATAAACCACACAAAATTCATTCCATAGGAAAGAGCTTCTCTCAAAAAAAAAAAACACTTAGTTATCCTTAGTATTTGAAATACTACTTTTTAATACAAAGGTACCATAAGAGCAGATTAAAGGATGGAAAATAAACCATTCTCAGATATCTTTCTGTTTTGATACTCCTGTTAGGTCTTTTATTATGAAGTCAAAGTATGACCAGTACCTTATTACCATTTCAATATTATCCCCTAAACTTTATGGTTCTCTTAAATTTATTTAAAAATGCATATGTGCAGTTTATGACTGGTTTCCAAAATATCACCACACGTCAACTTTAAATACGTGCTGCCTTTACCCACTTATTAAAATATGAGCACATTTTAAGAATATAGGCCATCTTTAAGTGGTTTCTAAACCTATATACATGCCTATTTTCTAATTGCTTCATAAAACAGTTTATTTTTCAATATGAACACAAATGAGTTTTTATGTCAATGAAATCCACATGTATTCATAGTGTTACTACAAACTCTAAAAGAAAATGTGCCCCTTGCTGTGAAATAAACATAAAAATATGTTAATTGAAAGTTTTTGTAGTATGAATTTTTCAAGGAAATATTTTCCTGTTATAATTACCTTTGCTGCTTCAACAGAAAATCACTGAGTCTCAAACTTTATAAGAAAAGGAAAATAAAGGATTAATTCTTATAAACTGGAAGTTATAGTGAAGTGTGTTTTATTCTTACAAAAATATATTACAATATAATTTATTCACTATGAAGTTATGACTAGATTGAAATGCTGAAGAAGAATGTTATTAACCATAAGCAGACATGAAAGACCTGACAATAAGTTACTGAGTTTAAATATTTGGAAACATGATCAATATTAAAATTAATCTACTGCCAAACAAAGATGGAGTGTCCAGTTAAACCCATTAATAATTTGCCTCCAGTTAGTTTGGAGCCAGTAGCCACATGAAAAAGTGGAATAGAAAATGTTAGTAAAGCAAAAGAGTTGGCTCTGATTTCCCACTGCTTTCTAGCATGAATATCAAAAATGGTTTGAACAGAGATTAGGGGCTGTCACTTGTATCTGTTTGGGTTCTTCATATATATATATATATATATATATATATATATATATGTGTGTATATATACATATATATATATAATGTTATATATATGTATTATATAAAATATGATATATTTTATATATGATATATATATAGAGAACAGACAGAGACAAAGAGAGACAGAGAGACACATGTACATACACACATACACACACACAAACACACTTTAAAAATCATAATTTTTTAACTCTGTGTCTTCACTCAGAATATGGGTTCAAGCAACTGACATCATCCACCTCATGGTTGGATTTAAAGAAATGTCTACTCACAAGGAAGAGACAGATAAACAAACAAAACCAGAAAATCACTGTCTACCCAGTACTTAGCAACTTAGGTCAGAATACAGCCAGACCTCAGCAGTACTATAAGGATTTATGTCTGTCCGTCATTTATATGTATGTTCAGGTTCTCAAACCTGCTTTTTGTTTTTTAATATTTTTCTACCAAAGGAAAAAGTTCCATACCAAATCAATGTTGCCTGTTTCCATGGACTCAAAGCTTCATACACACTACTGTAATTGGATTATTATTCAGTTGTGCTTTTATGATAAAAATATGTGCTTTTGTTCTTTTGCATGATTTTCACGTTTTTATTAGGCCTTTTTTGATAGCCTAAATTTTTATGACAGTGTCTCAACTCAGAAGTCAGGAGAGCAAGAACATTTTTACATTCCATTTTATGTTAAAATATCAGAATTCATGAACAATAAAAATTGCTATCTCACTTTTCATTTGGTGTTTTGGAGATTCTTGAGTATTGGTGTTGCTGTTACTGATGGCTCCCAGGACGATTGTTTCCTGAGTCATCCAGGAAATAAACACCTGAGTGCGCACAAACACACACACACACACACACACATACACACACACACACACACACACACACACACAAGAAAGATAGAAAAGAAAAGAAAATATTGCTAACGGTAATAGATGAAGCTTAAAACTAGGAAAAACAAACAAAATATCCTCAATTTTCTCATTAAACTTGTCTCATTAAACTTATTGCATCAAAAATGAAGCAATGCTACAGGAGGCATTATGAGAGAAAAGTGAATACCTAATTTTACTCTTCTTCCTCTCCCTCTTCTTCTTGTTCTTCTTGTTCTTCTTGTTCTTGTTCTTGTTCTTCTTGTTCTTCTTGTTCTTGTTCTTCTTGTTCTTGTTCTTCTTGTT
>NW_022196905.1:52185009-52243585 GCF_008632895.1 Mastomys coucha | reverse complement strand
TCTTCTTCTTCTTCTTCTTCTTCTTCTTCTTCTTCTTCTTCTTCTTCTTCTTCTCCTCCTTCTTTTTCAGAAGCTCGGGGAAAATGACCAAAAGGAGAAAGTTTCATTCTGACACTATTGCAAGAACAGTGAACACTGATCTCTCATTAGAATACAGGGAGACATTCTAAATAATGAAATATCTGAAAGAAAAACTGCATATCAAAACGGAGTCCTCCAAATTGCATCAGTAATTGCTTCTGTATTCTAACTTTTCAAATCACCATTGTAAAAAATCCTGATGAGCTTAGAGCTGTTCCATTCTAGATTCTAGGAACCATCTGTTACCTTGTCACTCAAAACTTTTCTTATCACATTGCCACTGGCTGATATCATTAAATGGCAAAGTAAAATGAGTTTATTTTATTGATATCAGTTATTGACCTGATAGTATGAATAAAAAATTTATGGAAATATGTAAATTCACTTAGATAATTAAGAGCCTTCTAGGTAAAACATATTCAGTAAGTTCTAAAATTTATCTTTTAGTATATGATATTTTTTGGCAATTGAGGATTTCATAGATGAGCATGCTTGCTTCATTCCATACCCTTCTTTAGACATCTGACTGTTTGTCTTCTCAGCCACTAACTCATTCAATCTTTTTCTAATGTTTTTAATTTTATAGCATATTGATTCCAGTTTTGATAGTCTGCATTATTCAGGGTGTGTGGCCATGTCATGGAGCATCTCCAGCTGCTCTGGAACCACATCTATAAAGCAAACAGATTCTCCTTTCCAAGAATTCAGGAACTTGCAAAAGTCACCATTTAGAGGTAAGGATTTATGAACCTCTTCCCACTCCATACTAGAATGCTGACTGACTTATGCAAGCAACAAGAGCTGCTTTGAGTTCTTATGTATTGTGGTCCTACCATGTCCAAAAGACCCTGTTTTGGTCCAGACCTCTCTGACTTATGGCTCTTATCAATCATTCTGCTCCATCTCCATTGGTCTCTGAACCATGAAGAGATGGATGTAATGTGGACATTTCATTTGCAACTGAGTGTACACGCCATCATTTATTCTCTACACTTTGAAGTGTTTCGTATTTCTGAGATAATCACTATACATTACAAAATGAACATTTTCTGATGATGTATGAAAGGTACACAAATGTACACATGACTTTAAAAATATGGTTTAGAATGTAGTTTGGTTCTATGGGCATTTTGCAAAATAAAATACTCCGATGACTCTGAACCTCCCACTTAAGTTCTGGAAACCAGATTTGTAGTATCAGTCTTATTCCTTGCCTTGTGGCATAAGCATTAGAAAAATATTGCTTGTCATCTTTTTATATTGTGTTATTATTGTAACTTGAGCTTATCTTGTAACACTGATCATTATTTTAGTTAATATGGTTCACAGAGGGTTAAAAATGTTGATGTCCTTGGGTCCTTTCTCTAGCTCCTTCACCAGGGACTCTGTGCTCAGTCCAATGGATGTCTGTGAGCCTCTACTTCTGTATTAGTCAGGTACTGTCAGAGCTTCTCGGGAGATAGCTATACCAGGCTCCTGTTAGCCAGCACTTGCAGGCATCCACAGTAGTGTCTGGGTTTGTTGATTGTATATGGGAAGGATAACCAGGTGGGACAGTCTCTAGATTATCCTTCCTTCAGTCTCTGCTCCATAGTTTGTCTATGCAACATTTTCCACAAGTATTTTGATCTCTCCTCTTAGAAGGATCGAAGTAGCCACAGTTTGCTCTTCCTTCTTCTTGAGTTTCTTGTAGTTTGTGGATTGTATTTTGGGTATTCTGAACTTCTGGACTAATATCCACTTATCAGCGAGTGCATACCATGTGTGTTCTTTTGTGATTAGGTTACCTCACTCAAGTTGACATTCTCCAGATCCCTCAATTTGCCTAAGAATTTCATAAATTCATTGTTTTTAATAGATGAGTAGTACTCAATTGCATATATGTACCACATTTGCTGTATACATTACTCACTTGAGGGACATCTGAGTTCTGTCTAGTGTTTAGCTATTATAAATAAGGCTGCTATGAACATAGTGGACCACGTGTCCTAATAAGATTTTGGATAATCTTCTGGGTATATGCCCAGGAGTGGTATAGCTATGTCCTCAGGTAGTACTATGTCCAGTTTCCTGAGGAACTGCCAAACTGATTTCCAGAGTGGTTGTACCAGATTGCAGTTTCACCAGCAAAGAAGGAGTGTTCCTCCTTCTCCACAACATCACCAGCATCTGCTGTCACCTGAGTTTTTGATCTTAGCCATTCTGACTGGTGTGAGGTGGAATCTCAGGGTTGTTTTGATTTGCATTTCCCTTTTGACTAAGCATGTTGAACATTTCTTAAGTGCTTCTCAGACATTTGGTATTCCTTATTCGAGAATTCTTTGTTTACCCCATACTCCAATTTAATAGGGTTATTTGGTTCTCTGGAGTCTAATTTCTTGAGTTCTTTGTATATATTGGATATCAACCCTCTCCCTTAGGAGGAACAACAATATATACTAACCAGTATCCTCAGATCTCCCAGGGACTAAACCACCAAGCAAAGAGTGCATATGGTAGGACTCATGGCTCCCGCTGAATATTTAGCAGAGGATGGCCTAGTCAGCCATCAATGGGAGGAGAGGCCCTTGGTCCTGTGAAGGCTCTATTCCCCAGTGTAGGGGAATTCCAGGGCCATGAAGGGGGAGAGTGTGGGTTGGTGAGCAGGAGGAGGGGGAGGGAATAGGGTTTTACTTTTGGACAGGAAACAGGGAAAGGGGATATCATTTGAAATGTAAATAAAAAAAATTCTAATAGAAAATTAAAAAAAAAGAATGTTGATGTTATTTTATTCTATCCAAGGCTTACCTAACAATCTCTACTACCATGAAACTAAAAGGGAATATACTGATGATTGAATGCTGCTAGAATTCTAATACACTAGAGTGCTGTGTCCACAGACTTTTTTTTTCTTTAGCTATTTTACTGGAATGAAGCAATGAGGATCTTTTATTTTTTACCTAATGGTAGTCTGGTCTTGACATCAAATGGTATCTAAATATAAAATATAGTGTGACATAAACAAAGATTTTAGAATTTCAACATCAGTGAAAGGATTTACAAATCATACTTTTTAGTGTACATATAGAATAATTACACAGTTTATTAGATGAGCAGTCATGAAATTTAAATCTTCTAAAAATGAATCAATATATGAGAGTTTGTAGATCAAGATATCATATATGAATTCTATCCATAATGGATGGATAATGTTCTTAAGTTTAGCCATTTTAAATATTATGCAAAATAGAGATTGCATTGGAAAAATAAAATCTCAATTTGCTTTGAAATTCTTTTCCTTCAGTATAGGAAAACGATGGTGGAAGAAGCTGCTGTCACATGTGGAATCTGAATTATGTAGGGGGTTTCTCAAATCCAGATAAAACAGGAAGCAGAGAGACTTTAATGTCAGAACTTCATTGATTTTCTCCTCTTCCCCATTTTTATTCATCCTGTGACATCAGCTTCCAAGTAGCTTCCAATTTGCGGCAGGTCCTCTTTTCTCAATTAATCCTCTCTGGAAACTCTTTCATAAGCACTTCCACATGTGTGTCTCCTTGAAAATTGTAACTCTAGTCAAGATAATAACAAAGATTGCCTTCGTATTAAGTGATGTCAACTGATACAAACTCAGGTGAAGTTTTGTTAAGACTGACTCAGGTGGAGTTTTGCTGAGTCAAGACCTGTGGAGGATATGTGACATTTGGAGGTTTGGAGTGGGTATAAATAGGACTCAATTGAGAGTGAGGGAAGGAGGGGCAGGGCTGCCACAGCTAGCAACACTTCCTCGGTCTTTTGGCTTCACCAGTCTTCACTTCCTAAAAAGAGGTAGGCCAGAGAAGTTCTGCTGGTCTCCCTACCAGTCCTGGTTGCTACTACAGACTTGTGCTAATTCTGTGGAGGCCTGGCTTTTTCTATTGGACTATTTTACAGCTGTGGATTCCTCTTACCTTTTCTTACACTCTTGATATCTTGATAATTAGAGATTCAAATTATGCCAAAGAACTATTTTTAAACAGGCCCACTTCCCTCTTCTCCTAATTACCTTTATTTTCTACTACTTCTGGTAAGTTATGGGCTAGAAGAGAGGTTACAGCATTTAAGAGCTTTTTTTTTCCCTGTAGGATTCTTTTTTATTAGATATTTTCTTTATTTACATGTCATATGATTTCTCCTTTCCCAGTTTCCCCTCAAAAAACAAAAACAAAAACAAAAACAAACAAACAAAAAAAACACCAGACCAAAAAACCCCCCAAAACTAACAAATCCCTGTTGCCTCCCGCCTCCCCCTGCTTGCCGCCCCACCCTCTCCCACCTATTGGCTCTGGGCATTCCCCTACACTAGCTCTTATTAAATGGAGAGTTGAACAATTTAAGCAGCTGAGCGATGGCGGCACACACCTTTAATCCCAGTACTTGAGAAGCAGAGGCAGGCGTATTTCTGAGTTCGAGGCCAGCCTGGTCTGCAAAGTGAGTTCCAGGACAGCCAGGGTTAACAGAGAAAGCATGTCTTAAAAAAACAAATAAAAAAAAAAAAACAAAAAAACAACAACAACAAAAAAAGAAAATTTAAGCCAATGATTAAGTCAAATTAATGTTAATTTGAAAGTAAAATCTATAGTTCAGATAAATGATCTAGTGGCTTTTAAAACTGTTTAGAGTAAACTATATCCTCAGAGTTAGATGAAGGAATGAATATGAAGATATATTTACACTTATGATAATATAACAATTAGCAGAGTATCATAAATATGAACTTTTGAACAAGTAGATAAAATATTATACATATTTTTTCTCTATCTAAATATGTTATAGCTATAAAATCCACCCTAGTATCTAGGTTTAGAATTCAAAATGTCTAATATTTCTGTAATTATGAAAGATAAAATTAAGCCATGTAATGTTTTAGATTACAATAAAATAATTAGACTTTCAATAATAACTGAATGGACAAAAATAATCAATATTTAATGTGATGCAATAGGCCAAAATTATGATAAAGCATCTGAAGAAAAATACTGGGAGAAGGTTATTGGCAGGCAGTAAATTTGGAATATTGCACATAAGTGAAAATCTAAATATAGAAAATTTTTACAAATTCTTCTAGGAAGGTAACAACATCAAATTAATTTACAAGGCTTTTAACTGGATAATTTAATATGCAATTGAACAGAAAATATACTATACAATATCAGGAATCTTCATCAAAGTATTTTGAAACAGATATCACATGGTCTTTTTCAACTGAAATATATAAAAGAATATAACCCAAACTAGGTTTTGTTTTTTGTTTTGTTTTTTTTTTGCCCCAGGGTCTGATGGTACATGGATTTTTACCACTCAAAGACAACTTAATACCAATACTCCTCAAACTATTCCACAAAATAAAAGCAAAAGGAATATTACAAAATTCATTCTCTGAGGCCACAGGTACCTGATGCCTAAAACACACAGACTCAACAAAGAAAAAGAAATTTAGGCCAATTTCTCTTATGAATCTTGATGCAAACATACTCAATAAATTACTCACAAACTGAATCGAGGCTTCTTTCCAAGGATTAAGGATACTTCAGTATATGAAAATCCATCAACGTAATCCACAAACTGAAAGAAACAAACTTAAAGAAACGAAACATGACCATCCTATTAGATACTGAAAAGGCTTTTGACAAAATCCAAAATGACTTCATGTTAAAAATCTTAGAGAAATCAGGAATATAAAGCATGTACCTAAACATGTCAAGAGCTATATAATCTAGCCAATAGCCAACATCAATTTAAATGCAGAGAAGCTTAAAAATTTCTCTAAAATCAGGGACAAGACAAGGCTGCCTAATATCTCCCTATTTATTCAATATAGTACTTGAAGTCCTAGCTAGGGAAATAAAACAACAAAAGAAGATCAAGACTATACAAATTGGAAAGAAATAAATCACTATTTATGGACAATATGATAGTGTACACAAGTAACACTAAAAATTTTGCCAGAGAACTACAGCTGATAAACATCTACAGAAACTGACCAGATACAAAATCAACTCAAAAAATCAGTAGCCCTCTGTATACAAATGATAAATGGGCCAAAAAGAAGTTAGAGAAACAACACCCTTTACAATATCTAGGTATAATTCTAACCAAGCAAATGAAAGTCCTGTTTGACAACAACTTCAAGTCTCTGAAGAAAGAAATTGAAAATATCAGAAGATGGAAAGAACTCCCATGCTCATGAATATGTAGGATTAACAAAGAGAAAATGTCCATCTTACCAAAAACAATCTACAAATTCAGTGCAGTTCTCATCATAATTCCAACACAGTTCTTTACAGAACTGGAAAGAACAATTCTTGGCTTCATATGGAATAAACAAAATATCTAGGACAGCTGAAGCAATCCTCAACAATAAAAAAAAAAAACTGACTTCAGGCTGTACTACAGAGCATAAGTGATAAAATAACTGCAGGGGGTCAGTATAGGAAAAGGGTAGATTGATCAATGGAACTAAATTGAAGACCCAGATGTAAACCCAGAGACTATGGACATTTGATTTTTGATAAAGAAGCAAAAACTGTACAATGCAAAATAGACAACATCTTCAACAAATGGTGCTAGTCTAACTGGGTGCCTACATGTAGAAAAATGAAAATAGATCCATATTTATTACCCTGTGCAAAACTCAAATCCAAGTGGATCAAGAACCTCAAGATAAAACTGTTTATACTAAATTTCACAGAAGAGAAAGTGGGAAATAACATTGAAAACATTGGTACAGGAAATAATTTCCTGAACAGAACAACAACGGATCAGACTCTACGATAAAAATTTGATAAACTGGGACTTCATGAAACTGGAAAGCTTCTGTAAGACAAAGGGTATAGTCAATAATACAAATTGGTGACCTACAGATTGGAAAAGTATCTTCACCAACCCTGTACTAAACAAGGGCTAATATCCAGAATTTACAAAGAACTCAAGAAAATAGACACCAACAACCCAAATAACCCAATTAAAAAATGGGGTATAGGGCTGGTGAGATGGCTCAGCGGTTAAGAGCACCAACTGCTCTTCCAAAAGTCCTGAGTTCAAATCCCAGCAACCACATGGTGGCTCACAACCACCTGTAATGAGATCTGATGCCCTCTTCTGGTGTGTCTGAAGATACCTACAGTGTACTTAGATATAATAAATAAATCTTTAAAAAAAATGGGACATCCATGCTAACTCCTGTCTGCAAGCATAAGAGAGTATCTTTAATAGTGTCAGGGATTCATGATTGGGATGAATCTCAAGTTGGGCAGGTTATTGTTTGGACATTCCCTCAGTCACTACTCTACACCCCATGCCTCCATTTCTTGTAGACAGGATAAATTTTGGTTGAAAGTTTTGCAGGTGGGTTAGTCTCTCTCCCTCAAATGGAGTTCCTGCCTGGCTACAGGTGAGGCTTCTTCAAGTTCCATATTCCCAATGCTGGGACTCACAGCTAAAGTCACCTCCATTAATTCTTGGGTACATCCCTTTTCTCAGGTCTCTGTCTTCTTCTGGAGATGCCTCCCCTCACCCCCACCAATTGCAGATTTCCATTCATTTTAATGTTCATCTAGCCATTTCTCCTGTCTTCCCTTATCCTAAACTCCCCATTCTCATCCCCATCCCTTCTTCCTCCCATTTCCCATCTTCCATCTGCCTCTTATGATGATCAAGTTATTTCCCTTTCTAAGTGAGACTCAAGCTTACTTGCTTGAGCCTTCCTTCTTGCTGAGCATCTTTGGGTCAGTGGAGTATGAAGTGCTACCTGCATTTTATGGCTAATACTCAGTTATCAGTGAATACATACTATACCTGTCCTTTTGGGACTAGATTACCTCATTGAGAATGATATTCTCAAGCTTGATTCATTGGCCTGAACAATTGATGATGTCTTGGTTTTTAATCACTGAATAGTATGCCATTGTGTAGATGAACCATATTTTCTTTATCCATTCTTCAGCTGAGAAATGTATAGGTTGTTCCCAGTTTCTAGATATTACCAAAAATGTTGCTATGAACATTATTGGCCAAGCATCTTTATGGGATGTTGGAGTATCTTTTGGGTATATGCTTAGGAATGACATAGCTGGATTTTGTAGTACAAGTGTTTCCAGTTTTCTGAGAAACCAGCAAATTGATTTTCCAAGTGGTTCTACAAGTATAATCCTCCTGCCAGCAATGGAGAAGTCTTCCCCTTGGTCCACATCCTTTCCAGCATGTCCTATCTCTTGAGTTTTTGATCTTAGAGATTCTGATGGGTGTAAAATGGAATTTCAGAGATATTTTTATTTGCATTTTCCTAATGACTTTTTGGACATATCTTTAAGTGCTTCTCAGCCATTTGAGATTCCTCTGTTGAGAATTCTCTCTTTAGCTCTATATCCCATTTTTTTTAAAGATTTATTTATTATATCTAAGTACACTGTAGCCGTCTTCAGACACACCAGAAGAGGGCATCAGATCTCATTACAGATGGTTGTGAGCCACCATGTGGTTGCTGGGATTTGAACTCAGGACTTTTGGAAGAGCAGTTGGTGCTCTTAACCGCTGAGCCATCTCACCAGCCCTATACCCCATTTTTTAATTTGGTTATTTGGGTTGTTGGTGTCTATTTTCTTGAGTTCTTTGTAAAATCTGGATATTAGCCCTTGTTTAGTACAGGGTTGGTGAAGATACTTTTCCAATCTGTAGGTCACCAATTTGTATTATTGACTATACCCTTTGTCTTACAGAAGCTTTGTAGTTTCATGAAGTCCCAGTTTATCAGTTATTTACCCCAGTTTATCAGTTATTTACCCCACCCCGGCCACCCTCCAACTATTCCACATTTCACACCTGTCACTCACCCCCTGTCTCCATGTGGATGCCCTCACCCTTCACCCCACCTGGCCTCTAAACTCTCTGGGGCCTCCAGTTTCTTGAGGGTTAGGTGCATTATCTCTGAATGCACACAGACCTGGCAGTCCTGTATTGTACGTGTGTTAGGGGCCTCATTTTCAAACACATATTTAATTCTTAAAAAATTGAATGCATTGAGATATAATTCTTTGGAATTTGTCATTTATTAAGTATCAAAATCAGAATTGATATTTTATATAACTGCTTCTTCATATTTAAAATGAAATGATTTTCTTATTTTAATCCAAACTTATGAATAATTTCAAATAAGTTTTAAGAAACTTTGAAGAATCATGTATATTCAGATTGCTTAATTAAAAATAAAATGCCTTGTTACTGACTATATAGTATTTCTTGAATTCTGTCTACATTCAAAATTTACTATCCCTATGGAGGTAAATGGTCCAAAAATCATTATCCACTATTTTCATTTCTCAATGGAGAAAATTGATTTGTAATTATATTTCTCAACAATTGTCACACACACTAGTCACATGACCACTTATACTTAGTCTCAGTTTTCAATCTAAGGTCTAAACAATTTGATAGTGTTCAGTGTTGACAATTCCCTATTCATTGTACTATAGAACCTCAAGTAGAATATTCATGTTCTTGGTTACAAGCAAATGTGTTCCATCTATGTGCTCAATGATGTTTTAGCTTCCAAACTGCATACAACATCCACAGATAAAAGAGAATGTATGTCATATAACATTTGACTTTCTTAGTCTGAGTTACTGCCTTTGCTATGTCAAACCCATGCACCATGGAAGCTCACACTGTGCTCCTTTGCAAAGAACAATCTTGTTCTTATCTAGCACTCTAACATGAGAGACTTCCACATTAATTCATGCTTATTAGTATCAATTATTTTATATGAAGTAAAAATTATACACTAATAAGGTATATAAATAAATTTACTTTTGAAAATTATGGTGAATCTTCTGAAACCAAAAACAATTTTTGAATTAATAAATGATACAAATATTTTGGAAAAAGTGCAACAGACTTTACTACTACAGGAAATATTTCCAATGAAATAGAAATAATTCTATGTATATGTCAATATTTCTAACAGACTACAATATCCATTTATTTAACTAAAGCAGTCTGTAGCTGAATTTAATATTATTCATTTAGAATTTCACTCTGCTATACAAGAAGCAAAAATCATATAAGCTCATATTTTTCTTATAAAGCAAATATATATATATACAATTTTTATCAGAATGATGCTAAATTTACTACTTATAGACCAACTTTTTTTTTACTTCTTTGAAAATTCTTTCACAACTATAGATTTAGCATCTCATGCACACCAGGCATCTCTCCAGCTATATATTTACAGTGCTGAGCAAAACCATATATTTTCCAAGTTATATTTGCAAAGTGTTTTATAGACATAGATCCCCCTAATATCAGTCCTTTAAACTATTGAAGTTCTCTATGTGAGTACTATATGCATGAGAAACCATCTCACAGGGCAAATTCTATCCTAGTTTCCCATTTATCCTTTATAACACTATATTCTTGATTTCCCTTCCTTGTCCCCACCCTCCCTAGTTCCTTTGTAGCAATCTAATCTCTATAGCTATTATAAATGAAACACAAGAGTAAAAGGCATTTGAAAGCTGAGGTCCACTTATAAGGACAAAGTGTGTGGTGTTTGTATTTCTGGTTACGCTAAACTTATTCTTAACTTGGGATATTTAGCTATCATATTTATTGTATCCCTTTGTTTATTGAATTTTTATTTATGACATCATTTGGTTCTACTTTAGCCCATAAAGCTCATATGGGCTCATTTCTTTATGTTTAATTTCCTCACATTAAGAAAGCACTTTGTGATGCTCCACCATTTCTCAAGAATACTTGCTCAACTATGTTCATAGCAGCTTTATTTGTAATAGGCAGAAACTGGAAATAACCTAGATTTTCCTCAATTGAAGAATCGATAAAGAATATGAGGTTCATTTACACAATGGAATACTACACAGCCATTAAAAACAAGGATATAATGAACTTCTCAGACAAATGGATAGACCTAGAAAATATGATCTTGAGTGAGGTAACCCAGAACCAAAAGGACATGCATGGTATGTACTCACACATAAGTAGATATTAGACATAAAGTACAGGTTAACCACACTACAAACAACAGACCCAGAGAAGTCAAATAACAATGAGGGCCTAGGGGAAGATGGTTGAAGCTTTCTCAGAAGGAGAAAAATTAGATATTGGAGGTAGATGGAAGAAACGAATTGGGAAGAAGAGGTGATGGGAAGGGGTACAGGGGGTGGAAATCATATGTAGCAAAAGCAAGAGAGAGATAAGGGAAACTGGTAGGGTGGGCCAATCTTTAGGACTTACCAGAGACCTGGGATGAGGAGAGATACTTCAAAGGTTCTATGGTGGCAACTCTATCTGAGAATTCTAGCTGTGGTGGATTTGAATCCTGAAGAAGAGGTCACTTCCTGTAGCTAGGCAGGACTCTCAGCGGAGAAGAAAGACAGCAATTTATCCGTAAAACATTCCACTAAAAATGTATCCTGTCTACAATATGTACAGGGAAAAAATAGAGCAGAGACCAGGACAATGCCAAACAATTACTGCCTCAACTTGAGACCCATTCATTGGGCAACAAACAATCCCTAACACTTCCAATAATCTTATGCTTGCAGACAGGAACCTACCATAACTGTCCTCTGAGAGGCTCCATCCAGCAGCCAATGGAAAGAGATGCAGAGATTCACATTCAAACATTAAGTGGAGCTGCAGAGGATTACAGAAGAGTTGTGAGAAGGATTGGGGAATCCAAACAGGGAAGGAACTCCACAGAAAACCAAACAGAGTTAACTAACCTGGACCCTTGAGAACTTCCAGAGACTGAAAAACCAACCAAACTGTGAACACAGGCTGAAACAAGGTCCCCTGTATATTTGTAGCAGATATACAGGGCTTCTTGGTCTCTACAAAAGATCAATGTGTTTTTCTAGTTCTTGTGTTACATCTTCCAAGAGTGCAAATTCATATCTTTTGCAAGAAAGCATCTCATTTGAGGTATGTATGTAATAGCAATTGATGAAATACGAGGGCATGAATTTGAAGGAGAGTGGGGAAAGGTACATGGAAGAATTTTAATGGAGTAAAGCAAAGGAGAAATGTAATGAAAATAAAATTTGAAAAATAAAAATGAAAAAGTATAGAACCCATTATTTAATATTTGCCTTTAAATTTCTTTCTTTTGAAGTGGGCTTCAAATCCATGAGGTGGTTTATAACCACATAACTGTCATGTCATAATTCTACCAGTAGGCACAGATTGCTTATCAGATCAGTACTGAAGTCTGGAGTGAGCTGAGCTGTGTATAATTGATGTCATTTTTCTCTTGGCAAGCTTATAGAATCTTCCAGTAGTATGGAAGCTATCCAAGCAGGAGGAAGTTTCCCATGTGCTATGAAATTGATTTCTCTATTACTTACTACCAAAATGTATGGTTTCTCCAGTAATGTGTATCAACTTGTAGTTGTGGTGGAGAACCAAAGGCTATGGTCTTAACTTCTGTTATTCTAGAGAGCCCTGTTACCTTCCAGAATAATAATGCTTAAGGAGATACTAAATACCCAATATTGCATTTTCATGTAAATATAAATTATATATATATATATATATACATATATATATATATATATATATATGTATATATATATATATATATATTCTGAGAATAACATTGTCTACACAATGAAGGTTGATTCCATTTAAAATCATTTTGTAAATTTTTTTTTCAAATTGAGACCCAGTCTCATCATGTGATTCTGGCTAAACTGGAAATTGGAATGTAAAACAGACTATATTTGAACTCAAAAAGATCTAACTCCCTTTCTTACCCAACCAAAATAATGATATTAAAAATGTGGGAGACTGCCCAGAAAGTTGTGTTTAAAAGGACCTTAGTAAAGAGTGGATTGATAAAGTTGTTCATATGTCTTTAGCTAGAATTTACATACACAAGCAACCATAAAGTGTGCATGTTCCAGGGCCTAAGTCACCTCATTTAATGTAGTTTTTGTCATTTCCGCACATTTACTTGCAGATTTTAGTTCAGATTTCTTTATTACTGAGTAATATACCACTATATATATACCACTATATAATATACCACTATATGTGTGTGTGTGTGTGTGTGTGTGTGTGTGTGGTTTGTGTGTGTGTGATACTTTTCCATTTGTCTGGCAGTATACATGTAGGTTGATTTCCATTTTTAGTTAGATTTTCCCCCTTTTTTAAGCGAAAATAGATTCTTATCTTCTACAATATATCCCACCAATAGTTATAAAGGAATTTTAACCCAGTAATCTGGCTGCTCTGGCAAGAAATTATATCCAAAGATATGATCAGACTAGAACTCAAACAGCTATACACATTTAATAAAGGAATAAAGACGTGACTTTACTACATACCTTCAAGTCTAAACAATGATGTCTAATTGAGGGGCTGACAAAGTGAAAAATAAGAGAAAGATTTGAGAGATTGAGTCAGAGATAGGATACACCACACTCTCATGAGAACAAGCACAAATATGGTGGCTCATGAGAAGTGAGGAAGAGAGAGGTGAATGAATTCAATTCAGTTCAGCTATACTCAGTACATTTTGGAGCAGTTCAGTTCAGTGGAGTTCTGAGCAGTTTACTTCATGAGCTTCAGAGGCAGTCTTTCCAAGCAGGACAATCCAATCAGAAACTGATGGGGGTCAATTTGAATAATTCATCTTTGAGAGGAATTTGAGCCAGAACAGCTGAATTGAATCAGCCAGGCAGAGTTTAGGGTGAGTTCAAAAGAGCGTGCTTATTCAGCAATAAGTCTCTGGGGCTACACCATTCTAGGCCTAGGTTAGCATATGGAGGCTTGAGGCTGAAGTTTTCAAGGTCTGGGCTTGCAGAAGACTAGATTGCATGAAGGCTAGAAGCTTCCAGCCCAAGGCCTACACATAGTTGGATCAGAGAAGAAAATGTTTTGATCTCAGCCCAAGATATGTATTTGCACATCTTTCATCTCATTCCTTTCTCTGAGGAAATAAAAGCAACATTTATATTCACACACATTGTGCCTTCCTTCTGCTTGTCCTAGTTTACCCCCAACCTCCTCAATGCTTCTAATCTACCTCTCCTCTGTTTCCTCTTCAAAGATGAACAGACCTCCAAAGACAACAGCCAACCAGAATAAAATAAGGTACAATAAGAAAAGGAAAAAACCCTCATATCAAGGCTGGACAAGGTAACCTGATAGGATGAAAACAGTTTACAGAGCAAATAAAAGAGTCAGAGACATGCCTCCTATTTTAACATGGTTTAGGCTATATGGATTTTTAAACACAGAGTCTTAATTGAAAAAATTCTCCCACCAGATTTATCTGTGTGCAAACCTTGGGTGATTTTTATTCACTGATAACTGTTGTCGGTCTGTCCTACAGGGTCACATCAAAAAATAACATTCCTGTGTCTTTTACTTCAGTTCCTCCATCCAGGATTCTGCCATGAGATCCTACACTGAGTTTCTTTCATGAAGGACAGCAATATTAAAGTACCAATAATAATAATAATAATAATCTTCTCCTCCCCACGTTACTTGTAGCCTTGGGGTGTTTTATCAGAGCTGTAAAATCACTTGGCAATACACCTAATCACTGTCAACAAAGTAGCAGTGTAGTAGGGGGAAGTCATCAGTGGAAGTGTAGAACACAGTATTGTTATTGATAAGTACTCATGTTCTAAGAGTGCTTTCTAACTATTTATGTTTATATCCATAGAACGGAGTTACCCTCAACCTTGTTCAGAAAGCTCCTATTTTTAGTTGACAGCCATCAATGAAGAAATACATGAATGATCAAAGGGATAAGAATAAAAGACTCAATGAGACATTGAATCTGTCCATAAATAAGACATCAGTATTAGTATTGCACCAATAAAGCTCAGTGAATATTAAGGAATAGGATGGACAAAAAATGTAGGCCATGGGATGAAGAGGAGTGCTGTGGAATGCTGTCTTCTGGACATGACATGAGGTATGCAGTCATGAGCTCTCAGGAGCCATGTTTTTGTGCATAAAACCTACAATCAGTCACCACCCAAAATATAGAATAGATGTGGTAGATGACCCACAGGTCATATCCTATATTGAGACACATTTTGGAGTGGGTAGTTGCTGGAGAAAGAAGGATTATTTGTAGTTGTGGACATGGATACTGGTTGGTTCCTTGTGTTTGAATGTATGTGCCTATACTCTTGCAATTATGCAATTACGGATAGTTCTAGTTGTATTTATAGATTAAAAGCAAAAAGAATGAGAGAGAGTTAATATTTGGAGGAATCATTTTGGAGAGATATACTGGGTATGCAGGAAAAGGTAGAGATAGATATGATTATATTTCCTCATGTATATATAAGAACATATCAAAAATAAAGAGAAAAGACATTTTAGAAAGTGAAAAGAACTTCTACTGAGATACATTAAATCTGTAGAAATGTATTGGTGCTAAGTTACGGTATGCTTCCATGGTCTTTTCTTTGAACTCATGTCCTGTCTAGTAAAGGGATCTTTTCAGGAAAGCCTGTTTCCATTATGCAAGACCTCTGATAATATCATATTCCTAGATGAATACACTGAGCAATATTATATAGTCCAACAAGAACCATCAATACATTTTAGCATGTACTTTTTAGAAATGAAATAATATATAAGACTTTAATCACCTAGACCAGAACCCTAAAATTATCTCTTCTTCCACTTGAAGTAAAATTGTTCACGTTTTGTTCATTTTAAAAAACATTTCAGCTGATATTTATTTATTTGGTCAAGTAAGAATGGAAATTATCGAAAGAAAGCATTGTAATTGGGCTCAATAAAATGCAAGTGTAGAGAAGTGAAATTGCTGCTTTTGTTTTAAATACACTGTTAAAAGGAATTTGGAAATATCTGAACACTTGATTATATACATTTGTATTCATTCATATATGTAATTATATAATTATTTTTAATATCATGTGGAAATTTTTGCTCCTTGTTTAATAGATATTTTATTCCTCAAGGAAATTATTGAGTGATTTTGACACAGAAACCCTCACAAAAATAATCAAGTTTACAATGAGTATTATTAACTTTAATCTTTACAAGAACTGATTAATTGCTAAAACATTCTCCAAGTCTTATTGCTGAAACTCATCCATCATGAAGCTTACTCAAAATATTCCATTCTATATTATCAGTTGTAATTTAAAGTTATCATGGATATAGATTACTTAAGTATGAATATCTCGCTCATAACATCAAACAAAGTATAGCATTGCTTTCTACTGATGCTCTTTCCTATAGGGTATCTAGCTTTGTCAATAGTTGCTGTAAATCAAACAATGAAAATGAGGAGTGTGGAAAGAGATGTGTAAGGAGAGTGCACAGATTTATGAATATTTAAAAAATGTTTAAAATCATATAAAATAGAATTTATGGAAAGAACTTCAAAGGCCCTCCTTTCTGGGAACACTCAGAAAGTCCAGTTTTGATTCTTCAGATGCTGTTATTTAGACAACTTGTGTAGCTAATTGCAGGATTGATCTTCATCCAAACTTAAACTTATCTAGGAATAGGGAACATCTGGAAAAAATTCCAAATTATATTCCTAATTTATTTATTAAACCTAGCTACATACAGGCAACAGCATCATTATGTGTGTGGACCTGAAATGCATAAGAAAGGTGGCTGAGTATGAGATATGAGGCAAGGCAGGAGGCAAATATCTTCTATGGTCTTGAATGGTCTTTTCCATCTTGAGTTCCTGCTCTGACTTACTCAGTGATGGATCACATAGTACAAGATGAAATCAAAACTTTTCTTCTCATTGTTTTTGATCATGGTATTTATTAAAGTAACAAAAAGCAAATTAGCACAAACCATGTAAACCATTGACAGCGATGTATTGGTATTTATTCAATTAGTAGTGCATCTAAAATATTATCTTTCAAACATTTTCAGTGGAAATAATTTAATCTTAGTTTTTAATTGTGAAATATATTTCTAATTTATAAATTGGATTACAGTTTAAAAACAAAAAAACAAGAAAACAATATTACTTTTTGTATTCATTATGGTAAAGTATATACTTAGCTTCCAAGAAAAAAAAAAAACCTTATGATGTGTGCAAGCATGAAGGTTTAATAAGACACCATGGCATTTACTTGTGAGGTAAAGATAGAACAATCATTAAGTTCAAGGTAAATTTGAATTCAATCTGGACTATATGAAAACTACTGAATCAAAAAGGAAGGAAAAGGGGAAAGGGGGCACGTTAGTATAATTTCCTTAACTTAATTTCTAATACACGATTTATAAGAAAGTTGATAAAATACTTGGGAACTCCTGAATGAATATCTCTTAAGGTTTTATCTTTTAAAGAAATCTTGGCACATAGAAATTGCCTAAGTGCCACCACATCATTGAATTGTGAGGTCCACTATAAATACCATTTTAACCCAGGTGTTCTTATATTTATACCAATGTTGTTTTATGCTAGGAGACTTACTATAACTTCAATTAGTGTTTTCAGTATTTCTCTAAGTCTTTTGCCTCTGTAACTATTTTCTTATGTTATCTATATTATACGTTTTTGTTTTGACAGCTATCTTGCTATTTGAAGTGAAAAAAGTTGAAGAAGATGGTTTTACTTAAAGAAAGAAATATATAAGAAAAAGTGTTTCAATTCTTTATAAATCAATCTTTGTCTTGCCACTCAAATCCATGACACCATACTATGGATTTTCAAATATGTATATTTTCAGTTTTTTCTATGAAATACATATGATATGGAGAAAGAAAAAAAACTGGAGAAACTTTAAAGAAAAGTTTAAAGTGGTTTAGCTCCTGTTAGTGTTTTTTGTTTGTTTGTTTGTTTTTTGGGTTTTTTTTGTTTGTTTGTTTTTTGTTTTTTTTTTGTTTGTTTGTTTTTTCCAGACAGGGTTTCTCTGTATAGCCCTGGCTGTCCTGGAACTCACTCTGTAGACCAGGCTGGCCTTGAAATCAGAAATCACTTGCCTCTGCCTCCCAAGTGTTGGGAATAAAGGCATGCACCACCACCGCCCGGCTTTGTGTGTGTGTGTGTGTGTGTGTGTGTGTGTGTGTATGTGTGTTAAATCAAATAAGTAACCCACCTAATAATCAACCAAACAAATATGCCCACGAATTTCACAAATTATAATGGAAAACTAGTAAGCAAATTTGACCAAGTAGCTCACTAGTGAAATAATGTAAAAATATACCTTCTAAAGAAATAATAACTGAGTTCATATGCAGAAGATCACTTCCTTACAACAGTACAATAGGGTGGTAATAAAGACAATGTTTTACAAAGTATGGTTTCTGGTCCATCTGCATCAGCATCATCTGGGTACCAGGGAAAATTCAAATTCTCAGACTTCTCAGCAATTATGCTGGATCAAAAATGAGGGCTGTAGCTGCTATTGTCTTTAATAAGTCCCACAGGTGAATCTGACACACATTCGACAAAAACCAGTTTTCCTTGAGACTTAGCTGTTCTTTTACCTTAAATAAAGTGTGGATGTTATAAATATATTTAATCCTGTTGATATTCAATTGCATGAAATTGCCATTTGTTTCAAATAAAAGGGCAATAGGAAATGTAACATATTCTAGTCTTTTCTCCAGGGGAGTAATTAAGTCTCCCTTTCTCCCTCTCTCCCTCTGTCCCTCTCCCTCCCTTTTTCCTTCCCTCCCTCCCTCTCTACCTCTCTTATTCCCTCTCTTCCTCTACTCCTGCCTCATGAATGCTCAGCTGTTACTACTTCAATATTATTAGAAACATATTTCTTTTATTAACCTTGAGTCTGCTAACTTCCTTGATAAGAATACTGAGTAGTAAATATACCATCAGCTGTTAAAAATAGAGCTTATAGGACATAGAACTAAATTTCTAACATGAATTTTTATAGTCTTTAATGATTTTGAATAAGCACTATCTCTTAGAGACTCACAGTTGGAATGATTGGCAATCAGCTGGTAGAATACTTTTTGGGCAAAGCTAAAAAAAAAAAAAATCAGGTAGCTGAGTGAGTATATACATGGGTGTGCTTTAAAGGATATGCCCAATTTTCAGTTGCTTCCTTTTTGCTCCCTTCTTGTTTCCATTTTACCCATTCAGCTTGCCTCTTGTCTTCAGATGAGTAATATCATCACAGGCTAATGTGAAATGATGCTAGCCATCATGAAGTGGCCAGAATCAGAAGAACAAAGAATGGTACAGTAAGATGCTAAATGAATGAACCTAAATACTTTCTCTTCCTTTATGTTGTTCTTGTCATGTAGACTGTTGCAATCATGTGAAATTAAACAAATATAAAATAATTGCTGAAAGGAATGGGGGGTCTTCTTTTAAAAAAAAAACTTAGTGCAATTTTGAAAAGAATGTTAAAATAACCAAACGCACCAGAGAAATATTTAATGTGTGATTCTTTTTGGAATTCAGAGAAAACTGCTTCTGGGTAAAGATGCTCATAGATTTCAGTATAAAACCAAAGCTCAGTTGGTAATTGGACAAAAGATCACTTGTGGTATATTTATCTACATTTTGGCAATGCCCTGGGACTCTGAGTGGATCTATATTTAAATTATATGTCCTAATTAATTTTGTAGAACAACTTTCTAAACAACATAGCATTCAGGCTATGGCAGTGTTAAGCCTGAAACTACCTGAAATCATGCAGTTTGGCCAGAAAGGAGCATACTTCAAGATAGAAAAAGGGAGGCAGTAAATGATATATAGATGAAAACTGTGGGGAAGATCTAAAAATTTTCATATGGATGACAGGAAGCATACCTTGAGGGCATTTTAGAGATTGTCCAGAATTGGTCTATCACAGTCTCTAAGAAGAAACACTCTAAACTTCTTTAAAAGATAACACTTTAAAAAATTCCAGGAATACTCTTCAGTTGTGAATTCTCAGTTTATTTCTATACCCCATTTTTTTGATTGGGTTCATTGGATTTTTAGTGATTATCTTCTTGAGTTCTTTATATATTTTGGATATTAGTCCTCTATCGGATGTTGGGTTAGTGAAGAATTTTTCCCAATATGTAGGGTGCTGATTTGTCATGACTGCTCTCTGAAAGATCCAACAAGCAGCTGAAAGACTCAGATGCAGATATTTGCACGCAACCAATGGACAGAAGCAGCTGACCCGTTGTTGAATTAGGGAAGGCTGAAAGAAGCTGAGGAGAAGGGCAGTACAGTAGGAGGACCAGCATTCTCAGTGAATCTGGACCCCTGAGATCTCTCAAATACTGGACCACCAAAAAGACAGCATACACCAGCTGATTTGAGGCATCCAACACACATACAGTAGAGGACTTCTGGGTCTGTGTTCATTCAGAGATGGTGCACCTAACCCTCAAGAGACTGAAGGCCCCCAAAGTGTTTAGAGGTCAGGTGGGGTAGGGTGTGGAAACATCCCGGTGGAGACAGGGCTGGGGTAGGAGGAAGTATGGGATATGGAGCAGTCAGAAAGTGGATGGGGGCAGGGAAAGGAATATTGAATGTTAAAAAAAACCAAATTTATTTATAAAATAAATAAAATTAAAGTAAAAGAAAATCTACAAGAAAAAAATTTCAGGAATATGTATAGTTTGAAGGCTACCAAGAAAATAGCTTCCATAGAATCATAAATGTCAGAACTCAAAGGAAACTATAGCCACAGTCTATAAAGGACTATGTACCTCTGGAAGTGGTACCAATATGGACATCATGTACTTGAGACTGCACTATAGGAAGACATGTTTCCACAGGTTTCTGCACTTAAATGAAGAGGGCCATGTGAGTATAACTGCTGAGAGTGTGAGATTCATTTCATCTAGTGAGGAATGCTCACATAAGTAATCCATTCCAAAGTGGTTAGCCCTCAAAAAATGTACAAATGAGCAAAGCTTAATGAAATCCATAAGTTATATTTGCACCTTTGCTCAAAAAAATAGATTAAAGAGCATACGGGAGGCTATGCATAGAGGCTTTCACCAATATTTCAAAGGCAAAAATACTCAATAAAAATCTCACAAACCAAATCCAAGAACATAACAATATAATCATTTACCACAATCAAGTAGGTTTCATCCAAGGGATGCAGGAATGGTTCAATATACAGAAATCCATCAACATAATCCACTGCATAAACTAACTCAAAGAAAAACATCCACACGATCATTTCATTAGATGCTGTAAAAGCATTTGACAAAATTCAACATCCCTTCATGTTTAAAGTCTTAGAAAGGTCAGAAATTCAAGGCCCATACCTAAATATAGTGAAAGCAATATACAGCAAATCAGTAGCCAACATCAAACTAAATGAAGAGAAACTTGAATCAATCCCATTAAAATAAGGGACTAGACAAGGCTTCCCACTCTCTCCCTATCTACTCAATGTAGTACTTCAATTTCTAGCTAAAGCAATTAAACCACAAAAGGAAGTAAAAAAATGCAAATTGAAAAGAAAGAAGTCAAATATCACCATTTGCAGATGATATGATAGTATACTTAAGCGACCCAAAAATTCCACCAGAGAGCTCTTAAACCTGATAAACAACTCCAGCAAAGTGGCTGGATATAAAATTAACTCAAATCAGTAGCCTTCCTCTACTCAAAGTATAAATAGGCTGAGAAAGAAATTAGGGAAATGACACCCTTCACAATAATCACAAATAATATTATATACCTTGCTGTGACTCTAACCAAGCAAGTGAAAGATCTGTATGACAACAACTTCAATTCTCTGAAGAAAGAAATTGAAGATGATCTCAAAAAATGGAAAGATCTCCCATGCTCATGGATTGGCAGGATTAATATAGTAAAAATGGCCATCTTGCCAAAAGCAATTTACAGATTCAATGTGATCGCTATCAAAATTCCAACTCAATTCTTCATAGAGATAGAAAGAGCAATTCTCAAATTCATTTCGAATAACCCAGGTTAGTGAAAACTATTCTCAACAATAAGAGAACTTCTGAAGAAATCACCATCCCTGACTTCAAGCTGTATTACTGAGCAATAGTGATAAAAAGTGCATAGTATTGGTTAAGAGACAGGCAGGTAGATCAATGAAATACGATTGAAGGCCCAGAAATTAACCCACACACCTATGGTCACTTGATCTTTGACAAAGGAGCTAAAACTAGTGGAAAAGAAGATAGCATTTTCAAAAAAAAGAAAAATGGTGCTGGTTCAGCTGGTGATCAGCATGTAGAAAGATATGAATAGATACATAGATACATTCTTATATCCTTGTACAAAGCTCAATTCCTAGTGAATCAAGGACCACCACACAAAATCAGATATACTGAAACTAATAGAAGAGAAAGTGGGGAAAAACCTTGAACACATGGAAAAATTTCCTGAACCAGTCGCTTGTGCCAGGAGATCAAGAATCAACTTCACTATATCTTAAGGGGAACACCCATTACCAACTTTCAAACTTTTTGTCATAATTTTTCACTAAAAATACCGTACAGACTTTGGCGTCTACTCCCATCGTTAACGGTTATGCCCAGATGCTGGTTTTCGGTGATTCCTAAGCGGAAGACAAGATGATACTTGAAATATGGAGATTCTCAGGCCTCAAGAGGGACAACCACATCTGAAGCAGCACATGTGAACATCTGCTGCATGGTCAAGAGAACACAGCAGGTGCACCAATCACATCTTATGACAGTACTCCAATCTCTTGAAGCTAATTAAAAGTCTGCTGTCGAGACATGCAGCAAGGAAAATAAAAGCTACACATGAGTAGTGCAACTGCCACAACAATTATCTGGGCTTTCATTGGTCCCTTCAAGTGGGAACACAGTGACCTACCCCTGGTGAGAGAGTGCAAACTTCAGGTTTAGACTACCTATGTGGTGATTCCACTTTCTCTTTACTCTGTCTCTTTCTGCTGTCGCAGCACTGCTGGACTGTATGATCGAGTTTTATCCCCTTTCATGTTTTCATTGCAGCAATACATTTAAGTTGACTATGCATAAGACTTTTACATCTGAAATACATTCTTTTGAGAATTTGGAGTCCAGTTCTTGTGGAATTGCATGCAGATAAAATTGCAGTTGACAGGAAGATATAAACTATTAGTGCTGGACTAATTTGGTACTGTTCAAGAGGTGATATTTTAAGACTGAGCCAGACATTCAATCCACTTAGTTTTTGAAATATGTTTAAATAGTAAAAATATTTTAGACTGTGTATTTTATTGAATGTTGTTTTAAGTACATTACTTTGGGTTTCAGTATAAGAAAGACAACTCATAGTACATTGGTCTCAGCAATAGAATATTTCCAAAAGAAATTTTGACGTGCATAAATTTTGCATATTTTGTATAGCATTCATTTACTAATTTCAGTTAGCTTTGAGAGATTGTAGAAATATCATTGGAGATTTTTACATTTATGGCTTTAGACTCTGTAGTCCTCTAGATGCCTAAAAATCTCCATATCCACATTTTGGATATTTTTAGGTCCATATTTGTTTCTCCAAATTTATTGCTTTCCAATTTCTACTCCCAATAGTGTGTCCCTGAATGTGACAGAGAATACTGCTCTTTGAATGCCAAAGTCTATCAGGGTTGCATCCAGAGGAAGGCTGAGGGCCTGGGAGATGATGCTTCTTAGTCACGTATTCAGTGGATGAGGATTTTGACAAGATTCTATCAATGTAAGCATTCTCTTCTACTAATCTTCCAAGCTTGATGCATGAGGCACAGGTTTTCAAGAGCTCATCCCCAGGTGAAATGAAACCCAACTACTTCATGGTTCTGTGGTGTTAGTTAGGTTTCAACTTGACACTAACATTGGCATATTTGGGAAGATAGACTCTCAGCTAAGAAATTACATCCAAGAAATTGTCCTGTGGACATTACGTTGACATATTTTCTTGATTGTTTTTTCTGATGTGAAGGAGCAAGTCCATGATGGCATGTTTTATCACTGCACAGGAGTGCCTGGGCTGTATAAGAAATGTAGTCAGGCCAGGTGGTGTTGGCTCACACCTATAATCCCAGCATTTGGGAGGCAGAGGCAGGTGGATTTCTGAGTTTGAGGCCAGCCTGGTCTACAGAGTGAGTTCCAGGACAGCCAGGGCTACACAGAGAAACCTTGTCTTGAAAAAAACCACAAAAAAAAAAGGAAATGTAGTCAGAGGAAGCAGACAAGAATGCAATATTCCTTTGCATCTTCTCTGATTAAGTACCTTCCTCTAGGTTCCTGCCTTGGATTCCTGCCTTTATTTTTCTTATTTACCTCAATGATGGACTTCGATAGAAATATATATGCCAAATAAACCATTTTCTCAACAAATTTGTCTTGGCCAGTGATTCACAATTGCAATAGAAGCCAAACAAAAAACATGACTCCTGGTCTATAACTATTTTAGACTCCATTTTTCACACTTTAAAATTTTTCATAAAAGAACTTCATAAGAAAACAGTTTTACTTAATTTCTTATCTTAACATGTGCCTCTGATAACTCAGTCTAAGATAGTGAATAAAAGCAATTGTATCCTTTGGAGACGGATGACAGAGAATTTGGAAACATAGCACATCTAATCGATTTCTGTCTACTGTAATATGCTTTATTTTCTTCAATTTGAGCATGATGAAAACAATTCAAATGCCTGCACCAATTTGTTCTAATTTAATTTGTAACTGATGAATCATTTTTCATTTAAAAAAAACATTAACTTCATTAAAGGAAGATTTAATCTAATTCATTTGGGATATATTCATTATGAGTGGGAAAGATTCAGTAGATACTAATACATAGTTTTAATATAGATATACTTAAATCAGTAGAGGAATATGTTAGGATAACATTAAAAATGTTAAATAATCAATAGGCAAAATAATGTTAACAACACCATGATCACCCCACCTTTTTTTTTTACCATGTTTTCTAACATAAACCTAAAGTAGGAAACCTATATACCCCTACAAGTGTCATCTATGCATCTATGTGGATTATCACAAATGTATACCAGTGATGAAGAACTTCAGATCATCTGCATGTGTGGAACATATGAGTTGTACTAATGGACAATCTTTGTTCTTCAGTGTTCCATTGACCCCCTGAAGAATTCTAAGAATTATTTCAGAATCCTTGAAGCCAATTGCTTTATCACCACTACATGTTGCTCACCATTCTTACAATGTAAACAATTTTTGTTGCATATGCCTACATCATCTGTACTTTTTGATCTCAAAATTTTGTAATATTAATTATTTATTAGATGACCCAAATAGTCTAATATTCAAAGACATGTTGGTCATAGCTCTGAAAAATTCTCATGTATAACTAATCCCTTGCCACTTTGCACTAAGAAATTAAGAAATCTAATGGAAGACTGGGAAACATGCTCAGTAGTTAAGAATGTTGGCTGGTCTTTCAGGATTGGTGGTTCAATTTCCAGATGCCACATAGCCACTTAGTCTCCATTTCAGGTGGATCTGTTCCTGTTTTCTTATGTCATGGACACAATGAATACATGTGGTGCACAGACATAAATTAAATCAAAACATCAATGCAAATAAAAATAAATGAATACTCTAAAAAGGCTCATAATGAAATATCTGCTGCAAATATTTGAGAGTATTAGAAGTTTCAGATATGTTGATTAAATGTTGTTGTAGATATATTGGTGATACAATACTAATGTGGAATGCATGCATGCTGGTTGATAATAATAATCACCACAGTATTATGACAAACCTGGACAAACATATTAGCAAAGGCACACTCATGACTACATCCCTATTAAAATCTGAGTTTGGATTTAAATCTGAAAGTATATTTTTACTATATCATTGCTGAACTTAGACATTTGGAAGAGGATTATCTGTAACCTGTCACTATTTAAGACATAAGAAAAATATTTAATTCTGTGAAAGTATCAGACTTCAAGCAATCACTTTTTGAGAGGTCCCATCTTCCTAAGAAATCTTGTTCTAAACATGAAAATCCATGAGAATTAGACTCTCAAGTGACATACTCGGATGATTTAGGAAATAAGCATAACATCATAGGCACCACTTCAGAGAGCGTTTAAAATGACAGAAATTGTCTTTGCTATCACCAGAGTGTCACAGGAATTGCTGCCACCTCTTCTGCCATGTAGAACTCAAGGGAATGGCATTACCCTTGTCAAGCACTCTGCTTTCTTGTGGAAAATTTCCTTAACAATTTTGGAAAAATATGTATTGCAGTTTTTCTTTACTTTAAAATCACTTGTAAGTATGCATATTTTATATTACTGTCAGCAATTTTAAAGAAGACAGAAATATATCCAGCCAGATTTCTACTCAAGTAATAATTTTCCTAAAAATTTAAAATCTTTTACAACTTATATTTTTCCTCCTATAAAAACCATCAACTAATGGTTCTGAGTTTACAAAAAAAATTATATGTTTATTAGATAATATGACAACCATATATTACTTATACTCAGCTATTTTTTATAAAAAGAAAGTAGAAATGCATTAAACTTGTTTGGATTCATGAATAATGTTAAGTAAAGTAATGTCCATAATGCATACAAAAATTTTATTCTCTAATGAAAAGCCAATTAAATAATAAAAAAATAAAAAGACAAGACAGAAAAGATTCTTCTTCAAGAATAATGCTTTTCTATAACAGACTTCCAGATGATAAAGAAGGTGCCACCCACATACTACAATGATAAAATGTGAATTTATGAAAGTATGCTTTGTTGGTCATTTATTTTTAAATTGTTTATTTTTAATATAATGAGAATAAGTAAAACTCTAAAAGTTTTATTTTGTATTTTATCATTCAAGTAGTCTTTTTTTGAAACTTAAAATTTCCTTCTAAGCCCTCTCTTTGTTATTGCTCTGATACAGAGCAAATGCACTCCTAACATGATTATTCATATTTTGTTCCATTAATTCTGTAAACACTTGCTTATTATATAAACTAAAGTAAACTTTACTATTTTGAAAGTAGTTTGTGAAAGTTATTTAGATGTGAAAGACAAAGTATTTTATCTCTCTGTGAATTCATTGTTATCTATAACACCACAAGAATTTTCAGATTCTTAATGTAGGTTGGAAGTCTTGCTGTCATTTCAGCAGAGGCTGTAACAGTTCTCCAAAACTTCATAAACACTGCCTTCATTTCCACAGACAACGCTCTTAAAGGTCTTACAACTTAATGAGTAAATTCATAAATATTTTATTACTGTAAAGTTTTATTTTACCAAGATGCTCAATATTGCTTAATAAATAGTTATCAAAAACATAAAACCTATAGTGAATGGAACTTATAAATGAAAACTAGAACATAAAAGGCAGGTAAAAATGTAATGTCTGTTTTTATCATGGTTAATAAAACTTTACTGAGGACTTTCTATTTATTTAACTTTAGGTTAGAGCAGAAAGTGAAAAGAAAATTATAACATATTCATAGAACTCACAGTCACTACATGTTTATAAAATGATTGCCAGAAAAACAATAACAAAAGTTAAGAAAAAGGTTGAAGGAGAATGAAAAATAATTGCCTTTCTTCTTTACTAGTCTTGTCTCTATTTCTTTTAACCTATTTAAATGTCATCAATATATTATTTTATAAATTTAATTGAAGAATAAATTAATTGTATATTTAGTTATTAGATTGCTAAAGTATATTTTCATAAAAATTAGAGACAAAAATTCAATTTGTTTAGGTAATTATGATGATTTTAAATACAGTGAGAAATGTTTAAATACAGTTAGAAATACTGTTGTCAGGTTTGGCTAAATCTTGACACTGTGTATTTTCCAACAAATGTGATGAATTTTAATAGTTTCTTAAAAATGGAGATTATGATTTAAGTTCTAAATGCCTCAAGATTATTCAAAGGAAGAAATCACATATACCAGAATGTTCTTAATTGTGTCATAAGACTAAGAGATTCTCTGAACCCAAAGCTATACTCTTTTTTTAAATTAAATCATTTATGAATTTACTTTACAACCCTATATCAGCCCTTCCTCTTTTCCCAGTACCCCTTATGCAAGTCCTTCTCCCATTCCACCTTGTTCTTCTTTTTTTTTGAGGGAAGCCATCCTCTGGGTGTCAGCCATACCCACTCCAGCCACTGGATGACTAGGCTCATCCTTTCCAGCTCACTGCAGACATAGCTGTCCATTTAGGGGCATAGGATCCGCAGAGGCAGGATGCAAGCTCAGGGACAGCGCTGGCTTCAGTTGTTTGGGGACCAACAGGAAGACCAAGCTGCATATAGTTTGGTGTAACATTTGGTACATAATGGGATCTGTGTATTTGTTAAATAGCTAGTCAATAAACAATAATAAATTAATAAGTAAAAATGTATTCTTTAACATTTAGTTGATCAGGTGTCACAATTTATTTATACTCCACTGAAGTAACAAATGCATGCTAATTGTCTTCCGCAGTATCAGAAATTAATGAAGCATTCCCTCCACCAAAAATAAATAAATATAAATAAATACATAAATAAATAAACCAAAAAATTTAAAAAGAAAACCACGAAGTTGGCAGGAAAATAGAAAATATTCTGGGAGCATGAAGAAGAGCTGAAGAAGGTAGTAGTGATGAATAGGATTAAATATATCTAGAATATATATGAAATGATAAAAATTAAGTGAAGAGATAAGGTAAAATTGGCAACTGATTTACAATAAGTGAAATGATATATACATGTGTGTAATATATAATATATAATATAATATATGGTATAATATATAATTAATATATAATATATAGTATATATATTATGTATATATGCATACATTATATATACACATATAAAGAGATTTAAATGTTTGAATGAACTTTGAAAGAATCAATATTTTCCTTTTGATAAGTTTTATACATTTAGAACATTTCTCTGTATCCATTTATTAAACAATAACTATTTCCAAAATTCAGTTTAAGTCATAGGGATGGTATTATGCAAACTGTATGAATTAAATGAAGTCATTCATTGAAATATACCTCAAATATTCAATTATTGATCAGAAAATAGAATGGAGGCAGAAGAATTGTATTAGGTTTGTATTTTGTTAGCTTATTCATAATTTTGTACTCCTCTAAATTCATATATTATTGCATGATCTGAACAAGGATGACATCAATAGCCATGTCAAAGTGGACAGGCAAAGCCAAAGAGTTTCAACTCTACACAAAGAACTACAGACAACTAAGAATGTTGAGTATGAGAGAAATAATCTTACTCATGGAAGAGTACATGAATGAAGTGGTTATCCAATATCTGGGCTCTCTACCGGCTGAACCAGGAGAGAGAGAGGGGGGGGAGGGAGGGAGGGAGGGAGAGAGAGAGAGAGAGAGAAAGAGACAGAGAGAGACAGAGAGAGAGAAAGAGAGAGAAAAGGAGAGAAAGAGAGAAATGCTGCTCTGCTGGAGAATAACCACCCTGAGCCAGGAGTATGTCAAAACAGGAACTCTTTTTATTGTATCTCTCTTTTCTTTATAAAGGGCTGAGAGAGGAGGTGGAGTTTTTTGCTGAGATACCTTAGAAGGAGGGGAAAGTTGAAAAAGGGTATGGGGTGACTGACAGAGCCAACAAAGGTACTCTACCTCAGCAGTAGCTAGGCAAAGGCAGGTCATGCTGGCTGAGATGGTTTATAAAACTCGAACTAGCCTGGGTTTGTCTTCAAGGTCCAAACCAGGGCCAAATAGGGCCCAACACAATATGAAATGGTCAGCCACGAAAAAAAAAAAAAATATATATATATATATATATATATATATATATATATATATATATATATGAAGACTGAGCACCTTGTATTCAGGAATATATATGTATAACATATTAATAATTAATGTAAAAGAAATCCAAAATTTTGAAGAACAAAAATAGTATATGGGAGGGTTTGAATATATTAGTACAAAAATATAATCTAATAAAAAGAAGATAATAATGAAGTCATTTCAGATATATATTCTACATTAAAATTCAATTAAAGACTGTCTGGTAAGCATTTCTCTCAAACAGTAATATGTAAAAATACTTTTGAACACATATGCTTGTAAATTAAAATAAACATAAATTTAAACATAGAACAATTTTTAAAAGAATAAATTAGTCTACTGACAAACACCATATAAAGGAAATAGCTATGGTGATTGCAATACTTATTTAGAATTTCATTCTGCATGTATGTCTACCAAGATGAGCTTTAGAGTTTTTACTATGTCTTATAAACACTGTGAAGCATGTTACCATGGTGCTAACAGCAGTTCTGGGGCATATGTAATTTTTAATCTCATCTTGCTCATTTATAGAAAGCACTTCATCTTGAATTTACTAATTGCTTTCCCTTTTCTTAAAATCATTCACATACTTGGAAAATAAATGAAGATTGTACAGCTAAGCCACATATAGGGCATCATTCAAGTTTTACCAGTACACACATAGTACTAGTTGGTAGAGGCTGATCTTTTATTTTAATTAAGTTCCATAGAGGCCCAACAGAGTCAGTGTATAAGTGGATAAATTTGTGTAAGTGTTTGCAAACTTAAGTCCTTTTGTCTATACAACTTTACTTCTTTAGAGAGAAATATTTGTTCCCATTGGTCTGTTTATTTTTGTGTCCTTATTGTTTCTAAATCTGGTGAGTGGTATAGAGAATAGTAATATACTAGGCTTTATTTTCAAAGAAATTATAAAGCATGATGCATTTGTTTTTTTTAAATGTTTGTTATTTCTATTTGACTCTTCTATATAAGTCAGCAATAGTAATTTTATATCAGAGAAATGATTTATGACTGAAATGTGGATGGAGCTCATGTTGGAGGCAGAGATCAGGTGGATAGACAGAGTGTGGAGAAAGGAGAATGCAATTGTGGAGCAATGGGGGAGGGTGATGTAGAAATCTAGTTCAACAGAAACTTTCTGGAATATATGAAGGCGATCCCAATGAGGACGCCTAGTAATGAGCAATTCAAAGCCTCAAATGTGCATCCCTTTTGAAAAGTCAAGGCTTCCAGTGGTAGAACTGGCTTGATTCAATTGAGTGTTGGCCAGCAGAATCCCGTGGAAATGTGCAAATAACCCAGACTGTTGCTCAAATAACCTAGACTGTTGCTAAGACACAGGGTTACTTTTTGCAAACTAACAGTGGAGTTCTATGCTAAGGACAAAACCCACACTGCTCACTTAACATGGAAAAGTTGATCTTGTGCTTAAATGGAGTTTCTACTTCTACATTTTAGTCCCTTTGGTGGGGAGAAAATATTGTGTAGGCTACCAAAAGAGAAACATAAACACCAAACCAGCCACAAAACCTTTTACCTACAGTCTGTCCTGCAGGCAAAATATGCTAAGACAATGGTGGCTCAGAATTTGTGGGTGTTGTTAATTAATGTCTGATTTGACTTAAAGGTCACTCAGTGAAAAAAAAGCCGTATTACCATGGCTCAGGTAACCAGGAATAAGAAACTAGATAGCCACAGGGACATAGAGTAAAACCAAACTTGATTAGTCTAAAAAAAATAAAACCAAAACCAAAAACCACCACAATCAATAAAATGACTCTTAGCTGTACTCATAGATCATAGATATCATAGACATCACAGAGAATTGCACAGGTAGAAGACTGAAAGATTCAGAGATCCATTGCCAGATATTGCAGCGAGAGTGCCTAGATGGAAAAAAGTCTCTATAAAACCCTCCTCTCTGAGCTCATAGAACCCCAAGAAAGGGTTAGTAAGCAGAAAGATTTCAGAGCCACTGGGACTGGAGGACATCAGGAGAACAAGACCATCTGAATCAACCAGGCAAGGAACATATAATATCATCGATGCAGCAAGTACAGAGGCCAAGTGGGTCTGCATCAAGTCTGAGGCACATATTTGAGAGATGCTAGCTTAGGATTTTTATGGGACTTCTGAGGGGGAGAAAGAATTGGCCTTTGACTCTTTTGTCTGATTTTGGAATTCTTTTCCTCCTGTTAGGTTGCCATGACCAACTTTGATATGATAGTTTTTGCTTTACCTTATTATTTTTTTGCTTGGTGTCGTATTTGGCTGTTACCTCTTTTTAAAAGAGAGACAGGAATAGAATGGATCAGGAGGGGAGGGGAGGAGAAAGAGAGGGGAGGGAAGAGAAGGAAAAAGGAGGAACTGAGATTAGTGGAAATGGGAAACTATAACTTGGATATATTATATGATAAAGAATTATTTTCACTAAAATATTAAAATCTAAAGTAAAAAGTCTCATTAATGAAGATGTTGCTGTTTCTGTAAACTTTATACACTGATCAAATATGTAATTATTTTCTTCAGTTAACTGACCAATAATATTTCAAAGTACTGAGTACTCCTTTTGTGATTTACATTCTTGAATCTTTAAAATTTTTGAAGGTTATAATTGAAAGCACCTTATATATTTCTTCTCAGTAATTTTCTGGTTTCATTTTTTTCTTTTCCAGTAGGTTATCTGAGAAAGTCATACAAGATATTTTGATCATATATATTTTCCACTAAACCCTGAATTTCTTCTATATCTACATATTCCTCCCATACAAGATAAATTGTGGGTTTTTTAACCCCAAATTAACTAACTTTAATTTGTGCTGCTCCTAAACGCTTTGATGTATACCATCCTCCACAAAAGTGTGGTCAACCTACCAGGGATTATCCCTTAAAGAAAATTGACTCTCTTTTTCCCAGAAGTGTTCAATCACCAATCAATGGAACCTTAGACTTGGGTGGAGTTCATGTGTACCTTTCTTTCCATGCTGGGATTTTGTCTTAATAAAGCTTTCAAAGACCTTGCTTATGCTGCAACATTTGTGAATTTATAGGTCCACCTGCTCTTTTGGGTCTGGAAGATACTCTTTTCTTGTAGTTAACCAATCTCTGACTTTGTATTCTATTATTTTTCCATCTATACCCCATTTTCACAAAGACTTTTATTTTTAATCTCCTGATTAAATGGATATGTGTTTGTTTACATTTTCCCTTGCCAAAGTGAATAATTAACTATGTAGAGTTTCTATTTTAATATACTTCTTCATATACTGTCAGCCTTTTCCTGATGTTTTTATATTCATGTTAGCAACTAAAACCATTACATTCTTCATTTTCTCAATTAGCCAATCGTTTGGGGCATTTTGTTGTTTCTATGCATGTGTTTTTGTTCATAGACAGAAATAATAATGTCTAACAAAGTGTTTTTAATGTGAAAAATTACCATGTATATTTTAAGAGATAAACTGGTACATTCTCATACTCTTCTCAAATCTTGTAACTTATGTTTCTACATTAAAAAATAAAATTACAAGAAAATATATACATTTTTTACCTTAAGTTTTACATTTGTTAACATCTTAACTAAAACACAGTGATCAAAGTAAGCCTAGGAGTAACAATGTGTAATGTGTGCACATAGTTACACTGTTGGATGGACAGGAAAGATTACTTGTTCAGATTTATAGAAAGAGACTTTTGTAGAGATAAGATGGTTTATTGCTACAAAATATAAAAAGAAGTAAAAGCTAGAACAAGTGTTGTTTGAGCTGTAGTTCAAAAGGCCATGAAATTCACTCATTACTTGTTTTGCTGTAGCACGCTTTGACAGCAATGTCACCCCTGTGTCAATTTAGGACATGTAGCTGTCACACACTGGTTTTTATGACTGCCATCCAAATGAAAGCAACTGGAGAAACAGGAGGGAATGCTAGGACTAAGAATGGAAGGAAATAGCACAGAAAGAACAAGAGAAAGATAAGACGATGAAAGAGAGGATGACAAGAAAGGAAAGTGAAGATAGTGAAATGGAGATAGAAAGAGAGAGAGGGGGATGGAGGGAGGGAGGAGGGAGGGAGAGAGAGGGGGAGAGAGGCAGGGGAGGAAGAAGAAGCAAGGGTAGGAGAGAGGGAGGAATATGGAGTTCAAATTGACAGGAGTATCTAAATGAGATGCAGATTTTAACTAGAAGAGCTTAACACTACCAACATCTTCAGAATTCCAGCAATGACAAGTATAAAACTAAACATTTTCCAAGGGTTTTCATGACATCAGTGTTATACAAAAATAACTTACTGTGGGTTTTTACTCTATATGCTCCCTAGTACAGTATGCAGAGCTGTATAGAGATGCTTAGGAGGTGATTATATTCCAGGACTAGAGAGAGTATTTTCAGTAACCAATTTGTGACACTAAGGACATATGTTTATTTAACTTCAGTTGAAAACACTCTTTTTCTGCCTAGATAATCAACCTTTTTTGGAATCTCAGCAAAGCTGGACCTCAGCTAGTTGTGCAACTGTGCTTTACTTCTTCCTCTTTATATCTGTGCTCCCACTATTCAAATCTTACCTGAGCACATTTCAATAGTATTCACTTACATGGTTGTTTCTGCTAGTCTGGATGTAACTTATTTAAAAGAGATGTTTTAATACTTCATCAAATTTTTGTGATGAAGATGTGTTCTTTCTTCATCTTACAAGTTCCAGAGCTTTCAATGAAAAATAAATGTTAGAAATACTGTGTTACCGGCTGGGCGGTAGTGGCGCACACCTTTAATCCCAGCACTTGGGAGGCAGAGGTAGGCGGATTTCTGAGTTTGAGGCCAGCCTGGTCTACAGAGTGAGTCCAGGACAGCCAGGACTACACAAAGGAACCATGTCTTGAAAAATAAAAAACAAACAAACATACAAACAAAACCCCAAAAAACAACAACAAAGAGAAGTACTGTGTTACATTTTGTTAGTATAAAGTTTAGAAAGGAATCCCTGAGTTACAAGCCTTATCATACTTGGATAAAACTTTCTGAATTTACAAAATATCTCAGCATGAGCATGAAAAAATGTATGATGTTTGAGTGCATATGTCCATGTTTGTGTTTTAAGGTGTGTATGTATTTTATTCCATGTGTACCTTATTTCATAGAAATATATTAATGTAGTCATTTACTAAACACAATTTGGTTAAAGAGAAGAATAATTTTACCATTTATAGAATTTTGCTAATCAAATATATAAATTAATATTAACCTAAGAGTAAATATAGATGAACAACTGATACAAAATTAGATGAAGTACTTAAAAATTTGTACTTATCACTTCCATTACTTTAGAAGAAAGGAAAAATGGGAGAAGAGGATAAAAGCAAGAAGGAAGGAAGGACAGAAGGAAATAGGAAGGAAGGAATGAACGACATGGAGAAGAAAGGGACAAAGAATCTGGGGAGCTTTCTGTGACAATAACAAAATTCATTTATATGCCAGCAATGTCATGATGTTCCAGTAGCATTTTGAAGAGTGTTTTTCTATGGACAGAATATATTTCAACTCCTGAGTATAAAGACGATGGCAGTTGGAATGTGCCCTTCAGTTTGACAACTCTACTTCAGTTTTATGCAGCTCAGTACATCTTTACTACTATACAAACTGCTCTTATTGCTCAGCACATATGGAACCATACCCAGGAAGATACAAAAAATGAGCTTTCGAATAGAAATATTCGATCAGATAAATGCTTGGGTTGGCCTGAGATACCTGTAATTTGTCTCCCCGCTGCATCCCTCTGGACACACAGCAGCCAAGGTAATTACAAAATGTACTTAATAAGATGATTAGACTAATTAAAGTGATAAGAATGCTTTCTGCAGAGGCAGTGGTAAACTCTAGGTTACAGAAGTTGTTGAGTCATGCTATTAGTCATTTAACATATTTGTTGTCTGCAAGACATTTTTTCTTTTTTATTCCTTTAGGGATTAATAGCATTTTTTCCTGTTTGCACTGAAACATTTTTTCGCGTCTATTTTCTTTTATTTTCAGGTTATTTTTTATTAGATACTTTCTTTATTTACATTTCAAATGTTATTTCTTTTTCTGGTTTCTCCTCCAGAAACTCTCTATTCCATCCCTCACCCCTGCTTCTATGAGGGTATTCCCCCACTTGGCCAGATTGCTGGTTTGCTATTAAACAGAATAGTATTTTCTCTATTCTTAAATTATTTTTTAGGTATAACATACTTATATCAGCCCTGCTTCCTTTTCTCCCTCCAAATCTTCCAATAAACATTCCTTCTTCTCCGTAGAATTAATGGTCTCTCTATTTCATTAATTGTTGTTACATACTCATTTTTTTTCTTGTGCAGGAAGCATACTAAAATAGTTATAGGGATATTTCTTAAATACTATATTCTTGGATCTGTTACTTTCTGATCCATCTGAATCTATGGAAAAGCAGAGATTGCATTATCCTAAAATAAAATTATTTTGTGATTATTATTATTCACAGAGTTTTTGATTATATTTGAGTATATACTGTAGGAGAGGTGGACTTGAAATTCATAATGTCTAACAGAAGCAAGGGTACAATGCTGATATGAGCAAAAGTGCTATGTTGGTGATACCACAATAACTGCTTTTCAGAGAAAGAATGCTGAAACAGGTGTGTACTTTAGGCAGACTTTAGGTGGTTTTGGGGGTAATTATGGCATATTCAATACCTGATCAATTATGTTGATTGAATATTTGGGAATGAAAAAGTTACTATCATTCATTGGTTGTGTTTTTGTGTGTTTGTGTGTATGTGTGTGTGTGTGTGTGTGTGTGTGTGTGTATAGTTAAATAATTAGGGTCTTTAATTGGCTGTGGGAAAATTATCTTCTTCATACAGGAATCATGTTAGATCATATTCACAAAGTTCTAGCAAAGATAGCCAGAAGTAAGACAGAAACGGGGACTAATTAATTAAAGTTCTTTTGATACTCTGATCTGCACGAGCCTGCCATTCAAAATCTCAGGCAGCTTTAAAATATCTATATTCAGAATATATGTAGTTTGGATTTTGGCAAAGTAGTCCTAACCTGGGCTTCAGAATTGGAATCATGAACTCTCAAACTGGTTAGTACTGATTGTTGAAATCAGGTACATATGAGTGACAAAAATAGATTTAGCATGTATTGATATGAATATTTATGTATATAATATGTGATAATAATGATCTAAAGAAAAATAAGTTATCAGTTGAAGAGAAAGTGTTGGGGGTAATGAGAGGAGTTTGAAGGAGGGGACATATGAGTGGTTGGAAGGAGGAAAATTAGGGAGAAAATGCTGCAACTACATTGCAATTTTAAAGTATTTTTTAAAGTATCAAAAGAAAACAACTAAGAAAGTGTAAACAATTATAGCTTCATATAAAATATTAGTTCAAATAGACTAACAAATAACTCTTAGGACGGAATTACAAATCAGACCTTAGCTGACAATACCAACAGGCAGAGTGTAACACAGAAAAAAAAAAACCACTCATATGAAAATGCTATAGGTGGACAGAGAAGAGGACTGAGGGGTTGGAGGGCATCTTGAGGACATGTTAGAGACCTGGGGTATGGAAGGCTTCCAAGTATCAATGGTAGTGATCTTAGCTGAGACCCACCACAGTTAGGATATGGAACCTGAAGAGGCCACCTGCTGTAGCCAGCCAGAAACCTCAGTGGAGAGATAAGGACACCAACCCACCCACAAAATTTTCACCCAACATTTATCCTGTCTTCAAGAAATATAGATAAGGGAATAGAGCAGAGACTGAGAGGATGGACAACCAATAACTGGTCAAACTTGAGACTCATCCCCTGAGCAAGCACCAATCCCTGACACTATTAATGATACTCTGTTATGTCTGCAGACAAGAGTCAAGCATGACTGCTTTTTGAGAGCTTCTACCCAGCAGCTGACTAAAACAGATGCAAATACCAACAATCAAATATTGGATGGAGATTGGGGATCCTTATGGAACAGTTGGGTGTAAGGATTTGGGCCCACAAAGGGGATAAGAACTCCCAGGAAGACCAACAAAGACAACTAACCTGGGCCCTTGGGTGCTCTCAGACACTGAAGCACCAAACAAAGAGTATATAAGGGCTGGACCTAGATTCTCTGCACATATGTAGGAGATGTGCATTGTGGTATTCATATGGGCTCCAAACAACTGGAGTGAGGGGTTATCTCTAAAGCTCTTGCTTGTCTGTGGGATCTGTTCCCCTAACTCAGCTGTCTTGTCTAAAATGAGTGGGAGAAGAATCACCTAGTTCTGAAGTAACTTGATGTTCCAGGACAGGGGGTACCCAAGGAGGGCCTCCACTTTCTCAGAGGAGAAGGGGAGGATGGTACTGGGAGGGTGGATAGCTAGCTGGATATAAAGTGAATAAACAATAGAAAGAAAATAGTATATTCAAGAAGTGGCTGGCAAATTAATATCAGATATAGTATTCTGCACCTTTACATTCAATGGTAACTTTATTGCCCATAGAAACCTCCATAGATCTGTTAGAACATCTCCATATTACCACTTTGGTGTGCCTTAAATTTTACACTTTGCCATTCAAGGAAAAATCAGCTTCTTAGTTTATAGAAGAGGCTAAACTGAGATCATATTTTCATTTTGAAATCATTAGCATTCTGTGAGTATGTGGAAATCCTAATGGAACAAGTTAAAGGCATTCTATCCAGTGGGCAGACACATAAGCAAATTATAAAAAGAATAAATAAATGAAGTGCCTGCCTTTAGAGGATTATTTGTATTTTCATAATTCATGGGATAGTTAATGTTCTTGTTTTACCAATAGAAAATTACATTTTAATGGTAATGCAAAAGAAAATCCACCCAAGACACCAGTTTATGCATTTTTCTGGCCATTTAGAGAAAAAGACAAAGAATGTTTGGGGTATGAACTAAAATAGTAACAAATATTCGACATAGCTCTAGAGTCATTAAGACATCCTGTCTCAAGTGAAGAGGGTATAAAATAATGGAGCAGAAAACCTCACAACTTCTTCATGCCTTTTCATATGAATCCAGTCATGTACTTATTTTATACATTCAAATCCAGTATATATTTATGTGTGAGTGTGCACAAACACCATAACACAAACACACATGCACACTCACACCATATACACACCCACACACCCACACACCCACACACACATACATACACACATATACAGTATAATTTATTTTCAAGGTTAGATGTAGAGTGCATTATAATGTAGACTCTACATTATATTCAAAGTGTTGGCTTATGTTTTTACTATATAACTGTGAGCATTCTAAGGGACATGGTCATAAACATTAGATGTGTCCTTTGCATTGAGTGGAATACATAATATTTTAGTCAATATTTTAGTCAATGTTAAGAGGAAAAGAATCATTTGAAAATGGAGGAGGGTAAAATGCCCCAAGGACACAGTGCAGTGAATCACCAGTAAATGGATTACGTCAGGCCATTAATGGTTGTCCCGTGTGAATACAAGTAGATATTAACTGAGATTGACCCTTAATATATTCAAGTTGTCACTCATCTTACAGCAAAGGCAACAGCTCATGATAAAAGCTAAGGTTTATAATGGAATTGCCAATTAAGTTCTTCCACCTGGGACATGTTTCTTCTTGCTGGTGTACACATTCAGTGTGAAAAAAAGTACATACATGAGCAGGAAGGCAACATTAAAAATATATCTGTATCCTTTACCATTCATAGAGCAAAGGAACCATCTACGGCTCAAAACAGGTGATGCAAAGGGTAAATGAAATATTTGTTTGAAAATAGAAAAAGGTATATGAATAAAATACTGTCTTGTAGATATTTCTCACCACTTGTGAATTAGAGTCTATGACTCCTCTCTCACACATACTAAGCAAAACTGATTTGTACATTATATTAATTGTTGTACTTAGTAAAGTACACTCCTAAATGCCCTAGAGATAGGTACTAATTTAACACAGCCAACTTTCTTAACTGGTAGCCATTTAATTGTCAACCAGGAAGAGAAAACGAAAGACTAACATAGTCTTTCCTTTCTGGTATAAGATTAAGTAAAAGAGTTGATAGATTTTATATTACTATCAGCAACAAAGGTAAATACTACACCTGATCAGCAGTCAACCTGAACAAGGTAAGGAAGGTAAGGGTAAAAACGATGATGAAATGATTTGGGAAGCAGTTAAGCCCTATTGCGGAACCTAAAAGGAATACTCATATTTCCATCTATGGGTAGAAATATCATTTTTGTTATTTAAAACTATACTTAAACTGAAATGCAATTATATCACTTTCCCTCATTCTTTTCATGACTCCAGTTACCTCCAGCCACCCTTCTTCAAACATCCCCCATGGCCAGCATTCATAAGTTGCATATATTTATGAAGCAGCATCTTTTCATGTAATAAGAGATAAACAAGATGATCTTGTGTCACATTTCTCATTTATGTGACATTTATTAATTCTTTGTGTTAGAGGAAACCTTCACCTTGGTTTGATGGCACCATGCGAATTTGAACCTGGATTTTAAACTCACCAAGCTCTCTGCCAATATAATTTGAACAAAAAAAAATTAAGACATCCCACTTACTCAGCTCGTGACAAGCCAAGAATTTGCTCCTGAATCACGGGTTATGTATACCATTCTGAATATTTTCTTTTGGTCTGGTAACAGTATTTGCTGATAGATAAGATGATAGTAGGGCTATTGGACTTGTACAATAAACTGTGCAGCTACTCAGGGATTACTGATTCCAACTCAGGGCAAGATTCAAATAGGATATATATGGGTCAATATGACAATAATCTCCTTGTTAATATACTCTTGATTAGTGGACTCATCGTATTTCACAGTGGTGGGTTTATTTCTAAGGAATGATTTTTAACAGAAGATCTGTGGGTTAGCAGTTTGATAAACTTATCACCTATAGATGCATGTACTGTGCATGGGGTACTTAGGAGATACCATAGAAATTACTCAGTCCTCCAAATGGAATTTTATATTAACCTGAGGTTGTTCAATCTCATGATAACATTTAGAAAATTGTAGGCAAGTGGTTCACAAAAATCAACAAACACATATACTTTTACCAATCATTTTTCTTAACTTGTACCTTGTTTCCAAACCTATGTCTGTTGGCCTTAGTTTTCTTTAAGCCTCTGTAACCAGGGATTATATCTTCCTAACATAACTTCAAGCTTCCTCTTCACTGTCTATATTACTCATTGGCTATCTTCATTAAAATAAAGGATCTGTGGAAATGATTCCATTATTTCCCTCATCGGTGAGAAAAAATATCCTCTTCAACAGCAACTAAGATACAATGGATAAGTGGAATTACTGAATGGCTAAGAGTGCTCATAGGAACTGTTGCCATGAAAATCCAGATACTATGGAGTATACAAATATCCCTTATGGAAAGTCTGCAGATTATTGAGGACTTGGTATATGCTTTTTAGGAATTTAAATAATACATTCTGAGTCTTGACACCAGAAAGGCTTAATGAGAAAGAATGAGCACCTGCACATCTACAACTAAATATTTCTCCAGCCGAATAACAACATGAAATATAAGATAATAAAGTAAGTCATTTAGATGACAAATGAAGATGCACTTTCCTTTCTTCTTAAACTAAAAAGCATCTATATTCATTTTCAAGCTTATGATTTGGATATTTTTGGTAACTGGATCAGTGTGTGTTTTTTTTACACTTTAAATTTCTAAATGAATTTTGAGGGAAGATAATTAGGAGTTAGAAACAGATTACTTGTATTCTAAAATAATAGGCATAATTTGAGTTGAAGTGGGTTTTTTTTTGTCCATGAGAATAACAAATTTTTGAAGTGTGTATCTTTATATATAGAACACATTAAAAAGTTAAACATAAAACCTTCACTTGTGTTTTTAATTACAGATATTAATTTTATTTAAGGGATTCCCATAATTTACATTTTTCCTAAATTACTAAATATTCATTAGTGTTCTAATACCTAATACATAAAAATGAAATAATAACATAGTATTTTTCAGATATAAACCTAATTTTTTCTTGTCAGCAAAAGATAAACTATATAATTATGAATATTTAACAATAGCATATAAATTGACCTGTATTCAAGTTTTCAATAATGAGCTATTTTTGTGTTTCATTTTATGGTATTTTTAATATTAAGAGACTGACATAATATATTTCTCCAAACATTACAAAATGTATCTTATAGAACAAATTACATGGGAGCAACTAGTACAGATTTAAGATTAATATAAAAGGTCATAAGAACATGGTAATAAAACAATATAAAGACATTTAAAAAATACATGGAATAAACCAAAATATTACTAATTGCTATGGCATCTCTTCTTTGATTTTTGGAAGGCCAAGTAATGGTATGCAGAGATGTTCACATTCTAAGCCTCTATAGCTCTTAACATATCAAAATACACAATGAAGGAAAATTACAGTTACATGTGAAATAAAGTTGACCAATCAACTGAATCTGTAGTGAAAATAAAATTTTAACTTATTGATGTAAAGTAAGCACCATTCTAAGGGTCCCTTGAATTGGAAGAGGGTTGTAACAAAGGAAGTCAAGATACATAGTGTAAAAAGTTCTCAAATTTCTGTATTCATTTTGAAGGAGATAGATCTAATTTATACAAGTGGGTACTCGTAAAGATGGTAAAGGCAAGAAAATGGATTCTCCCAAGATCTTTCAAAGGAATGTGTATTGTTGATGTATTGACTTTAACCCATTGAGACCAATTTTTTCATTTAGACCTTTTATAAATTATTAAATAATTAATTAAATATTTTTGTGTATTTTAAGTCCCACACTTGTAACAATTTTATCACACATATAGACATTTCTGTTTTCAATATTTAACTTTTTAATTCCTCACACAAAATAGAAATTTTCTCTGCAGTTCTCCTTTTTTATGTAACCAGTATTCTTAAGCACTGTATTATTTAGTTTTTTTTCACTCTGTGCATGTTTCTAATTAGTGTTACTAATAGATACTATATAAATTACAATTTAAGTAATTTAAGATTTCATCTTTATTGTATTTTCAGTAATTTTATACTTTAAAATGTTGTTACAATATATTCATTGAAACACAGTACCTTAGTTTTCAAGATTTCCAACTATCTCCAGACATTGCTGTTGCACCATCTTCTTCATATTATTCTAATTTTATTTATCAAGGGGAAAGTAGGTTTGTTATTGTTGTTTGTATCTTTTGTTTATTTGTTTCATGTTTTAAATACTAATTTCTGCATCCCAAGCTCCTGTGATATGTAGTATTCTAGAAAGACCTGGGGAATTCTAACTCTTCCTTTACACACACCATAATCCCTTACTCACCGCTGGGTTGAACTCCACTTTGAATTTGATGGAGCATTCTCCCCTTATTGTACCACTTGTGTGATAGGCAGATTTTTGCAGAAGTACTTAGTAACACAATTAATTGGATTTAAGATAGGAAATAAAGCTAGACACCATAATACCACTGAAAACCTCAAGATGTATTCTGATATGTAGGGAGAGATGAATAGCAGGTGACAGATATACTGAACAGCTAAAAACAGCCCCAGGAAAAAATTCACAAATATTTGAATCCCAGAGTTACACCAAAAATAACTTTTCATTTATAAAGGACTGTGAACTTCAGATTAAATCAAAATATCTACTCAAATTTTAGCATATCAAAGCCTTGGGCACAGAAGCCATTGAAAACATACTACATATTCTGATACAGAAAATCTATGAAAAATAAAGGATTGCTACTTTAATTTGCTAAACTGGTAATAGTAAGTTATACAACATTAACAAATGATTCCATTTCCATGTACATATCTATCATACCAATTTCACATCTTTTTCTTGTCTGTTTTTTGAGTTCAACACACTAACCAAAAGATTCAGTGAAAGTCCAGCAGTAATATGACACTGTTTCATTATCACGGATTGTTTGTATAGACCATCCTAGGGGTACCTATTGGCCTTTCCCAGCAAAACAGCTCCCACTGTCAAGTGCAGAGAGCTTAGGTGGAAATTTTCTCTATTGTTGATAGCATTAATCTTTTTTGTTTTGAATTTGGAGAGAGGACTTGGTTCTGCTCTGGTAAATCGAGTTACATTTCTTTTCACTAGACTAATTATAGAGATTAAGTCAGAACTAACTGGACTGCCTATCTATTTCCCTCCTAAGGATACCAGGATCAACTATTAAGTGTCATAGGTCTGCACAAACTGGACATACTTCTCAGTACTTTGACTTTTTGGTTCATTATGATAACTACATCTCACTTGTCCATTATAAGTACTGCCATTTGACCCCTGCCACACTGGCATCCAATTAGCTCCACTGCTTTTAAGGATCCACTTCTATGGCTATAACTCCCACTGAAATGTACAACCTGCATGGACTAACCACTTAGACTTTAAAAAATATTTGTGCTTCCCTTACTAATTTATTCTTAGGGTCTGCAACAGGGCTTAAATGAAAAACACACTCTATCTTATGCTTTAAAGAACTTCAACTCCAGGGACTAACCAATCAGCCAAAGAGTACACATGGAGACAACCATGGCTCCAGCCACGTATATGGCAAAGGATGGCATTGCCTGGCATTAATAGGAAGAGAAGCCCTTTGTCCTGTGAAGGTTCGATTCCCCAGTGTAGGGGAATGCCAGGGTGGCAAAATAGGAGTACGTGGGTGGGAGACTGAGCACTCTCATAAAAACAGGGGCAAGGGGGTTGGGAGAGGGGAGATATGGAGGGAAAATTGGGAAAGGGGGATAACATTTGAAATGTAAATATGTAAAATATCCAATAAAAAAAAAAGAATTTCAATAGTGTCTTAAGAAAGTGAAGACAATTTGACATCTTTGGGCTATGCCATATTCTGTCCTACATTTTATCCAGCACACAAGACAAATTCTTATTTACTTTCTCAACCTTCTCTATACAATACCTATTATTGTAACACTGTGTTCAGTATTTCTACTTTATTAGATCCAAACCATAAATTTTATGAGATTAATATTTTTGTTGCTCACAATGGGAAATCACACAGTTATTCAGTAGTGTGGCACAATTTTCCACAGTTCACATCATTCCTCCATTACAGACCGACAAGCGTCTGGCTAGTAGTCTAATCCCACAAAAAGATACTAAATTTAGATCCTGACAGAAGCACTGTATTACAGAAAAGTACGTGAACAAAGGTGTTGTCTTCTCCTGTGAAGACTCAGGAGAATCGACAACCTCTAAAAGGTTCATGAGGTTCTGCTTCTGTGTTCCTTTCTCATTTTCAGGTACTGTGTCAGCACCTTCAAATTCTGGGTTTTATTTTCATATGCAAAGGTGTTTTGTGATTATTTTTATTGATATTATATCATGTAGCATTGCATATGATATAAAATAAAGTCAATTTTTGGTGAATTAAATAAGATACAAGATGAGGGTATTCATTGTACAGTCCTACTATTTTGTCTCTGACTTTAATAATCCTTTGTATATAGACTTTGAACTATGAATTTCACAATAACATATTGCTTTGAGAAATGCAGATGTAACTCATAAGTTAAAGATGTTAGTTATGTACTACTGAGCGATGTCCCTGCTCATACTTCTTTATATGAATATGGATAGGCAATGTTCTATTTTACAAATATACTCAAGCATTATTCGTGAAACATTTAAGCTCTTCATATATTCTGATGAATATTAATGGTGCTAGTGTAAACTATCTGTTTAGCTACATAGCTATTAATTTCTATGTTTATATTGCTATAAGAGGCATCTTTGATCATGGAATTATTGTTTTAAATTTTTGGAAAACTAACATAGTGAGTATAACAACACTGTATAATACTAACAATAATATGAAATTGTGAGAATTCTAATTTTTCTCATTTTTTCCAAAATTGGTCATCTCTGTCTGTCTAACGTAATGATTCTCTATGTGGTAAATGTAAAAGGATATTTTTCTCTTTTTATAGCATTTTTATTGTTTAATTTTTTAGTAATTTATTGTCTTAAATATTTTCTCCCTCCTCTCCTCCCAGTACTATCCCCTACCTTCCACTTCTCCATACAGTCCACCTCTGTTTCCCTTTAGAAAAGGAAACATCTCCCAAGAATATCAAGCAAACATGGCTTATAGGTAGCAATATGAGTAGGCATATCTCATCATATTATGGGTTGAAGGAAAATCTCTATGATGACAAGGGCCCCAAAAGCAAGAAAAAGAATCGGCCCTTACTCAATCTCCTATGAGTCCCACAATATTGCCAAGCTTCAAAACTATAACATATATGCAAAGGTCCAAAGTAAGGCCCATGTAGGCTCTGTTTGTTCAGTCTCGGTGACCACCTATAAGTCTGGGTTAGTAGGTTCTGTCCTTGACTCTTCTGGCTCCTACACTCTTTGCTCCCATTCTTCTGCAGGATTTATTGAGTTCCATCTAATGTTTGACTGTGGGTCTCTCACCTGCTTCTATCAGCTGTTGGATGGAGCCTCTCTGATGCTGACTACGCAGATTCCTATCTATGACTATAGCAGCATGTCATTAGTAATCATTTCTGTACATTTTGTTTTGTGAAGGATATTTTATTTCAATTTGATTTTCGGTTATATAACTACTAATAATGTCTATCCTCATAAGTGTACTGGGATTCATACCTCACTAATAAACTATCTATACCTATCCTATATATTTTAATTTTGGATTAAGTAGATCCTCTTTATTCCATAAAATCTATGAAAAAAACAATTGCTGAGCCCTAACCAAAATCATTGCAAACACTTGATGTAGACTAAATGTGCCTTACTCAGTCCAGAAGTATTTATTCCCTCTTCCCAGCATGACTGAGATCATAGTAGGTTTGATACCAGTGACATTTTTGTAATGCAGAAGAAATAAATGATGGATAGAAGAATGTGACAATGCTCATTATATCTGAGTTCTTTTATGCTGTATAGGAAACTTTTCTGTATTGCACAAAACATGGCATTTTGTTTCAGGAAATAGTATAACTGGCTACAATCAGTTTAATGCCTCAGACAGTATGAAGCCAGAGGTGAAGGTCATGTCTAGTCTATGAGGCTGAGGAAATCCCCTTTAGATAAAGAGCTGATGTTATTTTTTTCACAAAATTGATCATATATTTTGAAAGTAAAGGTTCCATCTTTCAAATAGACTACATGAGTAAGGGGTTGAGTGTAAGCTCAAGCATGTATCATCCTGATGTATATAAGAAATTGTAAGAAACATGGGGTGAACTATTTAAAAGCATTAGATACCACTTCATATACTCAACCTCAAAATCTTGCTTTTATCATACAGATAAAAAGAAAACTCTAAGCTATTTAGGATAATTTTTTTCTTTCTTAAGTTGCTTTTGAGCCATTTGTGCAATTGCTGATTTTAGCACATGATAATCTCAGAAATATTTTTTAAAAACTAATAACTCTAGTTTGTCATGCAGGTAGTCCATGTGTATAAATATTTTTTCTTTATTGTGTAAAACTTTTTAACATTTTTGATGGAAATTTTTTCAAGTGCAAAATTTTATTTTCGCAAAAACTCAACCATTCAAAATATGTATCCAAAATAAGGATGTTTTATAGAACTGCATTGTGTGGCAAAAAAAAATGTTTATTGTACTTTGAAGATAAACATAAATATACCATCCAGAAACTTAAAAACTATAAATATGCATAAACTGAAGATGATGGCAACACAGTACAGCAAAATGCCTTCACTGATCTTCTTTAAGGCATAATTATGTCTCCCTCACACATGAATTAAAGAATATATTCTATAGTGACTGATATTGCTCATTTCATATGCATTAGTGTTTTATAGAGAAGGAGGCAGTACTTCTCACAAGTTTGTATATATCTAGAAAGATATATCAAATAAGTAACAAATATACATTTTATATAAATATCAAAAACATTATTTTGGAGCTTGAGGCTCTAGTGATATTTCCTGTAATGCTTAACTTGTAGCTCTATGACAAACCTCAGGAATGTTCTCAACATTTTCTTAGAGTTTTCATCTTTGTGTTTTATTGGTACAGAAGTATTTTAATCTAACATCACGGCTGCTCTGGCAAGAAATCACATCCAAACTTCTTCTAGGTCTGTGTATCCTCACTGGAAAAATACAATTTTCATCCATGTTGATCCCAAGCAATGTAGGTACGGTTATTTGTAGAAGGAAACAGCCATGTTTGAAAGTGACATCTCATTGGAGGGCAATTCAGTGAGTGGAGTCAATTTAGTTCAGTACAGTCAATTAAAGCAGTTGAGTTAAGTTTAGCGAGTCAGTGCAATTGAGTTCAGTTCTTGTAGTTCAGTGCAGGTCAGCAGAGGCAGCTGATGCCAGAGAATAAAAAGGGGGTAGAAGCTTAGAACAAATTACCAGATTTAATTTGAGACTGAGCAGAGCAATTCAGGGAGAAGGTGAGAAAAGCCAGATTGAATGTCAGCTTGGAGAGGAGTTGGAGCCAGAACAGCTGAGTTGAACCAGCCAAAGTTCAAAAAGAACTAAAGAAGGTGAGCTTCTTTAGCAGTAAGTCTCCAATACACCAATTACATCTGGTGAGTAAAAGTTGCATTTACATATTGTTTATGTTTGAGGAAGAAAAAAGAACAAAATGAATGCTGAAGAGCTTACTATCTAAAGCATTTGATTAACATATCATAATGTATGCACTACTTATTTTAAGGCCTGTATATTATATTATGCATCCATGGGGTGAAAAGGGTAGAACATGCATTGTAACATTATTATTATTATATTATTATTATATAATTATGTAAAATTATTATTACATATCTATTATTTTTAATTTTTGCCATCAGTTGAAACTAAGATACTTGCTTAAATACAAAACTAAATTTAAGTACCTTGGTATAAATAATGTGAAGTAAAATTAAAAACAAGCAGAAGACTTTTTTTCCAGAAATAAAATAGATTTGTTACAATGGAATTCTTTTGTTTAAAATTTCATGTATAGAGGATGTTATTCTTCGGTGTGCTTTTAGTCAAAAGTGTTGTCTTTTTAGATTTATGAATTTATGCCAACTATTGATTATATGTATTTTCTACTTCCTTAGTACTGTTCAAATATCTCCAATTTGCAGGTATTTCATTATTTTATATCCCAACCTCAAGCTATCAATTTTAGCTTTAGAGTGCTTTATCTATAAACTCTGAGTTACATTTGTATCCTTACTTCTCCCTAGAGCTTTTATGAGCTATGAACTGTAGTCATACCAAGTCATTTGTTTTAATGTCTGTATCACTGTCCATTTCAACTACAAAATATATTTTAGCAATAAATATAGATTATAAGTATGTTCATGATTTCTTTCAATTAATTAAATTTTTATGTAATTGGAGACTTTCTCTGAGTACCATTTACAGTATCTACTAATGTGAAGTTAACATTCACATACTTTTTGTTGTAGGATATAACATTATTCTGTAACATTGCTTGTAAACGTTTGAGTTAGAGATGAGGACATGCAGCAGGCTATGTCACATCTTCATTCCCAATATCAGATAGCATCGGAAAATACATCTAATTATGGGCCACAAACTATTCAGATGCTCTAGGTGGGTTAGTTTAAACATGAGTTTTCTGTCCTGTATAGATAATAGTGTAGGCAGATCCAAGCTTGTGTTCGTTTAAGCCTGTTTATCTGAGCAAACCTGAGGACTGTGTACCTGCTGCAGCCACAGAGCGACATCCACTGAGATGCAATCCCCGGTTCCAAAATGACTTTTCACAAGGAAATATTTTGACCCTTTTCTGCAGCAATATGGTGTGACTAAACATTAATCATGGAAGGTTAGTTTAGATTCAAGCAAGTGTCACAAAAACTTTTAGGCAAGAAAACAAACAGAACAAAATCTCTAGGTCATTTTAAAACTTACCACAAAGTGTAGTCTGAATCTTACAAATGAAACTATCCCTTCTGAAGACTTTTTTTCCCTAATTTTTCAATCTAGAATAAAATTTTCAGATGGACATTTTTTTCCAAAATTACTGAATTCTATCACAAGTGTAAGTAAAATGGTGAATTCATCTCTTTAATTAAACTACATGTATATTTATCTTTTACACATTTGCTTTTTGCCTTTAGAAACAAAGGTTATATTTTCTTACTCATAGATGGGCATGAAGACAAACATTCATAATTTTTAAAAACTATCTACTGAAATTCAACTTGTATAATCCATTCATCAATAACATCTTTTTAAGCATCGGTGGTGAAATGGTACAGCTACCTGCACGAAATGGAGTGGTGACTGAAGCATATGTGGCTGACTCTTAGATCTTATATCCCAATAATAGTATCTTATATTGAAGTAAATCAGGTATCCTTGAACTATAGATTACTGAATTATAGAGCTCCAGACAACAGGGATAAATATAGGATCTTATAACAAGGTCCTTTCATATTTAATTTGTTTTCTAAAGTGAATATTGCATGTCATAATGACTATAATTAAATACTTATTGCACAGCATAGCTAAAGTATTAAAATGTCATGTATATTCATTACATTCATTATAAGACAGAAAGCCATAAGTCATTTGAAACTTGAAAATGTTTTGTTTAAATAATTATAATAACTTAAGTCTTAGAAATATATTTCCATGAATGTTCTTTCCCTTAAAAATGAAATTTAAAAGCAGTTTCTATTTAAATATCAAGTTTTAAAGCTTTAGAATATAGAGACGGCTCAGTAGTTAAGAAATCATTCAGCTTGCCCAGAGGATCTTTTCTTGCACCCACACTGGGTGGTTTATCACTGCCTGTAACTTCAGCACTGAGAGATCTAATACCCTCTTCCTTGCCTCCACAGGCACTCTCTCTCTCACACACACACACACACACACACACACACACACACACACACAAAACACTCACGCTAAGACCAACAGACATATGCATAAGCCATAAATAAAAACAAACAAATAAATTGACATTTAATGTGTGCCCTGAAATCACATTTAACAGACAAAGTCATTTGATATCAAACTGGAATACAGTTTCCACTTTGGCATACTATATTATTGTGCTGGTCAATATAATACATGAATCAATGACGAGTTCTCTAAGAATGGTTTTCTGGTGAGTCGCATCTCATAACTTTTGTCGTGCATTTTGTTGTGTGTCCTTACTCTGGTTAAACCATCCCACTTTCAGTGACACAAATGGCTAACAATTTTTCAGTATTTTAATGAAGAAACAATCTCTGATAATATAAACTACTCCATTTTTGGAAATACAGTAAACTTTTGTAAAATTATTAATCTAAACAACATTTAAACTATTTTTCTTTAGAATCTCATATTCCTATCATATTTATTTCATTTTCTACAACAGCTGGGTATCCGAGAGACCAGAAATTTATCTCCCACAGTTCTGTGGAGTAGGAGACCAAAGTAATGCCAAAGTTGATGCTGTCGCGACTTCCTGTCTTGGTTTGTCAATAAATACATTCCAGTTGTTTGTTTCTTTGTTTGATTTTAGAAATTACAACTACATTTCTCCCTTTCTTTTCCCTTCAAACCCTCCCATGTATTCCTCCCAAATATTCAAATTTCATGTTGTCGCTCTCCATTAATCATATATATGTACATATATATGTAAATATACATTTGTTTTATATATGTTATATATTATATATTGTTATATATTTATAAGTGCATATATGAAATATTATATAATATATATGCCTAAATATAACCTATGCAGTCCATATAACAATTCTTATATGCATGCTTTCAGGACTGACCACTTTTCACCAGCTTTGCCTTACTGGTCAATGGCACCACCTCTGCTACTCTCATCTTTCATCAACTGTAGCATGAGATTTTTCTACTCGGCTTTGTTTTCCTGGGTGGTTGCACATGCGCACCAGCCCAGGTGCTATCTCAGATCCGTGAATAGAAAGCATACGCACACACCCACACGCACACACGCACGCGCGCTCATGCCAGTAAATCTTGAAATGCCTTGCATAACACAATGACTGAGGACTCCTAATTCTTCCTCTGCTATAGCAAACCTAGTCAGCGAAGTGGCCAGAGGTCACTTACCCAAAAACTCACATAGATGGTTGGCTTTTCTCCTGTTGTTACTGTGTTTTCGTCTTTCTCTCATGACCTAGAGAAACCACAAGTAACAAGGAGTCTCATCTATGGGCATTAGGTTAGTACAATGATAGATCTGCCCAATCTAAACATGTAGCTTATGACTATAATAATGGAGTTGTGTGTTTTTTATGCATGTTTATTGGGGTAAGAAATTACCACAATATTCTACCCTACATATAAAGTAAAATCTTACTCTTCTATTCCTTTCATGAATTGTTGTAAACGTAGTCTATCTCTTTGAGATCAGTGAATTAGTGTCAACATGTTTGTGATTAAAATAAAATCACAATAAAAGTTTGGAGAAAAACAAGTTTTTAAATGTGTGGATTCAATCCCACAGTTGACAATATGGCTCACTAAGTGTAACTTCTGTTTTAAACCTATATAACTCAGATAAAGTAATAAAAAAACAAAAAAATTATCAAAAGAAAACATTAAATGTCTTTGGTTTATCATTGTTTTCTTGCTAAGAAATTCAGTTGCAAATGTTTTCATTTAGTGTGTTTGCAAGGATGGTAAAGGAGATTTATATGTGAATCTGAATGTCAATTCTCCATAATCCCGTGGAGAAGATACCAAGGTCCAGGAACATCTAACAAAGTGGATTTATGTAGTGATTCCTGTAATGAGTCTATTGTTAAATTTTAGCAAAAAAATTAGGTGAATTCAGTTAAAAGAAAAGAGACCTGAGTTTGCTCCATTTTCAAATTGATTTTAGTACTTACAAAATAATTTTGTAGCGAGAAGAAAGAATAAAATTTTATAAATTATGTAAAAGATAAGTAAATGAGTTGGTAATTCAAGCACACATACATTATTCTTCATGAAATCCTAAAACGAAATAAATTTATGCAAATGCTGTTTTTCTGTGCTTGGGAAACTACATGTTCCTGGTGTCATTTGTAACATACAATGATGCTTTATTTGTAATAATCACTGACCATGTTTGAAAACTTGAAACAAAATACATTCTATGGTGGTGGTATTCACATGAATATTGTGGACTCCAGATCCAGCTTGGGAAAAGAACATAGAAGAATTTCCATGCTGTGACAGGAATGGGGCTCCTCATTCAGTCAAGGTATAATACAAACAATAATGCTCCTGAGGAAGACATAATTAAATCTTACATGCATCACACTACAGTGCTTGACAATGAATTCCCTGTGAGTTCCTCCAATGACAAGATGACAGATACAAAAACTCCTTGGAAGAAAGCACTTGTACACAGAACAGAGGGTAAGAAAGCAACATTAGAGGGAGGTTTCACATAGGCTCTGCTATAGCTCTGGGATATGTTTAGCAGTATGAGAGTTATAAAATGAATTTTCTCTTCTGTTTTACAAAATGGGTGTGAAATATTCCTAATACTGAAACATATTCAGACTATCAAGTTTGAAAGACATCATGAAACAGATGACAATATACAATTATTACTTTTATAAGAGAATTTTATTTTTAACTTTGTGTTTGAGTTATTTAGGTATAAATGTGTCATGTGTGCTCATGGTGCCCATGGAGGCCATAAGAGGAATTCAGGATACCTGAAACTATAGTTAGAAATGAATTTAAGCTGTCATATTGGTGCTGAAATCTATCTTAAGGTCTTGGAAAGACCAAAAGTGATTTTAAACATTGAGAGTATATTATTTTAGAGAAAAAATATATTGTTTGTAAAATTATACCCTATCAAAATCAAATAGAATTGTTAAAGACAGTCATTGTTAAACTAAATTTTATGTTAGTAAGCTGAAGTTTATATAAAAAGTCCCCAATAGAACTGTAAAGAACAATATTTAATATCTTATATTATTATTATAATATTTTGAAAACTTAACATGTAGTAATAAAACATTGTATTATGTGCTATTCTAAAGTTAACAAAATATGACCAGTTTGATTGTTTGCATGCTTTTTGTTGAATATTTGTGGACAAAATTCATAAGATTTTTTCTTTTATAATTTTCAAAATATATTATTCATGTAATTTCTGGACTTAGGAAAGTGAGCACTTCAGTAATAACCAGGTAATAAGTTCATGTTACAAGGTGAACAAATAGCCACAAGGGAAAATTTAAACATTTGAAAAAGCCTCAAAAAGCCTTCGGTTCTTAATAGCTGAGTAGTACTCCATTGTTTAGATGTACCACATTTTCTGTATCCATTCCTCTGTTGAGGGACATCTGGGTTGTTTCCAGTTTCTGGCTATTATAAATAAGGCTGCTATGAACATGGTGGAGCACTGTGTCCTCAGGGAAATGGATGGATCTGGAGAATATCATCCTGAGTGAGGAAACCCAATCACAAAAGAACACACATGGTATGCAGTCTCTGATAAGTGGATATTGGCTCAGAAGATCTGAATACACAAAGTACAATCTACAAACCACAAGAAACTCAAGAAGGAAGACCAAAGTGTGGATACTTTGTTCCTTCTTAAAAGGGGGAACAAAATATCTATGCAAGGAGTTGCAGAGACAAACTATGGAGCAGAGACTGAAGGAAGGACAATCCAGAGACTGCTCCACTTGGGAATCTTTCCCATATTCAATCATCAAATCCGGACACTATTGAGGATGTTGGCAAGTGTTGACTGACAGGAGCCTGATATAGCTGTATCCTAAGAGGCTCTGACAAATACAGAATTAGAGGCTTAAAGCCACCCATTGGACTGAGCATAAGGTTCCCAATGAAGGAGCTAGAGAAGGGACCCAAGGAGCTGAAGGATTTGCAGCCCCCTTAGGAGGAACAACAGTATGAACTAACTAGTACCCCAAGAGCTCCCAGGGACTAAAACACCAACCAAAGAGTACACATGGTGGGATTCATGGCTCCAACAGCATATGTAGCAGAAGATGGCCAAGTCGGTGGGTTGGTCAGCAGGGGGAGGGGGGAGGGTACAAGTTTTTTTGTTTTGTTTTGTTTTGCTTTTGTTTTTGTTTTTGCTTTTTTGTTTTTGTTTTGTTTTGTTTTTATTTTTCGGAAGGAAAACTGGGAAAGGAGACATATGACATATAAATAAAGAGGGCCCTTCCTCCCAACCATCCACTCTCACTTCAGTGCCCTGGCATTGCCCTACACTGGGAAATCAAGTATTTACTGGACCAAGGGCCTCTTCTCCTATTGATGCCAGAGAAGGCCATCCCCTGGTACATATGTGGCTGGAGCCATGGGTCCCTCCAAGAGCTGGGCTGAAGTCTCTGAGAAGATATTGCAAGAAACTGTGAAGGTAAAACCTCATTTTCAGTGGGGATCCCAGAATATTCAGTGAGGTCCCACCTTAGTTGGTAGTTTAGTCCCTGGGAGCTCTGGGGCATCTGGTTGGTTGATATTGTTCTCCAAATATTGTCTTCATTTTGTTACATAAATTTTGGACTTTTAATGTGTTGAAATTTTATTTTTTTTCAAATTATTTAAATGGTCTTCCTGCAGCCAGGAGGAGTGTTGATGTCCTTGGACCCTGAAATAGGTTTTAAAATAAAATTTGCTATATTATGTTCTGTGTCTGGGCCATCTGATGGAAGGGCTCCAAATTGTTTATGTTGCCCCAAATCCTTCAGGTTTGCCAAGTACAAAGCACATAGATTCTATCTTCTAGTGGTTCTTTTCTACGCTGGCCTTCCTCTAAGGCAGATGTATTATGGTCCCATAAACTCCAATATTCTGGGATCCCCACCGAGAATGAGGTTTTATCTTCAGTTTCCTAAATTAGCGTCTCAGAGACTTCAGCCCAGCTACAGTGCTTGCTCTCCAGTGCTTTGTCTGAGTCCCTTGGTCTAGCAGCATTCAGTATAAACTAGATGGCACTGTGCAATCTTATTGTTACTTTAAGAGTCATCTGCTTTCCATTGTTAAGCCAACTTCTGACTTGTGTTCCTAGAGAAATGCTGTTCCAGACATTTGCTTTTTAGCTAGCATCAGGGAAACCGCTCAGGTTGGGCTTTTATCTTTATATAAATGAGAATCCTCATAATATGGAGCCTCCACTGATTGGATATTTCCTTCTTGACAGAAGCAATAGGCAAAGCTCATTACAGGATAATGAGCGTTGGCGGCGAATTACTCACTTCCTCTCAACAGCTGGATCACATGAGAAATTTGGCCCTGCACTTCACTTGGACAGAATATCAGAGGTGAGTTCCAGTGATGGAGAGCTGGCCCTGTGAGTCACACCTCTGACATGAGGGGGACTGCCATGAGGGAATTCCCCCAACACACCATCAAGCCCCACTTGTCCCTCTCTACAACAGGAAGGTAAAGGTGGCCTTAGCGAGCCAACTCCGAGGGTGTGAATGAGAGAGAAGTGGCTGGTCTCGTCCCTATTCTGCTGTGAGGTGAGAGGGAATATCAGTTCATGGGTGATACCCTTTCCCAGCCCCCACCTCTTACATCCTTCAGCGATCAGGAGTGTGGGTCCTATACCTTACCTAGGCTGCACAGTAGAACTGGTCATGCTGGAGAGGCACAGGTGAGGCAGCTCGAAGGATAAAGGCATAGGAGAGCTGGCCCCACCACTGGACTACTGTGATGTGCTATGGGTGCAAGGACAATGCCCTCTTCCCCTCTGCTCCTGGTTACCTGGGAGTAGTTGGGAGAGAAAGCCCCCAGGGAAGGAGAGCTGGAGAACTAGCCGTACCCCTTCACTGGCTGCAGCACTTAGGAAAAGTGGGCTCCTAGCATTCACTTCAAAGAACAGAAGAAGTGACTGTGGAGACATGAGTGTGAGGGAGCTGGCCAAAAACCATGAGAACAGAAGAGTTGACTGACTCTGCTTCCTGATGATGGTGGCACTAGGTGGCCTAGCCAGAGCAATGCTTGGAGTACTTGCCCTGTTGCTGCAGACTTGGAAGGAAGATCTGGTGTACTAACTCAGCTACCGCCCAGGCCCAAATCCAGGGCTTTGAGTTGATTCACCACAAAATATGTACCATCTGTGGGTAGTTTTGTTGTATGGACTTTTCCAAAGCTGCAGTTTCCAAAACACAGGTAAGAATAGGATAACCAGGAGGGGTCCCAGTGAGGATCCAATATTGATGGTACTGTAAAAGTCAAGAAACCTTGAACCTGACCAACCACTCTTTACAATGAACATTTGTATTGAAGTTGTGAGGACAGAAAAAAATGTGGAATACATTTTGACATTCTACAGTGTTGTATGTATAAAAGTATCAGGCACCCACGCTAGAGCCGGCTATGTTCTAGTTACATGGTTTCCCTGCCCCCAAGGTCTCCAAGGTCCCCATGTAGTAATGACTGTCCAACTTGTGATTCTCTTGCTGTGGAGTCTGCTCTAATTCCAGCCATCTGCCCTCTGTGAGTAACTGTCACAAATCCCTAGTACCTGGTAAAAATCCAATCTCTAGAGGCTTGTAATTTGTCAGTCATATTTATATCAATAAATTTTCAACCCACAATATGCCCACACAATGAACTCAGAGCCAATTGATATTGATAGAAACTGCCCACCTAAATAAAACAAAATACCCTGCAATTATCCATTCCTTATAGCTACCTGTGGCTACTTAAAGCCACTTGGATTTGATTCATCTTTATCTCTCTCCATCTTCCTTCCTTCTCCTGTGTCTCCCTTTCTCTCCAGTCTCTAAACTCTCAGCCTGCCATCTTTATCCATTGCCAATCACAGGCTCTAGCCTTATCTTGTGCCTGCCCTTATCTGCTTATAGACACTAACCCACATTTCCCCATTTTTGTCCAGTTAAAAGACTCTTTCAAATATAAATTGAACACAACTATTACCATTTTGTAATTTATAAAGTATAAGATATACCTAACATCTAGTCCATTGTATTTGTAAATTAAAAAAAAAACTCTCTGTTATCTATCCTAACTTTAAAAAGGCTTATAATTCTATTATCTGTTATATCCTGGTTCAGCTTTATATTATCTGAAAACTACCTTCTCAAACCTGAACCATCTTTCTCAATGCTAAAGAGCTTGGGTTGGCTATAAGACATTAACATTGGGAAACTTCAATGCTCCACTCTTACCAACTGATGGGTCATCCATACAAAACTAAACAGAGACATAATGAAATTGACAGACATTATGAACCAAAAGGAATTAAAAGACATCTATAGAATATTATACCCCAACACAAAAGAGTATACCTACTTCTCAGCACCTCATGGATCCTTCACCAAAATTGATCATATAGTCAGTCATAAAACAAGCCTCAATGGATAAAAAAAAATTGAAATAAAGCTTGTATCCTACCTGACCACCATAATTTAAAGCTGGGCTTCAAAAATAGCAGAGACACCAGAAAGATTACACACTCATGGAAATGGAAAAACTGTCTAATCAATGATCTTTGGGTCGCAAAGAAATAAAGAAGTTAAAGACATTCTAGAATTCAATGAAAATTAAAGCACAACCTTCTCAAGTTTATGGGGCACAATAAAAGCATGTTAAGAGGAAAGATAAAAGCAATAAGTACTCCCATAAAGAAATTAGAAAATTCTAATACCAGCATTGTAAAACTACACCTGAAAGCTCTGTGGGGGAAAAAAA
>NW_022196905.1:52154229-52184865 GCF_008632895.1 Mastomys coucha | reverse complement strand
GAAGAAGAAGAAGAAGAAGAAGAAGAAGAAGAAGAAGAAGAAGAAGAAGAAGAAGAAGAAGAAACACTCAAGAGGTATAGACAGAAGGAAATAATTAAAAGCAGTGATGAAATCAATGAATTAGAAAGAAAGAAAAATGCAAACAATTAACGAAAGCAAGAGCTGCTTCTTTGAGAATAACCACAAAGACAGAAAATAACACTTAGCCAAACTGACTCAAAGACAGAGAGACTGTGTCCAAATAAACAATATCATAAATGAAAAGGGAGAGACAATGACAATGAGGAAGTTTAAAGAATCATTAAGTCTTCCTTCAAAGGCATATATTTCACAAAATTTGAAAATCTTAATGAAATAGATGATTTTTCTAGACAGATAGCACCTACCAAAGTTAAACCAAGATCAGATAACCTATTTAAACAACACAATAACTCCTAAAGAAACAGAAGCAGTCATTAAACATCTCCCAATCAAATAAAAGTGTATGGCCAGATGGTTTTAGTGTAAAATTCTACCACTTACAATGATACGCTAATACCTTCTCCTCAAACTATTCCACAAAATAGAAACAGAAGGAACACTGCCAAACTCATTCTAGGAGGCCACAGTCACCCTGATACTTATAACAAACAAAGACTCCACAAAGAAAAATTTCAGACCAATTTATTTTATGATAATTGCTCCAAGTATATTTAGCAATATACTCACAAATAATATCCAGGAACACATCTAAAACATCATCCATCATGATCATGTAGGTTTCATTCCAGGGATGTAGGTATGGTTCAATATATGAAAATCCATTAATATTCACAATATATACTGAAAGAAAAAACTTACATGATCAACTCATTAGATTCTAAATAGCTTTACAAAATCCAATATTCCTTCATGTTAAAAGTCTTAAAGAGATCACAGATACAAAGTATATACCAAAACATAATAAAAGCAATATACAGCATGCTAATAGCCAACATCAAATTAAATGGTGGGACAATTAAAGCAATACCCACTCAAATCAAGGAAAAATCAAGGCTGCCCAATCTCTTCCTATCTATTCAATATAAGCCTTGAAGTTCTAGATAGAACAATAAGACAACCAAAGGAGAACAAGGGGATCCAAATTGGAAGAAAGAAATCAATTTATCACTATTTGCAGGTGATAAGATAGTATATATAAGTACCTCAAAAATTCTACCAGAGAACTCCTATAACTGATAAACAACTTCAGAAAATTGTCTGGATATAAAATTAACTCAAACAAATCAGTGGCCTTCCTCTACTCAAAGGATAAACAAGCTGAGAAAGAAATTAGGGAAACAACATCTTAATATCCTTCCAACAAAAAATATAAAATATCTTGGTGTAACTCTAACCAAGCAAGTGAAACACCTATTGGACAAGAACTTCAGGCAACTAAAGGAAGAAACTGTGGAGGATATCAGAAGATGGAAAGATCTCCCATGCCCATAGATCTGGAGGATTAATATAGTGAATACGGCTATCTTATCAAAAACAATCTACAAATTCAACATAATCCTATCATAATGCCAACATAGTACTTTACAGACCTTGAAAGAACAATTCTTAACTTCATGTAGAAAAAAAATCAATGCAAACAAACAGACAAACAAAAACAGGATAGCTAAAACTATTCTGGACAATAAAAGAACTTCCTGAGGTATCACGGCCCCTCATTTCAAGATGTATGAAAGAGCAATATTAATGAAAATTTCATGGTATTGGTATGCATAGAGACAAGTTGATTAATAGAATCAAATCAAAGACCCTGAAATAAATCCACGCACTTATGGACACTTGATTTTCAACAACAACAACAACAAAAAGGTAAAAATCATACAATGGAAAGAAGAAAGTATATTCAAAAAATGGTGTTAGTGTAACTGAATGTCAGCATGTAGAAGAATGCAAAAAGATAAATATTATTCACTAAGCTCAAGTATGAGTGGATCAAAAACCAAAAAGTAAAATTTGCTACACTAAACCTAATACAACAGTAATTGAAGAATAGCCTTGAAGTCTTTGGTACAACATATAATCTTCTGAAGAGAACACCAATTGTTCAGTTGCTAAGATCAGCAATTGACAAATGGAATCTGAAGACACAGAAAAGCTCCTGTAAGGCAAAGGAGACTATCAATAAAACAAAAGAGTAACTAAAACCTGGAAAAGGATCTTCACCAACCCTACAATTGACAGAGGGCTAATATGCGAAATATATAAAGAAGACAAGAAGTTAGATACCAACAACTGAAATAGTCTAATTTTAAAAATGTTGTACTGAGCCAAACAGAAAATTCTCATCAAAGGAATTGTGAATTGCTGAAAACCACTTAAAGCTACTACACATAAATGCAAAAGATGCTCCAGGATATAATAAGGACTTGTGTTCCACTATGTTCATAGCAACCTTATTTATAATAGGAAGAAGCTGCAAACAACCTAGGGAGAGAAGTCATTGGGCATCTAATCTTTACCCAAGTCTTAGTTCTGGGCTAGTTCCAAAGGTTGTTGTATTTGTGTATTGATTATCTACCTCTCTCAGATTGAACTTAGTACAGAAAGCTTGCAGTTGAGATTCTGCTCTTTGAAGAAAAGGGGACTATACCTATTGAGAGAGAAATTTTGGAACTGTTATTTCCTTTTTGGGGGGGAGGGGAGGGAGTTCAAGACAGGGATTCTCCGTGCAGCCTTGGCTGTCTTGGAACTCACTCTGTAGACCAGGCCTGCCTCAAACTCAGAAATCTGCCTGCCTCTGCCTCCTAAGCACTGAGATTAAAGGTGTGCACCACCACTACCCAGTGGAAGTATCTTTTCTTAAATTTGATTAGTACAAACCCTTGAAGTTTGCTCTTTCTAAATTGTTTTCTTTTTCTTTCAGATGTTTATCTAAGATGGCCTCTGTCTCTGCACACTCTCCCGTAGTTGATGTCTGTGTTAACAATGAACCTGCAGCAATAATAACCTTTTATGATGAGTGATGACCAATGTACTGATTTATGGGCATAGCAACACATAAACCACCAACCAAGGAGTACACATGGAGGGACCCATGGCTCCAGCTGCATATGTAGTAGAGGATGGCCTTGTCAAGCATCAATGGGAGGAGAGGTCCTATGAAGACTTGATGGCCTATGTAGGGGAATTCAAGGTTGGGGAGTTAGGAGTGGGTGGGTAGGTGGGGGAACACCCTCATAGAAACAGGATTGGGGATGAGATAGGGAGGTTTTACGGAAAGAAAAATTGGAAATGGGATAACATTTGAAATGTAAATAAAGAAAATATCTGACAATAATTTTTAAAAAACTCATTTTTGTTGTTTGTGTTCATCTGACAGAATGATAGTAGTAGTTAAGTTTTCCTCTAGAGCCCATGTCCAACCTCATTGTTGGTTCTTAGCCTCATTGACAATGTCAAGAATTGTTTCCATCTCATGGAGTATTCCTTAATTCCAACATTTTAAAAGTTAATTGACTACTCCCATTATATTTGTATAGATTTCTATATTTGTGTGTCTGTCTTAACTTCAGAAGTAATTAGTCCCTTCAATTGTAATTACCTTCAGTTTAAAGTCCCAGGAGTCAGTAGCCTACACGTCTGTGTGGTAATATATATAACACAGAGAAATAGAAATTTTAATTGTCATCATGATTTCCTAATCTTTTAGCTTGTGTTACATAATATGTAACTCACTGAATATTTATATGATATCATATACTTATTCATTTAGATAAGAATTCATCCAGGGCTGTTTGATAAACATTTTTAAAGTTTATGTAAGCCCAATTAATGCAGATTTATTTACTTACTATTACAAATAAATTAATATGGTTCAACAACTTCTTTTGTGGCATTCTATCATATTTAATAATGGAGGCAATATTGAAATAATGTAAAGGTGATAGATATAGATTATAACAAAAACATTACACTATTTAGAGAAGAATTAGGATGCTACGTTTGGGTATCTTGTAGGGTCCTTCAGTAAACCTCCCATAGATGTGAAGAGATAAAAACATTAATACAATGGCATAATATAAAACACTATATAATAATATTTTTCAACTAACTAAATGCTATAAGTATTAATATATGAGTATAGTATATACATCTGTAATTCTAATTGTAGGGAGAATGAGTTAGGTTCTAGGTTAGCATGGGCTACATAAAACATGCAAAGGCAGCTTGTGCTGCTGAAATTCTATCACAAAATAATAAGTAAGTAAGTAAGTAAGTAAGTAAATAAATAAATAATGGAATTTATTTTTGTCTATACTTTGAGAACTAAAAGGAGAAAACATAACACACTGATTACATAATCTGTAAATGATTCTGATGGAGGTACATGGAGCATAAAATTCATGCTGATGAATAACTAAGAAGTATGGATTTTCTCTGAATTCTGGGTTCTGTTGCACAGTCTCTATAAACATAATAGGTAAAACCATCAGTGAACCTGTGTCCAGAAAATAGAAGGCTCAAATCAGGAGGCATTGTGAAGTCCTTACAACTTGGCTATGATTATCATTAATCACAGTATTAGCAAAATTCAGGAGGGATATACAAATCTATTTACCTCACTATTTTCATCTGTCCTGCTTTGAGCTTCAAGTTCATTTGAGAAGAGTAAACTGAAAATATCCAGACCTGTTGAATGATGAAACCAATTTCCAAGTTAGACAATATAATTATTGTGTTGTTTGAACCCATTAGTTAAAGAAAGTCCATACTAAAAAATGGAAATATTAACTGACCTCCAGTTCCGGTGAAAATAGAAGTGATGGAGCCTTCCCAAACTCATGCACTGCATCTATTACCCAAAAGAGGAAAGCCAGAATACACATGCTAACAACATGTTTTGGTCTCTGAGTGCACCGCACACACACATGGTACACAGTTATGCATGCAGCTAAAACTACCATACATATAAAATAAAAATAAGCAAATCTTTTGTGATTTTACTTTAAAATATGAAAAATAAATAAGTAGGCAATACCATAGGAGATAATCCTAGAAACTCTCACTCAAGTGCTGCCATCAGCATTGAATAAAACCACCTTACCTCCATTATAGATTCCTATCTCTAGGCATATCATTACCATGTGCATTTTCATTTCTTCCACAAATGTTTGAGAAGTGGAATTCTCACAGTGGAAAAGAAAGTGTTTTGACTAAGGAACAAGAATAAACCAATACATTTTTGGGGAACTGGATCAAATAGAATAAATAACTAAAAAAATAAAAAATAAATATAATTCTTACTATTAATGAAATTGGTAGGATATTTCTCAATACTGAAGATCACATTAAATTTCCCCACCAACTAATCAAAATATTTTCTATTTTTAATCTCTAATTTGATGTTTAGTGTTACTACTACATTTTGAAAATACTTAGAAGAATGTTGCAACTTCTTTACTACAATGTTTCACATGTAGACTTATGAGTTAAAAATTTAAGTAGCTGAAGATGAAAATAATGTTGTCTAATTAATGTTAAGATTATATTTTAATTACCAAAACCATTTTAAACTATTGTTAATCAAGAGAACTCAAGGTTAAGAAAAGGAAGATATAATATTTGTTAAACTATTTTTAGTCATACAAATGAATCATATGCTTAAATGTTAACTAAACATGATAATTTTAATATTCTTCTAAAGTCCATGGGTCAAAATCAAAATATTCTATCCACAAATTGAAAAGTAGCATTAGTAACAATATGTAATATGTAGAAATGAATATTATCACAGGAATTTTAAATAGTGGAAATCTGAATACAATTACTATGAATCAAAACCTTACAGTGGTAAGTACACAAATGAATTTAACTGTTATTCCAATTAAAACTCCAGTGTGAGTATTGCTGTTAATCATGTTTAATTAGATTCAAAACTCTTTTCCAGTGCCTCATAAAATTAGTCACATTTCCTTTTTCATTTTCTAGAGATAAAGGGTATACTCCTCTACAAAATCATGGTTGATTGTTCATGGACTTAGGACATTGTACTCTTGTTATACTATCAATTATAATTACAATCAATGCTCACAGTCCACACTCGTCTGTCTTGCTTATTACACATATATGATGTTATAGCTTGAAGTTAAAACAAGTTGCCCAAAGTAAACTTTCTGACTCATAAAGCATATTTACTTTTCTGAGAGTTCTTTCTGAAGGTTTGACCAAACTCCATTTTTCAAAGGATTGGATACAAGATTAGTGCCAGTGGGCAAGGGTAAAAATTTTGGAATTGAAGCCTAATTGTAGGTCTTTGTTTCATAGATGATTCTACCTTTTATGTTCATCAATATCTATCTCTCTGCATCATGGCTGTCCAAGAGAGTGGCTTTGCTTTTTAATGTACCCTCATCTAGGTGTGGTGGTTCTTCAAATCTTACATACAGTGATAATCTGGATTATGGACTAGAATTTGAGAAAACATGAGTCTGAATAAACATTCCTCTTATAAGCTTATTATCTCTTATCTGTTCACCCTAACAGAAAAATAGAAGATAAGAAGAAATGAGGCTTTCCATAGTATTCTGCCTGGCATGATGGGAGCAAAATTTTTCAAATTTCTTTCTATGGAAAATTTAGGAAGCTTAGAGAGGTAGAGTACCTAAAGGTGGGTCCTATAAACAGGGTTTAAAAGGTGATCCTTTTGGGTGATTAGAAGTGAAGAATGCTAATAGGAATTAAGGTAACAATGCTATACCAGTGACTTGTCAGAAATTAAAATTCTGTTGGCAATTGTGCTACAGTACAGTGTTCTTATAAACTGAAGCTGCATGCGTTTAGGTCCTGAAACTTACAGGTTGTCAGGCTTGAATATGGAAGGTTAGCTTCATGTGTACAAGGAAATTTCCAAGGATTCTAAGTACTAATGTAGACAAGTATATTACTGACTGTTATTAGCTAAACTTTCTGTGAGATGCAAATTGGGAGCAAAAACAAAACACTTGAAATATTTATCCCTTATCTAGAAAAAATGGCAGCCATGAAATTTTTCACCAAGGGAAAGGTAGTTATCATGGTTGAGAAGATGTCACAGATGACAGAAAATAAACCCAATGTCTGATATGGAATCTATTAGGCTAGCCTAATCATAGGAATAAAGGTATTGAAATGAAAATATGTTGCAAAGAACTTTATTTTAAACATGTTACAACCATGAGGTAAAGTAAATAGGTCTTTCTTCACAGGATTCAGTTTATAAACAGTAAAAAATATCTGCATATGTTTGGATTTACATTATACAAACACTGGTTTTTCAGCAATACACAGTAAAGAGATTAGTGGTCATGGTGGCTTCCACAAAGGATTCAGAGAAAAGCAAAGGAGGCTAGACCATGTACAAACCTTTTAAGGTTCCCCAAGTCAGCCACTGGGCAAATGAGTGCAGTTATGAGGATGAAGCTGAGGCTTCCAGAGAGACCCCAGGAACATGGAGGTGCTAATGATTTATACATCTACTGTGGGAGACTGTAACATCTTTAAAAGCCAGTATAATAAAGTGGCAATGTAGATTGAAAGCAACACTATTACATAGACAAGGTCACTTAATTACTTGGCAGTCTGCATACCTGTTACAGTGGGCCTTTTTGTTTGTTTGTTTTGTTTTGTTTTGTTTATTTTTTTTTTGTTTTTGTGGAGGTAGTCATCATCCCTGCCGTAGTGCCAAAGGGCTGAATTAAATTAGTATTTAATGTTTACTGTGCTGTGTTTCACATCACGTGATCTCATCACTATTTCTCTTTTTTTTTTTTTGTTACTCCCCTTGAACATTAATGCTTATTCTGTAAATGTCCCACCATTATACTTTATAAATGTATAACTTCTCTTTAAAGCTTCTTGTATTTCAATTTGTATTCTGTCTAGGAAGGCTTTAAATTGGGCCATTCACACTATTCAGGAACATATAGAATTTTAGTATCTTTGAGTACAAACTGGATATATATTTTACTATGAGATGGATATTTTTTAAGGGGCAGCAGTAGAAATAATAGAACCTTTCATGTTCCTCTAAAGATCTATGCAGTGAGGGCTTCTTTCACAACTTAAAATTATTAAATGGTAATGAATACCACAAGAGTTTCAGTCCTATTGTTAAATACTTGGGTGTTTGGTGATATGCTTTGATGAGGGTTGTCACTACTCTAATCTCATTCTATTTGGTTTCCCTCCTTGGATATAAAGTGAGAGATTCAGTTTTGCTTTTTGCTTCTGCCATGATGTGTTTTCTAATCACTGCCCTAGAAGTAGCAGGGCTGGCTCATCCTGGACAGAAACTTCTGTAACCCTTGTACAAAATAAACTTTTATTTAATATACAGATTATATATTACTTAGTATATTCATTAGGAACCAGAATAATACACACCTCATTGCTAATTACAGAGTAATAGGTGTCTTTCTATTAATGGAAGAATCATGTTTTGAGAAGAGTGGAACTCGATTTCTTTTTTTACTCTAAAATTATCTGTTTGAGAAAGCACCTCAAACATCTATGTGGAACTATCAAATACACCAGGGGGACTGCAGTAGTTCTATCTGTGCACAGCTTCTCTTCCTTTCCTTTTCATTGTAACTGCAGTTAAGTGTGGTTGAGAACAGGAAATGAAAAATTCCACAAACACAATACTGTGTATCCTTAGTTTTTCAATTAGCACACAAAGTATCCCTTTCCAATGTTTTCACATAGCATATAGTATATGTTCTCGTGTCCATTGGTAGCTGATTCAATTGTCAAATGAACTCTCAGTATTTTATAATTGGTGAAAATACTGTATTGAAATAATTTTAATATAGTATGTGGGTACTTTTACATTGTGCTTAATTCTTAAAATAGACTTCTTCACATTTTTTTTTCTTTAAAAGAAAATGTGTAGTACTAGTAGAGAACTCAGCAGTTCGGTAATGTTTGTAGTTCTAGGTATTTGTGGGATCTCCTGGAATGGATCTTTGCAGAAATGAGGGACTATTTATCCTCAAGAAAGTGAGATTTGTTGTTGTTGTTGTATTTTATGAACATTGAGATTTGAACTTTCTCTTCCTGGAAAATATCACTCTTGTGTCCTGTTGTCTCTCCCTGTTTCTCTCTTTAGCTGCTGTTGGAAAATGCACACAACTGTTTCTTCTACATATGGCCAAAGGATCCAATTAAATCTGAAATGAGTGTGCACATCTCTATTACATTCATTCGTTCAGATCAGCACCAGCTGGTGTTTTCATGGTCTGTGCTTTCTTCAAGCCAACAGATTGAGGTCAATTCTGGTTTTCTTTCAGAGCTACAAACTATAGAAAATGTCTGTTCAAGATGAGTGACAATACCAAACTGTAGCATAGCCAACTTATTTAGGCAGATGCATGTGAATCCACTTCATTTCAGAATTTTCCATAAAAGCCCAAATTTAATATACATTCATGATCTGTTAAAGGAATTATCTTGTAACCTCTTCCCATGACAGCAATTTAACCTCAAAGTTTTGATTATATCATTATGATTTTCATTGCTTATATATTGAAAATCTATATAATGCTGTTTTCCATTATCACAAGATAGGTGGAAAAGCCATATGCTATGCCAAAGTTCTAAAGCTCATTAGTAATTCTGGATGGAAGCAATGAATTCTCAAAAAGATAAGAAAGTGTATAATAATTCAACAAGAGCAATTGAGAACCTAGAAAATAGTCTACAGAATTAAGGTTCCCAAAGAAAGTAGAGCCTTAAACAAAATCTAATTTATGCTTGCTTTTTAATCAGTGTTCCTTGTTTTTCAAGATACTTCTTGTGTGTGTGTGTGTATATGTGTGTGTGTGTGTGTGTGTGTGTGTGTGTGTGTGTGTGTGTGTGTGTTTGTGACTGTTCACACATGTTTGAATACTCATGTGCCGGTGTGCTTGTATGCATTCAAATCCAGAAAAAGACAACCACACTTCCTCTATCTATTATGTATCTTATTACCTAGGAAAACTGTCTCTAACTGAGCCAGAAGCTCTTTGCTTTTGTTGGCCATGCTGATTGATGGGTTGCCATGATCTTGCTCTCTTTGGTTTTAAATGATTCGACTATAGGCATGCATGCCCATCTGCAGCATTTTAGAGGGTTACTAGAAATTTAAACTCAGGTCTTCATATCTGCTGAGCATGTATCCTTACCTACGGATCAATATACCCAACCTTGATTATTGGAATTTTTTCATCAAACACTTAGATCCTTTAGAAATGTGATAAAACTGAAGTTCTGAACATCAAATACTAGTTCACTAGGAAACAATAATGACAGAGTTAATATAAGCAAAATTGTTAAACTCATGAATCACTAATTTCCATGTTATACTATACTGTTCTGGGTTTTCCATTTATTTTATATTTTCTTTTTGATATTGACATACATTTTCTGCAGTTTACACTGTGCTACTAATTTTCATAATTTGAATCTAATACAAAATTCCTTTTGCTTCCACAATATTTCCAATGCTATTAAAAAATGACAATGAATTAATATGTTCTCAAGAAAACACGAGAGATAACCATTTATATTATGTTGAGGGCAAAGAATCTAAGAAGACAATGAAACAGAATATATAGAAGAGTTATGAAGAGGAAAAATTAAGAAAACTCACAACTATATTACATCTTAAAATGACTAAAAATAAAATAACTTGTGTAACCAATTTAGACTTGTCTTTAAGTAAATTTTGGTAAAAAATATTGTTCTGAATATAGGTAAACTATGACTTCTTCATAGGATTTTCAACAGAACTATAGCTATTATATGATTCTTTGCCCATGCCAGAGACCTTTGATAAATCTGGTTAATTATACTATGAGTACTTAAATATACTGAACACATTTGATTGATTTTAGTTTTCTCTGCAATGCATCCAAATTTGTTATCTTAAATTACAATTGTATTTTTGCTTTACTATATGTGAATTGGAAATCAGTGGAACACTCAGCTAGGCTTTTGGCTGAACCCAGCTGAAGTTGTCCAGGCATGGATGAACTCACCCATAAAGCTGGAAGAGCTAAGTCAGAGGAGGATTGCATTTCGCCTCCCAGGGAAGGCTTTAAATGGCTTTTCCAGGCTTCCTCGGAATTCCAAGTGGAGGAGGTCAAACAACCAAAGCCTAGGTTTACAGTTACTCTAAGAACAATGCCAATTGCCATTGGCCAAAGTGGAATACACGCCAACTCTTTCAGAGTTGGAGAAATTACCTCCAAAGTTTGAATTACAGTGAGCTGCAGTCAGTTTGCAATATCCTCTTCAATTTGGGCTTTAGTCAATGGACAGCATAGTTTGGAACAAATAGAATTTGCAACATGGTAGCAAAAATTGTTCATGCTTCATCATTTTTAAATACTTAGAAAATTTGCTGTATGATATTAACGATAGTTTATAAACAATGTGAATTATTATGAAGGCTTATTTTATAAGTTTCAACGTGATTTAGATTACACTAGGGAAACCACTGGCTTACCAGGATCAGAAACAACAGAGAAGGAGGAGAAGGTGCATATCACAAAGACCAAAATACATTTCACTATCAGCTCTAAATTTTGCACAAGAACATTAATGAATCCCAGAAGCAGATTCTTATTTTTAAGTAAGCACTATATATTCATAAAATGTTTAATATTATCTATAGGGAACATTATAACTTTACTGTGCTAGTGTTTTCTTCAGAAACATATGGATATTCAGTTGAAGTGACAAATGTTTAGAGGATAAAAATTTACTGGGCTTAATTTATAATAATGTATTCAAGATCTATTTATAATATTTCTTACTATCAATGTACATCAGTTATTTGCTTTTCTCCTTGTAAAAATACACCTGTAAAGAGCAACTTAAGGGATGCAATTTAATCTTTCCTAAAGTTGATTTATATGCATTTAGTCATGGAGAAGAGCCTTTGTATCTATATTAGTTCAGGGAGATGTTATGAATACCCCTTACTAATATCTTAACAGAAGTAAAAAGGGTGCTTTAGTTGAAAATAGAAACAATGTTAACTTCAGATGGCTTCCCTTCATTGATCCATCTTTGGCAACCATGGCCATCATACAGAAGGCTTCAAAACTAACTCGACCTCTCAGCTTATAGCAAAGCTATATTATCCTACAGGATAGTCAGTGACCTTTATAATCACCCCATAATTTAACTTTGCATATTTTATAATTATATATATGGGAGTATATTTAAATATATATACATACCTAAATACATATATGTTTGAGAGAGAATGAGGGAGTGGACATGAGAAAGAGAATGAGGGAGTGGACATGAGACAGAGAATGTTGTGATGGTTAATATGGTAATTCTTGAACCTTCACTGAAGTGTGTGTGTGTTTGTGTGTGTGTGTGTGTGTTTGTGTGTGTGTGTGTGTGTGTGTCTGTGTTGTGTGTATATGTGTGTGTATGCATGTGTATCAGGGTAATTTCACTTGAATTCTTTGTGCCTGAAAACTTTAAACTAGCTTGTTGATTTTCTTCTATGCTTCTTTTTGCTTTCTTTGAGTCTTTTTAAGGAGGGTTCAACTTCTGAACTATATTTTCACACATTCCTTTTAAACAGAAGGTTTTTGTGTGTGTTTGTGTTTGTATGTTCTGACATCATTGATGGATTTTTTCCTTCAAAGAACCTCTGCTGTGCAGTGTGAAAGTGAGTTTTCCCTTAAGTGTTGCTGTTTTTTGAACTGTTACCAATAATCCATCTGAATGTCCATGCCTGCTTTACTGGACATTTTAAACTTGTGCCATGCTTTATCTTCTCATAATAGCCCTTATTTTCATGTCCTTTAGTTCTGTATTTTTCTCTCAGTTATCACCATAAATCAGAATGTATTGGAGTCAGATTGCTATGTTGTTTTAAAGTTTCATCTAGCAAAGGAAATAGTCTATTTCTTTTGAAATTGAATTAAGCCAAAATTTTAGGAAAAAATTAAAATTTAGCCAAATATATTTCCAGAATTTTACCTAAGCAGCTTCTAGGTCAATCATTAATATAATCTTTGTTCACATTTTAGTAAGTGGTCTTGACTACTTCATTCCAACCGAAATGGCCTGCTGGACTATTTTAACTACCCTTAAATGTTTCCCTGGTGGGTATTCAGTTTCAGATATTTCTACCTTCCTAATGAAGATCAGTTTCAGACTCTAATTAAACATTTGTTCAAGTTTATCACAGTCAAATCTACTTCTAGGTACCAAATGTTTGTGTTAGACATATACTCCATTCTTATTACAGCATATTTGAAGTGAAACTTAAGCTAGGAAGAAACTGTTTTTGCTTACCCCGTAATGGTTACAACAGCCTGATCAATAGATTGAGTAACTTTTTCAAATCCTGGAAGTTCAAGAATCAAAGATCTCAAGCCAAAAACAGTCTCAAGTTATAATCCTCAGATATCTGTCCATATTGATTTACCTCTACCAGTCATATATTCTGCTTCATAGCATGAGCATTTCTCAAAACAGCATCCCAGGCTGTGACAAAGTATTCAAACTCATAATCAAAATATATTATCATATGTACATGATTTAGAAGTATTCACAATTACAGAAGACAAAATTCTAGGGCTTTGAATTAAGTGATACTGCATAACAATTGTATTTGTATATCTACTCTATTAATCACCCAGAAACTAATTCATATTTTCTACATTTTATAGATATAGCAGAATGTATGTCCTTGTATATTCACTAGTGCTTAATTAAGTAAAGTATTAAAATTTATCATTCTGTTTGAGAATAAAGTGATGCTATCCTATGACAATGTCAAGTATGGCTTATTAATTAGCATATTATTACTGTAACAAAATATATTAGGCAATTGTATTTATAAAGGGTATATGTTTACTATGATTTCAAGGTTTTAGTGTTACTAGTCTTAGTTTGAGTGCCTTCTTATCTGTCATATCATCATAGTAACATACAGAAGACAAACTATTTACCACACAAATGTACATGTCAGAAGCTGAAAGTAGAGAACAAGAGGAGCCCGGGATACTACCATTTCCTTCAAGGTTTGTAAAATGTTAAAGTTGCCTCTAATTTTTGACTCTTCTCAATAGACATGCTTATCCCCTGCCTAGAGGCACTCCATAAAGACCCTGTAAAGATCCCAAGCAGCACCCAATAGTACCACAAAAGGCAAAGCACCTCCAATTAGACCATAGGAGGACATTAAGTATTCATGCCCTTGTACATAGAGAGCTAGTCACAGAACAGTGACAAAATCAAAGGTCACCAGAGGGTGAAGGAGATACACACAACTTTCACCTTTAAAAGAAAGTTCATTTTATTAAGTTGCTTTCTGTGGTCAGATGCCATAAGGCTATTTTCTTTCTTTTATGTATTTAATAGGCCCTTTAAATTTAAAAGTGACTATAATCATAAGGCAAACTATAAACGACGCCCCACGATAAACTCTATTTTAGATAGATTTTCTGATTTCTCATGAAATCTATCAGAAATTAAGTAAAAAGGGTGGAATTTGCAAGTAATGAATTACAGGAATCCAATTAAAGTTAAGTTCACTTTCCCTCATCAAGTAGGAAAATCAAACAGTCTAAACAGTCAGCTTAACAGCATGAGACTCCATCAAAAGCCAGATATAAGTGAGGAAGCAGCAGCATTGCTTACCCTACAAGAGTCAGGATGCTGCACAGTGATAATAAGAGTATTTTGCATTTAAATGGTGCCTCTGGAAACTTCTTTAATGATTATTATCATTCTCTGGATGTTTCCGAAATGAAGATAGGCACAAGAGTATCATGCCTGTTTAAAATGAAACACAGTCAAGGTTATACTGTGAACCTTGTCATCAGTTTTGGGGGGGGTGGGAGTTAAAGTAATTGGGAGATTAATAAATTCTGTGCTTGAAATATATTTCCCAGGAATCACCTGTTAGTCCAAATGTGATGGAGTCAGGAGGCAGAACATAATAAGGGTTGGTTAGGATTTCTGCTCCGTTTTTCTGTCAGCACAATCTCAGAGAAGCAATTTCTTGTTCCTTCTCAAGGAAATGCAATAATTAGATTGATTTCTATGGTATATGTTAGTTATTGTGAGTGAGAGATTGTTGAGAAAGACTTTAGTTTGTTATCTGGTGCATGCTCTTCTTTGTGCCTTGAGTAGAAGTTACACTTGATTCATTTAAGTTAAATTTCCAGAGTCAAAAATAACCAGCCAAGCCGGGCAGTGGCGGCACATGCCTTTAATCCCAGCACTTGGGAGGCAGAGGCAGGTGCAATTCTGAGTTCGAGGCCAGCCTGGTCTACGGAGTGAGTTCCAGAAGAGCCAGGGCTACACAGAGAAACCTTGTCTCGATAAAACAAAACAACAACAACAACAAAACAAAAAATAAACAAAACAAACAAACAAACAAGAAAGACCTGCCAAAGTCAAATGCCGTCTACTCTCTGTAATTTACTCCATCTTCTGTTATCTCTTATAGTAACACAGAGCAGGTTACCTCAAAGGAATCTGCTATTTCTTACGAAAATCAGTTATAACCTACTTTAGAGTGAGTAAACCCAAGCAAGACTTCTGTCACTAACTTATATTTCTCATACTCAAAAAAACTAAAGCTATCCTATATTTTCAGGGTACCTCTAATATGATAATTGAAAAAAATAAAATTCTCATGTACTAATTATTTCTAATGAGTGTATTCAGATTACAAAGTGGATAAATTCTCTATTCGTTTTGTAGTGATAATATAGTCAAACTAGATCTGCCAGTGATTTTGCAGAATGGCTGCAACCTTTTCTTCTTTGTTTGAATTGCCTCTGATATAGTTATGGTTTTGTAGCATAAACTTTTTATTTTATCCCTTCATTTTCCTCGTTAACACATTTTGTCATGTGTTCCACTCCCTTTTGTACTAGTGAAACCAAAATAAGAAGACATATTTTAGGCATTTTAATATTACACAAGCATAAAGAAATTTTAGCTATTTAACTTACCATGCATTCAATTATGCTGGGATTCCCTCAGAACTCCTGGTGCATTGACTTCCCAAAAGATTTATTCCGAAAGCATTGGACCAAGAAATTCTCAGCCCAGTTTATTTTGATCCTGAAAGTCACCTTTGCAATCTTCTCATAGAATTAATGTAATAAAACTGTTTTCATATGCACCATTTTATTAGAGAATAAATAAATATTTCCTTTGATATAATGAAAAATATAAAAACAATGATTTTTTTTTTAAATCCAGGTACCATATAAATAAAAAGCAGGTCAAAACAAGTGACCAGTGAGATGGAAACAATTTGCTGTACAGGTCACCTACAATTTCCATACAGAGTATTGACCTTCAGCAACACACTTCCTTTTTCTCCAGGGCTCCAGGGATGATTATCATTTTTTTTTTTAAATATGGAAAGGTTACCTTTGATAATTCTAAGGTCTCTCCTAACTCAAAAATTCTATGAAGCTTTGCACTGCTCCTTTCACAATGCTTCATATTTTGTTGACATATCAGCAGGGAACTTCACACTTCATTGGAAACCCATTAAAACAATTACCATGTCATTAGTGAAGACTTTTAATTATGAGCTTGCTAACCTAAAGAATTCACTATGATAGGCAAGATTAGCTCTGTGAACATGTGCTACACCAGAATGCACTCAATGGAGAGGATGCCTTCCCTTTGGAGAATTAGCTGCTGTCTTCTCACAGAGCAGTTAGCACTGTTGATTAGGCAGGACAGCTGAAGAGTAAAGCAGTAAGGGTGTGGAGGGATGACTTTTAGGGAAGTTGAAGAACTGAAAATAAAATCAGAAAACTTTACAGGATGAATATTTCTTATGACCCCAGCCAGTGACAAAAGAGCTATGTGAACATTAAGAACATTAGAGGAACATTCAGAAGGTGATGAAGACTGAGAGGAAACCAACCAATGGGAGCTCAATTAGAAGAATAGAATTAGAGTCATCACAGTAATTTTACTGAACTCCTGGCAATGCCTCTCAGTACACCTGACCCTGCTTTTATATTTTCTGTGTTTTCATTAATGTAAATTTGGCCTAGGCATTATTTAAGACCTTGGCCAATTAATGCTTTTTATTCCCTTTTATTTTCTTAATAAAGTAGGATATCCTATAATCTTATCTTTTTAATAAAGTGGAATATCCTATAATCTTCCAAAGCAAAGTCAAATATAAAGCTAGAAATTGGCTAGTTGTATGATATAAATGGTTCAAGGAAACACTGAACATGGGGAGAATTTCTTCTACTCTCTGTGGTCTCATGCCTTCTAGTTTTCTTCTTTAAATATAATCTCTCTGCCATATACAATCTAAATATAATTATAACTTGGGCTCCCATTCTAACTTTTTTTTTCATTCTGCCCACAATTTTTTCTTATTACTTTAATCAAAACTATATTACTTTAAGAGAAAGTACAAACTGGCTTAATAGGATAATATTATGGATTTATTTGACATAGAAAAAATCATATTGCAGTGATGTTGAACACAACAACATAAATTAAATTTTCTAGATATACTTCCTATTGATTTGGTGATCTGCCTGCATTTTAGTGTCTAATTTACTTTTGTTTTAATTTTCTTTTTCTGTGAGAACTGACCTTCTTAAGAAATCCATTCAGAGAATTATAAAATCATTTTTTAAAAAATCATACCTTTGAGTTTAGTATTTTTATAGGACTCCTGGGTGTGAGAATGACTGGGTCTCTGATGTTTTGACAGTCACTTGAAGCTTACATACTTCTATTCATTTGCCTTATCCATCTTCAATATGATAGTTTTTGTTTTATCTTATTATATTTTATTTTGTTATGTTTTGTTGTTAGCTCTACGAAGCCTCTTCTCTTTCTTTTAAGGAGAGACAAAACAGGAGTAGATTCAGATGGGAAAGGAGGTGGTGAGGAACTTGGAGACTTTAATCAAGTAACATGGTATGTAAAAATAATCTATTTTTAATAGGAAACAGAGAGAACTCTCTGGCACATTGAATGTCTTCTATTAATGATAACAAGGTACCACTCTAGCATATAGTCTAATTAATGATTGCAAACTACTACACTGTAGCACTGTGGACATAGGAACTCAATGCCAAGGATAAAGTAACTGAGAAGAAAAGTGATTACTTTTCCTTATCTTTATGTCTGTTCTCTATTTTAAGTGACAGTACTTCTTCCTTATTCCTCTAAAGAGCTTTATTCTATGATTTTAACCAGTCTCATTAGAACCAATGGCCTATACCCAGTCATGGCAGGCAATTCATGTCTTAAAATTAGGATCAGAGTCTAGGACTTCAAGAGCCTATGTGTAATTGTTCTACCTTTACGTGGGGAAAAATGATTCACAAATATGAATAATATCTGTGTCTGTACTTTAAAGTCTTCATAGATTATATCAATTATCCATCCCACCCATCTTTGTTGACACGCTCTCTCGATTAAATGGCATAATGTTTAGAACAAAGTAGATAGCTTATTATTACATTTTACAACTTTTAATGTTCCAACTCTCTTAACTTAGATATACACAAGAAACCTTCTTGTACAGCAATCAAAGCACAAAGTAACTTCCTTTGGGGCTACTTGTTATAATGCTTTGGTTAATATTAAAAAATTATCAGTTTCGAAATGAGCCATGTCCTCTGAGTTTTTCACACCTGCTTTCTTCACAGCAATATTTATGATTTAAAGTATCCAGAATGAACATCATGCATTTTTGCTTCAAGTGTTTAAAATATGGAACGTGTCTTTTGATTATAATAATCATATTTTCCAAAAAAGATTGATTTTAGATATAAACTACAAAACACACAAAGCATAACTTCTGAGAGAAGTAACAGAATTATTTTAAATATTTTGTCATAATACAAAATACTACTTAAAGGTATATTTTTCCTTCAAATATATTTATAATTCAAAAAAGCAACCAAAAACCATATTTCATTGTTTTAAACTATTTTTAGCCTTTAGCATATAGTATTTGAGGAATAGTACTTAATATGGGAAGGATTCCCAGGTAGGGTAGTCTCTGGATTGTCCTTCTTTCAGTCTCTGCTTCACACTTTGTCTCTGGAACTCCTTCCATGGGTATTTTGTTCCCCCTTCTAATAAGGATCGAAGTATCCACACTTTGGTAGATGCCAGCAAGTGTTGGCTGACAGGAACCTGATATAGCTGTCTCCTGAGAAGCTCTGACAGTGCCTGACTAATACAAAAGTAGAGGCTCACAGACATACATTGGACTGAGCACATGGTCCCCAAAGAAAGAGCTAGAGAAAGGACTCAAGGAGCTGAAGGGGTTTGTAGCCCCTTAGGACAAACAACAATATGAACTAACTAGTACCCTCAGAGCTCCAAGGGATTAAACCACCAACCAAAGAGTACACATGGTGGAACTCATGGCCCCACCTGCATATGTAGCAGAGGATGGCCTTGTCGGTTATCATTAGGAGGAGAGGCCCTTGGTCCTGTGAAGGTTCTATGACCCAGTGCAGTGGAATACCAGGGCCAGGAAGCAGGAGAGGGTGGGTTGGTGAGCAGGGGAAAGAGGCACGGAATAGGGTATCCCCCCCAGGGGAAACCAGGAAAGGGGATATCATTTGAAATGTAAATAAACAAAATATCTAATAAAAATTAAAAAATATTAAATAGAAAAAAGAGAAAGAAATAGTACTTAAACCAGAGCATTTTTCTCAGCTTAGCATTATTTCTCCCTAAGTACATGAGTGTTGTGGATAGCACTGATCTTGTATTTTAATGCTAATTCCACTCTCCTGGGAGGAGTTGCAGACCAGGAGTGAATCAAGTATATAGGTGCTTTGTTAACCTTCTCCCCACCTTAACTTTTCAAATAAAGGCTAGAGTTGGTGATTGGGCAGTAGGAGGGAAGGTGGAGCTAAAAAGTTTGGGAAAGGGAGAGGAGATGAGAGAGAATAATGGAGGAAGAGGAGGAGGAGGTGGAAGTGGTGGAAGGAAGATGGAGTAGAAGCTTGTGGCTTGAAGAAACCCAAGATATATGAGATCTAATATATGGGAATAGAGTAGTTTAGTGGTAGGTCTGCCCAATCTAGGAATGTAGCTTGTATTCCAATTAATTGAGCTGTGATTTCTTTGATGGGGCTTTTTTGGGGTTAGAGATTTACTGCAATACCTGAGTGATGTGGGTTAATTTGGGTGGTATTAAACAGTAATGGCAGACAGGTCAGGAAATGTCTTGGTCATAATGTGCCTGTATCTCAGGAATGAGGACATGAGCAGATCCTCATGGAAAAGGATGTAAATAAATTATTCATATATAAAAATTTTAATACCATAACATTTTTTAAATTTGCTAAATAACCATATATTTATGTTTTCTGAATATTTGCTTAAGGGAATTCTAATAATAAATGAATTTTAAAGAAAGGGATAGCAAATAACTTTATATATTTAATTTTAAATCAGTTTCTTTTATATCCCTATTTTCTATTAAATTAATTTTTTACACTCCATATTCCATTGCCCACCCCCCATCCACCCTCCAACTGCTCCACATTCCACACCTTTCCTCCACCCCATCTCCATGTGGATGGCCCCACCCTCCACCCCACCTGACCTCCAAACACCCTGGGGCCTCTAGTCTCTTAAGGGTTAGGTGTATCATCTCTGAATGAACACAGACCCAGAAGTCCTCTACTGTATGTGTGTTGGGGGCCTCATATCAGCTGGTGTATGCTGTCTGCCTTATTTTAAGTTTAGCACAGAGAGAATGGGTTTCATGGGTTTCATTTTTATCATTTTCACAGATGTGATCCTTATTCATTTTCCTACTTGTTTTCTCTTTTGACTGATTAATTAATAATAATACATATACTAAGAGAGAAATAACTTAAACCTTGACAGAAATAAATGAGAAGCTATGTTCAAGAAACATGCATGAGATTTTTACTATAAATGTTTAAAATGAGAACAGTGAAGGTTTTTATGATTATGTTATCTTATATTTATATAATTTAAAATGTACAAATTTGTTTTGATTTGCATTTTCTTAATGACTAAGAATGTTGGACATTTCTTTAGGTATTTCTTAGCCATTTGACATTCCTCTGTTTAGAATTCTTTGTTTAGCTCTGTACTTCATTTTTTCATAGGGTTATTTGATTCTCTGGAGTCTAACTTCTTGAGTTCTTTGTTTATGTTGGATATTAGCCCTCTATTAGATGTAGGGTTGGTAAAGATCTTTCCCCAATCTATTGGTTGCTGTTTTGTCCTATTGACAGTGTCCTTTGCCTTGCAGAAGCTTTTCTATTTAATGAGATCCCATTTGTTTATAGTTAGTCTTAGAGCCTGAGCCACTGCTGTTCTATTCAAAAGGATTTCCCCTGTGCCAATGTGTTCCAGGCCCTTTTCCACATTCTCTTCTATTAGATTCAGTGTATCTGGTTATTTGTTAAGGTATTTGATCCCACCTCTCACCAGTCAGAGTGGCTAAGATCAAAAACTCAGGTGACAGCAGATGTTGGCAAGAATGTGGAGAAAAAGGAACACTTCCACTTCTGGTGGGATTTCAAGCTGGTACAGTCACTGTGGAAATCAGTCTGGGGGTTCCACAGAAAATTGGACATATTACTACCTGAAGACCTAGCTATACCACTCACTCCTAGGCATATACCCAAAAGATGCTCCAACATATAACAAGAATACATGCACTACTATGTTCAAAGCAGCCTTATTTATACACCAAACCATGGAAAACACCCAAATGTTCCTTAACAAAGGAATAGATACAGAAAATGTGGTGCATTTACACAATGGAATACTACTCAGCTATTAAAAACAATGACTTCATGAAATTCATAGGCAAATGGATGAAACGAGAAAATATCATCCTTAATGAGGTAGTCCAGTCACAAAAGTACACACATGGTATGTACACACTAAGTGGATATTAGGAAAGAAGGTCAGCAGAATACACAGGGTACAACTCATAGACCATATGAAGCTCGAGAAGAAGGGAGACCAAAGATCAAAGTGTGGATGCTCCAGTACTACTTGGAGTCTCCCTTCCAAGATAATCATGTGTGGTAAAGAGTGGGAGGAACTTGGGAGGGAGAAAGGAGGGGAGAAGACAAAAAGATGCAGGATTACATGTGAGAGTACAACTGGGAGATGTACAGAGGGTCAAGAAAGTGAACAAAGATGTGTAGCAATTGGGCATGGGGAACTGGGAGTAGCTACCAGAAAGTCCCAGATGCCAGGAAAGCAAGAGCCTCCCAGCACCCAATGGGGATGACATTAGCTGAAATACCCAACAAAGGGGAGAGAGAACCTGCAGAGACTATATCCAGAGGTTAGGCACAGCCCCTGGTTAAGGGATAGGACTACTCACCCATCTCAAAAATTTTAATCCAGAATTGGTCCTATCGAAGGGAAATAGAGGGACAAAGAGTAGAGCAGAGATTGAAAGAAAGGCCATTCAGAGCTTGTCCTATCTGGAGATCCATCATATATGCAGCCACCAAACATTGACACTATTGCTGATGCCAAGAAATGTTTGCTGACAGGAGCCTGTTATAGCTATCTTCTGAGAGGCTCTGCCAGAGCCTGGGAAGTACAGAGGTGGAAGTTCACAGCCAACCAGCAGACTGAGCATGGAGTCCTCAATGGAGGATTTAGGGGAAGGACTGATGGAGCTGTAGGGATTTCCAACCACATAGGAAGAACAACAATATCAAGCAACCAGGACTCTAACCTGCCCCCTATCCCCACAGCACCCAGGGACTAAACCACCAACCAAAGAGTACACATGGAGAGACCCGTGGCTGTAGCTGCATATATATCAGAGGATGGCCTTATCTGGCATCAATGTTAGAGAAGGCTTGATGCCTCAGCATGGGTATCATGCTAGGGTAGTGAGGCAGGAGTGGGTGGATGGTTGAGGGAGTACCCTCATGGAAGCAAGGGGGAGGAGGAGGGAATAGGGTTTTTTCAAAGAAGAAACTGGGAAGTGGTATAACATTTGAAATGCAAATAAATAAAATAACCAATTAAAAATTAAAAAAATAAAATGTACAAAATTCAATGTTGTTTTCTCTGAAATTATTCCTTAATATGATCAAAATATAATTTATGTTTTGACTCATTTGCTTGCTAAGCAAATGGTCTAAATACATAAAAGGTGTTGCTCTAATGATATCTATAAAAATCAAACAGGTAAAATATGCATTAAAAAACCTATGCATTAAAATAATACATAAAAATTAACTTATTCTTTTTGCATATTCTAAAAATAAAATATTAACACAAGTGTATAATAATGAGAATTATATTTTTATCCATTGAGAATTTCAAACAGGAAATTAGAAAGCATATTACTTAAATTGTTTATTTACATTAATTATTTATTTGTTTTTTGTTTTTATTTATATAAAGTATTGGCGCACACACACAAATTTGTATGTCTGTGCACCATACTATATATTTGGAGGTCAGAGAATAACCTTTGGATACCAAACTCACGCAAGGGTTTTCACCCTCTAAGCCATCTGAGCATCCCTCTTCTGTCTATTTTCTTCATTATCTATTAGCATTAAAAACATCACATTCTGAAAATCCATTCCTGTTGATGGACCGACTTTTCTCCTCACTCACATAGCATGAAAAGCAAAGATACTGACAGGTTTATGTGTAAGAAAGAAACCCTGACCTAAGTGTATTCACTTTAAATAGCACACTCTATATTTTCCTAATAGGATTTGACTAGATTGAATTCTTTCATGCCCATTAGAATGACCTCTACCAAATACAAATACACACACACACACACACACACACACACACACACACACACACGTGTGTGAAAACTATTTATTAGTGATCATATCTACTCTTAAAACCTACAATTATATGATCCCTGTGAAGTAGCAATAGTATACTATGTGGAAAAATTCAAAGCATAGCAAGTGAATTTAGTTTTTTGTTCTTCCTTAGCAGGTAGAGGAATCTGAAATAAATATATAGTAATTGATTATTCATTATGGTATAATATTATGCTATATTTTGACATTTGTTACCTTGGTATTTTATCTTAATAAATCTTAAATTAAAAAAAACAATAGTGACATCAGAGAAAATTTGACTTTTACAAGTTATTCACATGTGAGTAATTAGTTTAATTCTGTTGTTAATGTCAAAGTGATTTCTTTATTTCTGAGTGATTTTCTTCTAAGAAGAATTAAAAGAATCTCAAAACTCAAGTAATCTTGAGGATAAAGGATTCAGAAAGTATGCTTTACTGGATTTCACAGCTTTGGTCATGATGGCAAATCCTCAACTTAATTGAATCAATCATTAAATTCTCATAATTCAGATACAAATTGGGACAATGAGAGAAATATCCATTGGCCAATAAAATGAGAATATTTTGGAGTCCAGTGATGCAAAGCCATACTTGTGCTGACAATCGAATTTTTGCTTTACAAAGGGAGCTTCAAGAGGCTCAGTTGCAGGAAGTATCATAAGCCTACGTGAGGACAGACAGTTTGATGTATTTAAATATTTTAAAAGATAACAGCCTGAAGTTCAAACAGTGATATATATTAAATCTCATCTTGATTTTAGACAAAAGACATGGCATGAAGGTAATTAAGAAGAATCATATAAAATCTTCTGATCCAATGGAGTCAACGAATTGTAGAACAAATCTAGCAAACAAATATTCAAAGAAACATTAGATTCACTCAAAGAAAATATGAGTTACATTATGTATCACTCTGCACAAACTATGTAAATAATGACACCATTTTATTCCATGGTATACTAATTTTTCCACTAATGAGATATATTTAATTGGGATTTATCAAAAAATATGTAAAAGTAAATAATTTAAAATTCTAATTTCAGTAGTAAACCTGGTAAGTTGTATATACTTATGTTCCTTTTATAGCTCTTCTATTGTTAAGGAAAATAACCTTTTTTTTCTTATTTAAAAACAAAAATTTGAAAAACTTGTGTCATTTCTGTGCAAAAAGGAGAATGAACAAAAGCTTACTCACCTCCGAGTCCGTATTGTAATGCAATCCTATTTCACCCCAGTTCTCCTTAATGCAAAGTTATTGGAGTGACTCTTTATGGGAATTACTCTTCACTCAGTTATGTCTTCTGTAAGATGCAAATATTTACACCTGCATTCCTTCTTCATAAGCAGTCAATCCCAATGCTGAGATCATGGCACATAAAACAGACTCACAGAATCAGACTTGAATTAGTGAGACTCAGGTTTAATTGAGAGAGATCTACATTGTGCAGTAAATTTTTAGAAATTTTAAACTAGAAGATACTAAAGTTTATAAAGTATTAGATTGTAATTCACCAAGGAATTTATTTTCAACACACTAAAACTTGAAAAGTGATTTGTATCATCACATGTATAAAAGTCTATTTGTGCAGTTGAATTATATCTTGAATAACAGTGTCTCTTCAGCTTTTTGGAAATAAAGTTCAAATCATAAAAGTGTTATCAATTAATATTTTATATTAATATGATTTATTATATTAATAATACATTAATTGATTTATATTAATTAATAATAATTAATGATGTTTTATACTTATAATGATAATTAATAAATATAAAGATTAGTGAAAAAATTTCAAGGAGTTGAAGAAGATTCAGGAAAATAGATACAAAAAAATGCTCATAGTTCTGTAGGATTAATAGTGTAAAAATGACCATATAAGTCGCAGTGACCTATAGTTTCAAAGCAGATTGAGCCAATGTTCCAAAAAAACTTGTTTACAGACTAAACCACCAACCAAAGAGATGGGACTAAATGGTGGAACTAATGGCTCCAGCTGCATATGTGGCAGAGGATGGCCAAGTCGGTCATCAATGGGAGGAGAGGCCCTTGGTCCTGTGCAGGCTCTATGCCCCAGTGTAGGGGAATGCCAGGGACAGGAAACAGGAGAGGATGGGTTGGTGAGCAGGGGGAGGGCATAGAGCTTTTTTCTGAGGGGAAACCAGGAAAGGGGAGAACATTTGAAATGTAAATAAAATATCTAATAAAAAAGAAATTATATAACTAATCAATACCTTCGTATGGAAACACACACATATGCACAAACACACACGTATATGTGCATGCATGTACATACATACACAAGATAGCTAAAATTTATGCCCAATAATAAAAGTACTGCTGGAGGTACCACTCTCTCTAATAGTGATTTATTTGGGGGTGGTTCTTATTTTTTATTATTCTTTTTTACAGTCCAGTCTTTTTCCCCATCCCAGTGCTCCTTCTGATTCTTCTGTATCCTATACCTCTTCCTCCCACATTCTTCAAGAGGATGTCACCACCCTGCATCCCCACACCACTATACCTTTTCACTCCCGGACCCTCGAGTCTCTTGAGGTGCATCTTCTCTCACTGAGTTAAGACCAGGCAATCCTATGCGATATATGTGTTGGGGGTCTCATATTAGCTGGTACCCTGCCTGGTTTTGTGGCTCAGTGTCAGCGCCATTTCTGAGGTCCAATTTAATTGAGACTGCTGGTCTTTTTTCTATAGGTTTGCCCTCCTCCTCAGCTTCTTCCAGCTTTTCCCTAATTCAAATACAGGGGTCACTAATTTCTGTCCATTGGTTGGGTGTAAATATCTGCATCTGACTGAGTTGCTTTTTGGGCCTTTCAGAGAGCAGTCATTATAGACCCCTGTTTGTAAACACAACATAGTACCATCAATAATAGTGTCAAGCTTTGGGGCCTCCCCTTGAGCTGAATCCCAATTTGGGCCGGTCACTGTACATCCTTTCCCACAGACTTTTTGCCCACATTTTTGACCCTACATTTCCGACAGAAATAACAAATCTGGGTCAGAGTTTTTAACTGTGGGATGGCAACCCCATCCCTCACTTGATGCCCTGTCTTTCTGCTGGAGGTGGGCTCTACAAGTTCTCTCTCCCCACTCAAGTGCATTTAATATAAAGTCCCTTCATTTGAGTCCTGAGAGTCCATCACCTCCCAGTCTCTGGTACATTCTAGAAGGATACAGCACCTCCAACCTCCCAAGGTTGCCTGTTTGAATTCTTTCTGCTGTCCCCACCCCTAATACCTGATCTTGTTCCCCACCCTTCACCCCTCTGTTCTCTTTCTCACCCAGGTCCCTCCCTCCCTCTCCACCTCCCTGTGATTGCTTTCTTCTTCCTACCAAGTGGGATTGAGGCATCCTCACTTGGGCCCATCGTGAATTCTGTGGATTTTATCCTGGGTTTTCTGTACTTTGGGGGCTAATATCCACTGATTAATAAGTACATGCCATGTATGTCTTTTGGGGTCTGAGTCACTCCACTAAGGATGATATTTTCTAGTTCCGCTTATTTACCTGCAAAACTCATGATATCCTCGATTGTTAATAGCTGAGTAGTATCCCACTGTGTGAATGAACCACATTTTCTGTATCCCTTCTTCAGTTTGGACATCTGGGTTGTTTCGAGCTTAAGGCCGCTACAAATATAGAGAAACACATGTCCCTGTGGCATGGTGGGGTTTTCATTTGGATATATGCTCAAGAGTTGTATGGTTAGGTCTTCAGGTAGATCTATTTCTAATTTTCTGAGGAAGCTCCAGACTGATTTCCAGAGTTGTACCAGTTTGCAATCCCACCAGCAATGGAGAGTGTTCTGCTTTCTCCACATCCTTGTTAAAATGTGCTGTCACCGGAGATTTTTTTGATCTTAGCCATTCTGATTGGTGTGAAGAAGAATTTCAGGGTCGTTTTGATTTTCATTTCGCTGATCACTAGGACTTTGAAATTTTCTTTAAGTGCTTCATAGCCATTCAATATCCCTCTTTTGTAAATACTCTGTTTATTTAGTTCTATACCCCATTTTTTATTGCATTATTTGATTTTTGGTTGTTATTTTCTTGAGTTCTCTATATATTTTGTATATTAGCACTCTATCAATTGGGGTGTTAGTAAATATTTTTTCCCAATCTGTAGGTTGCCAATTTTTCTTATTGACTATGTCCTTTGCCTTATAGTAGTTTTCCAATTTTATGAAGCTCCATTTATTAATTCTTGATCTTAGAGCATGAGTCATTAGAGTTCTATTTAAGAAAATTTCCCCTGTGCCAATGAGTTCACGGCTCTTTCACATGTTCCCTTCTATCAGATTCAGTGTATCTGGTTGTATGTTGAGGTCCTTGATCCACTTGGACTTGAGATCTGTGCAAGTTGACAAGTATGGGTCTATTTTCATTTTTTACATACAGACATCCAGTTAGACCAGCACCATTTATTGAAGATGCTTTATTTTTTCCATTGTATGTTTTTGGTTTCTTTGTCAAAGATCAAGTGTCCATAAGTGTGTGGTTTTATTTCTGTGTCTTCAATTCTATTCCATTGATCAACATTTCTTTCTCTGTACCGATACTATACAGTTTCTATCACTATTTCTCTGTAGTAAAGCTTGAGGTCAGGAATGGTGATTCCTGCAGAAGTTCCGTCATTGTTAAAAGTAAGAATTGTTTTTGCTATTCTGAGTTTTTTGTTGTTGTTGTTTGTTTTCAAGATGAAATTGAGGTGTTCTGTAAGCTTCTTTTCTGTTTATAAGTATCTCTTTCTTTAGGTTGAGAAAGTTTTCTTCTATGATGTTGAAAACATTTTCTGGGCCTTGGAGTTGAGACTCTTCACCTTCTTCTATTCTTATTATAATTAGATTAAATCTTTTCATGGGATCCCAGATTGCTTGGATGCTTTTGTCCAGAATTTTCTTTAAATTTAACATTTTCATTGACTAAGGTATCATTTTTATTTTGCTTTTGTATCCTCTATGCCTCAGATTGTTTCTTCCATCTCCTGTATTCTGTTGATGATGCTTACTTCTCTTGTTCCTGTTCTCTTGCCTAGATTTTCCACCTTCAGAATTCCCTCAGTTTGTGTTTTCTTTATTGTTTCTATTTTCAATTTCGGGTATTAAAACAGTTTCATTTATTTCCTTCACTTCTTTAATTATATTTCTTGTGTGTTGTTAAAAGACTTTTATGTTTCCTCTTTAGATATCTCTACTTGTTTGATAGTGTTTTTCTGTATTTCTTTAGGATATTCACTTATTCCCTCTTTAAATGTCCCTATCATCCTCATAAGATTAGATTTAAGGTCATTTTTTTTCTTGTGCTTTAGTTATGTCTGATTATTCAGGGATTGCTGTAGTAGGATATCAGTGCTCTGAAGTTATCATTTGCTCTGGCTTTTGTTGATTTTGTTCTTTTCTGGCTTTTAGCCATCTGCATGCTCCTGGATATTCCTCTTGTAGCAGTTATTGGGAGAGGGCCTAAACTCGATGACCCAGTGCTGTATGGTTCCAGAGAGCCAGTTCTGTATGATTAAGGTCTGTCAGGGATGACAGACTGCTCAGGACAGCTTGGGGGTACCTCAGGGGACTCAGCAATCAGAAAAGGAAAATGGGTTAGAAAAGAGAAGGTAACATGTATAGATCAGGCTCAGCAGGTATGATGAAAGTGGGCAGAAAGGTTGGGGGAGAATTAAGATCTGGAGGGAATAAAAGTCTGTTTAGGGCAGCCTTGTCTGCCCTAAAACTCAGTGTGTAGCAAAATGGATAGAGGAAGTAAGCTTATCTGTATTATTCATGATCCACAGGTCTGATGAAGATGGGTGGAGAGTATTGGGGAGACAGGATGTCCAGAGGGCAGCTTGGCATACCCCGGTGGACTGAGAAAGCAGGGCAGATCATTGTGGATTATTTTTAATGTGAAATATTGCTACTGGAATTTTAGTGTGGCATTTGTAATGTCAACATTTTGGTTCAATTGCCTTTAGCATTTATTTATTCACCATCATACAAATAATTTCCTAAACTGGATTTAAAATTAAAAGGTATTTTCATGAATTTCCAAAATGATACTTGTAAAAATAAGTAAAAACCATCAAGTATAAAATATAGTTTTTTTCATCTCTGAAATATTACAAGAGCAGCTGAAATGTAAAGTTAGCATGAAGCTATTTGTTACCACAAACTAATTTTTGTTAAAATTTAAAACAAATTTCTGGGCAAAAGTATAGCTTACCCAAATTTTAGGAGGCTGCATATTTAATTATGTGCAAAAGAAAACATAATAATGAAACAGGAAAATGTGAACTTGAATGTGCAGTCCACAGGGTAAGAACACATGAGTAGTTATGTTTCCAGGAAATATAATTAAGACCTTATCTCCATTTGCTACCTCCCAATTTTCATTTATTTTTATAAGGTCATATTTTGAAGATGAAGGTTTTTTTAAATGTTATGGCTAAACCTACTAATGTAATGGTTCAAGAATGCAATTTTATGTTTCTTTTTCTCAAAGGTTAAAGTTCATCTATGAGAGAGAGAAAAAGAGAGAGAGAGAGAGAGAGAGAGAGAGAGAGAGAAAGAGAGAGAGAGAGAGAATTTTAATGTTTTACTTCATAGATAGTCAGAGCTGGTCATGAACTTGAAATATATTCTGCTTTAGAAACTTGACTGCTGAGAGTAGAGTTTGGTGCCAACATAATTCTAGTTCATCTGAAGAAGTACTGAATAAAATTAAACTGATGATCATTATGAAAAATGTTTTTTCAGTCTTCTGTATGAATGTCTTTT
>NW_022196905.1:52148322-52153877 GCF_008632895.1 Mastomys coucha | reverse complement strand
AGGGCGTCAGATCTCATTACCGGTGGTTGTGAGCCACCATGTGGTTGCTGGGATTTGAACTCATGACCATCCGAAGAGCAGTTGGTGCTCTTCCCCGCTGAGCCATCTCACCAGCATGAATGTCTTGATATCATGAAAATGAAATACTAAGAAGAATATAAGGGACTATAATATTAGATACCAAATTAGAACCAGAAGTAGAAAAAAGAGCAAAGGAAAAAAAAACCAAAACAGCAACAACAACAAAACTCTCTTATTTTTAACTACGTACACACATATCCTTTGGTTCTACGGTAGTAAATTTATTGGTGGGAATAGTAATTACTAATATAGTTAAGAAAGATTTTAGGTTGCCAAAATATTTTACAAAAATTATTTTGAAAATATATACAGATTTTGAAAGCAGAAAATTTATTTAAAAATGTTGAGTATGCACAAGCTGATGAAAAGTTATTAGTTATTCATAGGCTACTCAAGGCTACAGACTCTATGGAAGTCAAAGTAGGGGTTCCTTAATGTGGCCAGGAATAGACCTATGCCAAGATACAGCTATAATACTTTCGGACATATATCCAATTTTTTTGTTTGTTTTTTTTTGTTTGTTTGTTTTTTGTTTTTCGAGACAGGATTTCTCTGTGTATCCCTGGCTGTCCTGGAACTCACTCTGTAAACTAGGCTGGCTTCGAACTTAGAAATCTGCCTGCCTCTGCCTCCCAAGTGCTGGAACTAAAGGCATGCGCCACCACTCCCCAGCCCAAAATATCTTCATATAGACATATTTACTCCCTGGGATAATATTTGATTGTGTAAATATATAGACATTTTTATTATTCTTTCAACTAAATGTAGTCATTGTAACTGCTTTCAAATTCTGGCAATATGAATAGGGAAGCAGGGAATAAAGATGATAAAGTTCCTTTTACAAAATGCAGAGTACTTAAGTTGGTGTACATAAGTTGCATAGATGGGTCTTGTAGTGCATAGATTCTTAGCTTCCCGATAAATGTCTATTCTGATATGTATAATGACTATACAAGTTTATACTCCCACAAGCAATGAATAAAGGTGTTCCTTTCCTAACATCCTTACCACCATGTATTAGCATATGTTTTATTCTTTCTGGCCATTTTGACTGGAATGAAATAAAATTTCACAGTAGTTTTAAATCACATTTCCCTGATGGATGAGAATGTTAAACTTTTTCTAACTGTTTCTCATCCATCTGTGTATCATCTTTTGAAACTCTTTAGTTAGTTCTATAACCTATTTTAATTGGATTATTTTTATGTTGTTTTTAATTTTAATTTCTTTATATACTTCAGATTTTATATACTTGAGATCCTAACCATGAATCAGATATATATTTGATAAAGAATGTTCTGATTGTTTAAGCATTCAGTTTGTTAAAGTGATTCAGTTTTACATTGTACACAAGCTATCTGGATATCATTTATTAAATTCTGGTTTTAATGTCTATGTTTTCAGGGTCTTGATTAAAAAAAAAATTTCTCTGTTCCAATTAATTGAGGAATACCCCTACTTTCTATTCTATCACATTTAGGATATTTAGTCTAATGCTGATTTAATCATAGTTGAGTTTTTGTTACATATGATACTGTTTTAGTTTTCTATGTACAGTCATTCAGTTTGAAAAGAATTATCTGTTCAAGATGCTCTCTTTTCTATAGTATGAATTTTGGACATCTTTATTAAAACTGAGGTACCTTTTAGCTTCTGAAATTGTGTGTTTTCAATATACATATTCAATGTAATTCCCATCAAAATTGCAACTCAATTTTTTTTAGACATCAAAAGCAAAATTTTCAACTTCATATGGAAAAACAAAAATCCCAGGACAGCCAAAAAATGTGAACAATAGCAGAGTTTCTGGAGGAACTACTATCTTTGACCTGAAGCTGTACCATGGAGCAATTGTGATAAAATCAAAATAATAGTATTTGTGCTGAAACAGACAAGTTAATCAATGGAATTTAGTACAAAACTCAGAAATAATCGCTTCTCGGCATTTTGTCTAAGATCAAGTGTAGAAATAAACCCACATACCTACATACATTTGATTTTAAATAAAAACCCAACACCATACAAGGGAAAAAGAAAGCATCTTCAACAAATGTCTACACGTGGAAGAATGTAAATAGATCCATATTTATCACCCTGCCCAAAACTCAAGTACAAGTGGATCAAAGACCTCAACATAAAACTGGATACACAAAAGCTCATAGAAGAGAAAGAGCGAAATATCCTCAGAGGCATTTCTACAGGAGACAATTTCCTGAACATTACACAAATAACTCAGGTTCTAAGATCAACAAGTGATAAATGGGACCTAATGAAACTGAAAACGTTCTGTAAGGCAAAGGACACTGTCAATAAGACAAAGCAGCAGCCTCCAGATTGGCTTTTCACCAACCTTACATCTGATCGAAGGCTAATATTCAAAACTTATAAAGAACACAAAAAGTTAGACACCAACCACTGAAATAACCCAATAAAAATGGAGTACTCCTTACTCATCAGGGAAATGTGAATCAAAATCACTCTGAGATTCCATCTTACACTGGACAGAAGGGCTAGGATAAAAACTCAAGTGTTAGTACATCCTGGTGAGGATATGGAGCAAGGGGATATATTCACCCAAAGCCTCTGGGAGGTCAAACTTGTACAACCCCATGGAAATCAATTTGTCTGTTGCTCAGAAAACTGGGAATAGTTCTACCTCAAGACTCAGCTATACCACTCCTGGGTATATACCCAACTGATGCTCCATCATCTCACAAAGACACTTGTTCGACTATGTTCACACCAACTTTATTTGTATTGGTCAGAAACTGGAAACAATGTAAATGTCCTTCAGCTGAAGAATGGAAAAGTAAAATGTGGAACATCTACACAATAGAGTACTATTTAACTTTTAAAAACAAAGTCATCATGAATTTTTCAGGCAAATGGGTAGAACTTGAGAATATCATTCTGAGTGAGATAAACCAGTCCCAAAAGGACATGCATGGTATGTATTTAGTTATAAGTGGATATTAGCCATAAAATATAGGATACCCATGCTACACTCCACACACTCAAAGAAGACAAAGTGAGAAGTCACAAGCAAGGAGGCTTGAATCTTGCTTAGAAGGGGGAATAAAATAATCATGAAAAGCAGACAGATGGAGGGAACTTCCTAAGAAGGAAGGCAGATGGGGGTGGGAATAGTGGTGTCAGGATCAGGTATGGGAAGGCAAAGAAGAGATGGCCAGATAGCCATGATAATGAATGGAAATCTGCAACTGATGGGGTGTAAAAGTGGGGGATGGGAATCTCCAGGATCGTACAGAGACAAGAGATAAGGGAGATGGTCAAGGATGAGTGGAGGTGACCTCAGCTGTGTCTCACAGCATTGGGCATACGGAACCTGAAGAGGCTACCTTCTTTAATCAATTAGGAACTAAGGTGGAGCAGTAGGGACACAAACCTACCCACTACAATTTCGACCTGAATTTAATCCTGTCTACAAGAAGTTCAGGTCAGAGATGGAGCAGAGACTGAGGGAATAGCCAATTAATAACCAGCCCATCTTAAAACCCATCCCATGGGCAAGCGGAAATTCCTGGCACTATTAATGCACTCTTATGCTTGCAGACCCGAGTCTCATATGCCTGTCCTGGGAGGCTCTATACAGAAGCTGAGTGAAATAGATGCACACACCAACAGCAAAACAGTGGCTGAAGCTCTGGGACTCTTACAGAAGAATAGGGAGAAAGATTGCAGGACCCAAAGGGGAATAGGAACCTCACAGGAACACCAATAAGAGTCAAGTAACCTGCACTCTTGGAGCTGTCAGAGACTGAACCACCCAAATAACATACAGAAACTGGACGTAGCCCTGTCTGAACATGTCTAGCACATATACAGCTTAGTCTTCATGTGGGTGCTGAACAAATAGAGAGGGGTGATCCCAAAAGCTGTTGCCTGTATGTGGGATACATTCTTCCATCAGGTTTCTTTGTCTGGCCTCAGTGGAATAGAATATGCAGAGATTTAATGTGCCAGTGTAAAGGGTATACTTAGGGTGTGGACATACCTGCTCAGAGAAGTAGATGTGGAAGTATGAGGGAAAGGACTATGGGAGTGGTAACTGGAATATAAAGGGAATAAATTAAAAAAATTAAAAAACATATGATCCACAACAAGTTCCTGTATCCTAAGGCAAAGAACTCTGGGTATACAATAAATGAATTTTGATTTTTTTTCCAGAGTAATTTAGAAAAGAACTGAACTTGATTTTACATTGAATTGCACATATATTCTGGTGGGTTTTTTTATTTATATTACATCATTGTGTTGTAAAATTTATTATGAAAAATCTACATAAAAACATTCATCAAGCAAATAAGGAATGAAACAAAATCAACCATTTGAAATCGACAAGTTACAGTATCTGTTTCTTAGTATTATCACACTCTTTAGCTCAACATCTGTTCAATGATATCTCAGGCTATATTGGAGATGTGTGATAATTTGTTTTTCTACAACATTTTCTCCTTCTTGCTCACAACTCATGATGCTTCCGAATTAATTGTAATTGTGAAGGACACATTGCTCAGATGCTCAGACAAGTGAACACAGAACAATGACAGGTACAGAATGACCAGAAAATCAAAAGTGTGTGTGTGTTTAGCCAGATGTTATTGAATTAAAAGATTTACTATGATGATTTGGAAATTAACTCTGTGTGATCACTAATTTAACATATAAAATTGGTCCAGAAAATATTTATATTAAACAAAACACCCTTCTAAAGTAGCTATTCTCAATTAAATGACTTTTTTTTTCCATTTCTGTCTTGATGCTGATGTTGAAAATTGAATCATTTCTTTTCAAGAAATTGTCCCAATCAATTAGGGCAAAGCATGGCTATGTAGTCAGATTTAATTTACACAGATGCCTGATTCTTCAGGTACTTCAGGTGAGTGGAATCAGACTACATATATAGTCTGTTTGCTTTATCTATATAAACCCTGGCTCTATGTTTAATCTTGTTTTGATAATCTTCAGGTTTTTTTAGGTGATAATGTATTCAGCATGCAAATTTCCACAGCAGAAAATATAAATAAATGAGTTGTTATATCATCAGAAGAATTCTAAAGTTAGGAGAGTCTGTATTTATTACACCAATATTTATGAAAGTCTCCAATTGGAAAAAATAAAGATTTCTGGTTTAGTTTGTTGTTTGCCTTTTACTTTGTCATCACTCTTTTATTTAGTTTCATCTAAGTACGAATTTCTAGTTTATCTGAAAAAATAATTTAGAGTAATGTGGGATACAGAGTAATTAGGGGACAAACTATGAAAGTTGGACAACATAAAAATGATAGTCCTTACATGTTCTGTGTGATACCCTGTGTTCATAGCTGAGAAAGTGTAGGAGTGGGAGAGAGAGAATGAGAGAGAGAGAGAGAGAGAGAGAGAGAGAGAGAGAGAGAGAGAGAAAGAGAGAGAGATTCCAATAATCTCATTTTCTTTTGCCAAGGGGAGCCATT
>NW_022196905.1:52118322-52143322 GCF_008632895.1 Mastomys coucha | reverse complement strand
TGCCCGGCTAGAACTTCATACATCTAATTACATGTTATATTCAGGATATTATCTTTAGGGATGTGATGCCATTTTTTTAAAAACATATTGATGATATTAAATGTAATCACTTAAATTTGCACTGTCTGCTTCACTCCCATACGATAAAATAGTAAAGTTTCTTTCTGAAATGTATTTTTATCTGGAAGTGATAATTTGAAATTATGTAAGTATTATTTTCCACTAAGTTTTATCCAAATGCTAGCAGTCACTCTACACTCACTAATATTATGTGAAATGAATTTTTTTCTTAAATACAATTATTCCTTATATATTTCTTATTGTAAATATCAGTTTAGAGTAATTTTGATTTACTCCATAGCTCATAAACAATCTTGATTGTGGTAAGATTAGGGAAAATAAGCATTCACTTTGCTGCAACATTCAATTTACATTATATAAATTTCATAATGTAATTTATCCATGTTTTAGAAAAATCATAATTTCAGAACTGAAAGTTATTTTAATGAATAACTTTTTAAATTTTCTTTTGTTATTAGATATTGTCTTTATTTACATGTCATATGATTTCTCCTTTCCCAGTTTCCCCTCAAAAAAATAAAAAACAACAACAAGAACAAACCACTGTTGCCTCCCACCCCTCACTTGCTACCCCACCCTCTCCCACTTACTGGCCCTGGCATTCCCCTACACTGGGGCACAGAACCTTCACAGGGCCCAGGGCCTCTCCTCCCATTGATGATCAACTTTGCAATCCTCTACTATACACATGCTGCCAGAACAATCATTCCCACCATGTATAGTCCTTGGTTGGTAGTTGAAACCCTGGGAGCTCTGAGGTTACTAGTTAGTTCATATTGTTGTTCATCCTAAGGGGCTGCAAACCCTTCAGCTCCTTTGGTCCTTTCTCTAACTCCATAATTGGGGACCCTGTACTCAGTTCAATGGATGGCTGTGAACCTCTACTACGTATTAGTCAGGTACTGCCATAGCCTCTCAGGAGACAGCTATATCAGGCTGGCTTGCCCTTCCATCAGTCTCTGCAACTCTTTCCATGGGTATTTTGTTCCCCCTTTAAGAAGGAATGAAATGTCCACATTTTGGTCTTCCTTCTTCTTGAGTTTTTTGTGGTTTGTGTGTTGTTCTTCGTGTATTCTGAACTTATGGGCTAATTACCACTTATCAGAGAGTGTATACCATGTGTGTTCTTTTGTGATTGGGTTACTTCAGTCAGGATGATATTCTCCAGATCCATCCATTTCCCTAAGAATTACATAAATTCATTGTTTTTAATAGCTGAGTAGTACTCCATTGTATAAAGGTACCACAATTTCTGTATCCATTCCTCTGATGAGGGACATCTGGGTTGTTTCCAGTTTCTGGCTATTATAAATAAGGCTGCTATGAACATGGTGGAGCATGTGTCCTTATTACATGTTGTAGTATCTTCTGGGTATATGCCCAGGAGTGGTATAGCTGGGTCCTCTGGTAGAACTATGTCCTATTTCCGGAGGAACCACCAAACTGATTTCCAGAGTGGTTGTACCAGCTTGCAATCCCACCAGCAATGAAGGAGTGTTGCTCTTTCTCCACAACCTCTTCAGCATCTGCTGTCACCTGAGTTTTTTATCCTAGCCAATCTGATTAGTGTGAGGTAGAATCTCAGAGTTGTTTTGATTTGAATTTCCCTGTTGATTAAGGTTATTGAACATTTCTTTAGGTGCTTCTCAGCCATTCGGTATTCATCAGTTGAGAATTCTTTGTTTAGCTCTGTACCCTATTTTTTAATAGGGTTATTTGTGTCTCTGGAGTCGAACAGTGCTTTGATGACCCATACATTAATGGGGAAATAAAGAAAAAAGCCAAAATTTCAAAAAGAGAATAAGAAAGGAAGGCAATAAAACACAAGAAGGGTTTTATATCTGAGGAAATTATGATTTTTCCAGAGATGAAGTAAGAAATAAACAATTTACTTTCAAAAATTGCTTAAGAGTCTGATAAGATACATGTGCCAAAACATTCCTACCAACATTAAGCTAAAAGGAAAAACTAAACTGTTCCCCTACATGTTTTTGCTCTACTCTCAAAATATTTACCTTATCTCCATGGCTACATTTTTAGTGGCAAAATAGAAATGAATAGTTCAATTCTGATAACATCTCTGTACCAATAGCCTGTTTACAAACACTACTGTTGCTTATAACAACGAGTGCTTTTGTCACTTCTTAGACATGAGAGATTGCATATGACGGCCCAGAGAACATTAAACTAATCCTGTAAAGTTAGTTTTACATAAATAACTTGAAAATGTAACTGGACTTTGACTAGTGTTAAATATCAAGACCTCAAACAGATTCATTGGTGGTACCGTGCCGACTAACATCTGCAGGCTATTTTTGCGTTTCACCATAAAATGTAAAGCAGGTACTCTTCAACAACCTGACCTAAGTAAATATTGTCAAGACAGCTGTCATCCTGTAAATAATTGAACGAGGAAAGAGGGTCTCAATTGTTAAGAAGGTAGTTTTATAACCACACTCTTTAAGTGTACCCATTGCTTTTCCTCACATCAAATAAATTAGAAACCTCCTTTCAACTCCTTAGTTTTTCTTGTCCTCACTGATATCATAAGCACATGAGTGAGATTGCTATTATTCTGTTCAATGCTTGCTGCTAACACCACCCCTATTTATACTGAAAGAGTGTAAAAAAGCCACATTTTATCTCTTGTCTTAACTTAATGCAATTAATTAAAATTTTAGGATATTGTTGCTAGACAATGTTCTACAAAAGGAATTGTACATGTATTGCAAGTTATTTTAAAATATGACAAAATATATAAATATGATTGATTTGTTGAATAAAACAGAGAGAGTAAAGATAGAGTCATTGTTTTCTGTGTGGAAATAAGTTAAAATTTCAAGGAGAAGGGCTCTTAAGATTTGAATGTTGAAAGATGAAAAATATTTTGGAAAATACAGGAGAATGGGAAGGGACTGTAAACAATTATTCCACACAATGAGAAGCTAGGTAATGGGCAGAAATATTATGCATTAATCTGAGTAGAAATAATTATTTTTGTAAGATTAATTGACATTAATACATAAAATCTAATCTCATTGCCAAGTTTTGTAAAGAGATATAAGAGAAAGCAAACAGTATTCAAGGAGTAGTCAACTTCCAGAGTTGTGATATGCTTACTTCTAGGTCATTCTTGGAGTGTTACTTTATATTAAGTACAGATGTGTGTGTGTATGAATGTATGTAAACATTGACCTAATAAAAAAAAATGTTGTGCTTGTGAGGCAACTGAGATACTGTTTCACAAGTGACAATAATTGGGAATGTAATGCTAATTTGAAGAAAGTATAGTACATCAAGAGGCAATACCAATACTTACCTTAAATATAGTATGTTAAATTTATTTTTCTCCAAATATCTTGAATTGATTAGACTGTGTTAATGACAGTGGTAGAACATATAGATTTAACCAGGAAAGGATCTAAACTAATACAAAGATCTCGGTGGTCTTTTGTATCACATTGCATAATCGATGCCAGGTTGTAATAATAAACTAAATTAAAAGATACGAAAAAAATTGCTTCACATTAAAATTTCATCGCATCGAAAGTATTAAGTTTGATCTCAGGTCAAGTTTTTGAATCTGAACTCAAAGAACATTAAACTCTTCACTGTGTGAACCACTCCATAAATTACAGGAACTTGATTTGTGGAAGTGTGGTGCAGTCAAGTGGAGGTGGTCCGTTTCACTCCCTAGCCTAGTCCAGTGTCATTGTGACACACCTCAAACGAAAGGATGGCAATTAAGTTGTTCTGGGCTGGTAGTACAGTGTGGAGAGCTGTCAGTGGGAATGATTACTCCCCACAATGCCTGTCCTGGGCATGACACACAGGCTGTGCACCGTTTCTCGTGTTTCTCAGGCTCACATTGCCTGTCATTTTTACTTCAGCAAAGTCTTCTTACAGGACTATTGCTGCATGATAATTAACCCCATTCTCTCACTGCCTACTCTAGTTCTCCTCCAGTTTCCTGTGGAAAGGCTCCCTCTCACTCTAGTCATGCTCTTCCTAGATTCAGTGTCTGCTACTAATCCACACTCCCCCCTGCTCTTCCTGTTCTCACCTTTTTCTTCCCAGTCTTTTTTAAAAATCTTTTGTCCATCACTCCCTTTCAATCATCACTCTTTTCTGGTTTTGTCCTCCCTTCTTTTGCATCCACCCCCCCTTCATCTTCAAGGTGAATGATGCTCTCTTTGAAAATAATAATCGTTTAAGAAGTATTTATAATTCATTTCTTCAAGAATGAACCTAACCATAATTTCCAAAATGATTTGGTGAACAAACGTTTCAGTGAAGTTTAGAAATCACTTGTGGGTTCTTTCCAGCTCCTGGATATTATAAATAAGGATTCTATGAACATAGTGGAGCATGTGTCCTTATTACATATTGGAGCATCTTCTGGGTATAGGCCCAAGAGTGATATAGCTAGATCGTCAGGTAATATTATGCCTAATTTTCTGAGGAACCATCAAACTGATTTCCAGAGGGGTTGTACCAGCTTGCATTCCCACCAGCAATGGAGGAGTATTCCCCTTTCTCCACGTCCTCACCAGAATCTGCTGTCACCTGAGTTTTTGATTTTAGCCATTCTGACTGGTGTGAGGTAGAATCTCAGGGTTGTTTTGATTTGCATTTCCCTGAAGACTAAGGATGTTGAATATTTCTTTAGGTGATTCTCAGATATTCGATATTCTTCAGCTGAAATTTCTTTGTTTATCTCTGTACCACATTTTTAATAGGATTATTTGGTTCTCTGGAATCTAACTTCTTAAGTTCTTTGTATATATTGGATATTAGCCCTCTATTGAATGTTCGATTAGTAGAGATCTTTTTAGATGTCCTTCAATAGAGGAATGGATACAAAAAAATGTGGTAAATTTACACAGTGGAATACTACTCAACTATTTTTATGAAATTCTTAGGCAAATGGATAGAACTAGAAAATATCACCGTGAGTGAAGTAACCCAATCACAAAAGAAAACGCATGTTATGCACTAACTGTTAAGTGGATACTAGCCCCAAAGCACCAGATAACTGGGATACAATTCACAGACTATATGAAGCTCAGTAAAAAGAAAGACCTAAATGTGGGTGCTTCGGTCCTTCTTAGAAGAGCAAAACACTCACAGAAGCAAATATGGAGATTAAAGTGTAGAGCAGAGACTAAAGGAAAGGCCACCCAGAGACTGTCCCACCTGGGGATTCATCCCATATACAGTTACCAAACTGCAGACACTATTGTGGATGTCAACAATTGCCTGCTGAAAGGACCCTGATATGGCTGTCTCCTGAGAGGCCCTGCCAGACCCTTACAAATACAGAGGTGGATGTTAGCCCCGCAACCATTAAACTTAGCGCAGGAAACCTAATAAAGGAGATAGAGAAGGGACTGCAGGAGTTGAAGGAGTTTGCAACCTATAGGAAGAACAAAGATATCAACCAACCAGACCACACAGGAGTACACATGGCTCCAGCTGCATATGTAGCAGAGGATATGGTCCTATGAAGGCTCCATAGATGTCCCAGTGTAGGGGAATCGAGGGCAGGGTAGAGGAACATCCTCATAGAATCAGGGGGAGAGAGGATGTGATAGGGTGTTTCTGGGAGGGAGGGAAACATGGAATGGGTATTTGAAATGTAAATAAAGAAAATATCCAATTAAAAAGAAAAATAAATAAAAGAAATCCCTTGCGGTTACTTTTTACTGTGTTCACACCTGTATCAGAGAACATACAGTGTAAATGGTCACCACATCACATAGAAAACTGTTTAAATTCACATTCTTATCACCAGCTTCCATTAGTTCCCGATCTTAAAATAAATACCATGCCTTCCCAATATCCCTTAGAGTTGTTCTTTTTTTGTTTTGTTTTTTATTGGATAATTAATTTATTTACATTTCAAATATTATTCCTGATCCCTCAACTAGAAGCCCTCTATCCCATCCCCCTTCTCCTGCTTCTATCAGGGTGTACCCCAACTCACCCATCCAATCCTGCCTCCCTGCCCTTACATTCCCCTACACTGGGGCATCAAGCCTTCACAGGACCAATGGCATCTTCTCTGATAACATCTCTAGAAATGGTTCAAATTTAGGAAGCAAATGGCATGCCATTTATTTGAGTGGGGGCAGAGTATGATAATGGAAGGCTCATAGGCCATGAAAGCATTATGTATCGGCTTGTTTCAATGAATCAAGAAAGAAACTTCTGTCAAAAGAAGGTCTATGATATATTCCATGAAGCCCACCTGCAGCTCTCTGTCTTGGCTCTACCTCCTCAAAGTTCTACTACATCACCAATCTGAGCCATTGCCTAAAAGCAATATTTCAATGACATGATCATGTGGAGCAAAGGGACAATTCATATTCACAAGATAATTATCACTGCTCAGATCTCCTCAGCATCTAGAAGTGTTCCACATGAACTGTGCACCACCTCATCACCTGAGGTTCTTTTCTATTTTTCAGATTCCAGAAGCACATTCTAAATTGGCTCATTTTTACTCTCTGCTTCTGGCCTGAAATGCGGTCTTAACATTGCATTTATCATCTCTTCTAAAAAGAGGACTAGCTCTTTTCTGGTTAAGCATAAACGATTAAATACAACCACCTTAACTCATGTTTTTATGCTTCAATTTTCTGTAAAATATGTGGAATATATTTTCAGATTTTCCCATTATTTTTCATACTATCACTACAACTATCCCTCAAGTATTATAACATGGTCTCCTTTTGCTGTTATTTATATTGTACATTAATTTACATATCTTCAGTGCTTAGAACATTTAGCATTTTAATCAATATTGGATGACAGAAAAAATATGTTCATTAAAACAACAGAAGTCAAGTTATTCAAATATTTATTTAAATGTATATTTTATAAAGAAATGTAAGACTGAGATAATCTTACAAAATTTGACAAAGTTATAACTTCATTATATGGTTTTATTTTTTTATTATAATATATAACATATAAACCTAATGAGAATCTGTCTAAGTTTCCTCTCCAGTGATTCTCCCTTACACAAAATGCATATTAAACCATGAGGTCAAGTATGTACTTCATGTTTTTATAGATAAGTACTTTCATCTACTATAATTACTTGTACACATATTTAATGTATCGTGGACCATTTCTACTAAAGATATGCTAGAGAACCCATTGTATGTAAAGACTGTGGTAGTTATCTTCTCTTTGATGTGTTTTAACAGTAAAAAGAACACAATAGAAGAATTTGCAATATCTCACAGAATGAAACAGAAAAGCAGGAAAAACTAGGGAGCCAAGAAGTATGCCTAAGAAGGTAAGACCTGTGGCTAATAATCCTCGTGAGAACCATCTGTTGAGAACTACTCCTGCCCTATGTACCAAATCTGGCACTATCACCTTGTCATACTGGAAGTCACAACCTGCAAGGAATGATTGGAAACTGCATATTTCTACTGCTGGTACTTCTACCTACACACCAAGATTTTTATTGTCTTTACTCTTGTGTTACCTGTTACTAAGTATATATATATATATATATATATATATATATATATATATATATATATGGCTTATATATAAGTATATATATATATATATATGGCTTGTAATTTCTGTGAGTAGACATATTATCATATGACAAAGAAAACTTAGTTCAGAAAAATACAAATCTAGAGACAAATTCTACTCCCCAGTAAGATTCAAAGAATAAAATAAGATTTGTGAATTTGGGGTGATAGGAGAGCAGTTAGATATTAGAAATCCAATTGCATAGGGATTTAAACACATATAATTAAGAATACTATGTTTCTAACTATAAGGACATTAACAGGCTTAATTCTGAGGTATGATAGATTTCATTACTTTTACCAATGGGAATTCTAAGCTCATATTCTCTGAGAATTGCTGAAATGTTGACTCTTTAAACTTGTTTTTTCCTGACACAAATAACCAGAATTTTCTAAAGTATAGCTAAGTTGCTGACCCTACTTTTGATGGATCTTATTTTGCTATAGTATCACTAGTGTACTTCTGGTAATAATTTTAAATTCTCTGTAATATTAACTTAGATTTGAATTTATTTTAAAAGCATCCCATCACCATCACAACTCTACCAACTCACACACACACACTATTCCACTCAGAGTAATTTTTTCAGGTTGTTTCACAGTGACTCCTTTGTAGTGTTGCTTGGACTTTCTATATGAAAATTCTCCATTCAGAAGACTTACAGTTTGCAGATTCTATTGCCTGGCTCATTATATTTGTATCCACACCACTTCAAACTGATCCTGACAGTTAATGTGGTGAATTATAAATACTAATAATATCACTGATTCAATAGTAAAATAAATTAATTAGACTGGGTTGAGTCTATATTTACTCCATATTAGTAAGAAAATAAATTTTCAGAAATAAGTTGAAAGAAACTCTTAGTAAAATTAACTGATATGACAAAGTTTCTATAGGAAGTGGATCATTTAAAAGATTCCATTACATATTTGAATTTTATTGCTCTGACATTTTAGTTATGTGCATGATTGATTGAAGTTAGTAGTGCATGGAAGTGAACTTAGAAATGACCTCACATATGCTGTCAAAAGCTTTACCTCTGACTTATATTTCCAGCCTATTGTGTGTTTAAAGTTAGCTGAAATATCAGGCGAAAATATTCAATGAAAATAATTCATGTGCAATTATCTGCCAGTGACTTTATGCTTGGGATTATTTTGCTATTGATCTATTATGTGTTGTACTCAGAAAGGAAGCTTGCCATGAGACAGTCCATCATGCTGGTTATTGATCTGCTGTGATGTACCGCCCAATGCACTCAGAGTGCTCGCTTAGGAAGAGTACATTTCGACCGTCACAGCCACTTTTGTGCTAAATTCCTAAAGCTTCATGAATCTCATAAAAACCTCTACTGTCAATGAACATATATTATAGCTTCACAGCTGCGGTTCTTGATGGAATTTCCAGAAGCTGCATTTCAGAAATACAGCTAGTACACAAAACATAAGCAGCGAAAGGCTGAGATTGAAGTTTAAGAACCGTAAATGGAGTAGGCTATTTATTTTCTCTAATGTGCTCATACCATGCTTGATCATCTCTTGGAAAATAAAATTAGTCCACACTTTGACTGACACCCATGCATGTCAAGAGCTTAACCTCACTGCATTTTACATTTCAGTAAATATTTTTGCTAAAAGAAAGATTGTGGTTTCTAATATATACTTTATTTTTTATTGATTATTTCATTTACTTACATTTCAAATGTTTTCACCCTTACCAGTTTCCCCTCCGCAACCCCCTATCCCATTCACCCTCCCTCCTGCTTCTATGAAGGTGCTCTTCCACCCATCTACCTACTCCTGCCTCTCCACCGTAGCATTTACCTATGCTGGGGCTTCAAGCCATCACAGAACCATTGATGCCAGACAAGGCCATCCGCTAATACATATTGATGTTCTTCCTATAGGGTTGTAGTCCCTTTTAGCTCCTTCAGTCCTTCCACTAACTCCTCCATTTGGGTCCCCATGCTCAGTCTGATCGTTGGCTGCAAGCATCCACATCTGTATTGGTCAGGGTCTGGCAGAGCCTCTCAGGAGACAACTATATCAGGCTCCTCTCCGCAAGTAATTCTTGGCATCAGCAATAGTTGTCTGGGTTCGGTGGCTGTATATAAGATAAATATCCCTAAGATAGTATCCCCAGGTGGGGCAGTATCTGGATGTCCTTTCCTTCAGTCTCTGTTCCACTCCTTGTCCCTGTACTTCCTTTAGACAGGAGCAATTCTGGGTTAAAGTTTTTGAAATGGATGAGTGACTACATCCCTTAACCAGAGGCTGTGCCTAACCTCTGGATATGGTCTCTGCAGGTTCTCTCTCCCCTTTGTTGGGTATTTCTGATAATGTCCTCCCTGTTGGGTCCTGGGCACCTCTTGTTTTCCTGTCATCTGGGACTTTCTGGTGGCTATCCCCATTTACAATCCGAGTCTGCTACACACTATTGTTCAATTTTCCGAATCTCTGTACTTCTCCCCTGTCTTCTCCCACACCTGATCCTGTCCTGCCTTATTCCCCCCTCCTTCTCTCTCCCTCATAAATCCCTCCCTCTACCTCCCATAACTATATAACTTAATATAATAATATTTTGTCTTATTAAATTTTATATTAAATAAGAAAATCAAGTGTATTTTGCAGATGAGTTATTTTTCATTCAATTAAAATATTAAAATGTGAATAAATTTATCTTAAGAATATTTTTAAAAAATTACCACATGCTTACCAGAAATAATATCCTTAATCCCAACTGTGATGTACATGTCATTGTACTAAAATATTTTTTAGTACAAATATTTTATATTACTTCACTTATCCTTATTATAGTACAGATGCCAACTTCTGTGGGTAATAAATTTGTTCTTATCCTTGTACTCATTTTATTACCTCTACAAACAGATTAATTTGCCAAGCATATATGTTATTTTTTTCTCATCTAGGAATGTGTACTTCAAAATCTAGAAAGAACTTTACACCACATGTGCCAATCTCTGATCTTGGAGACTGCTTTAGTCCAAGGTTCAGAAAAAAAAAATGTGTGGACAAAACAGCCTTCTCTATGCAATCAATTGTTCATTTAGAAAACTCTTAAGAGTTTTTATCCACTTATTTTGTTAAGAACATATACCTTTTCCATTCTGTAAAGAGTAGGGAAAGTTGCCAGGCAGTGGTGGCGCACACCTTTAATCCAGCACTTGGGAGGCAGATGCAGGTGGATTTCTGAGTTCGAGGCCAGCCTGGTCTACAGAGTGAGTTCCAGGACAGCCAGGGCTACACAGAGAAACCCTGTCTCAAAAAACCAAAAAAAAAAAAAAAAAAAAAAAAAAAAAAAAAAAAAAAAAGTAGGGAAAGTTGATTATATACATTTTTTCTAGGTTGTTATTCTTTTAGTAGGTGTTTTCTTTATTTACAATGTCTCCTTTCTCAGGTTCTCCTCAAAAACAAAAAAAGAAAGAAAGAAAAAGAAAAAAGAAAGGAAATAAAAAATCAAAAACTAAAACAAACTCCTGTTCCCTCCCCGTTCCCCCTGCTAACCTCCCCACCCCTTCCTGCTTACTGGACCTGGCATTCCTGTACACTGGGGCATAGAACCTTCACAGGACCAAGGGCCTCTCCTCCCATTGGTAACCAACTTGGCCATCCTCTGCTATGCATATACTGCTGGAGCCATTAGTCCCACCATGTGTACTCTTTGGTTGGAGTTTTAGTCCCTGGGAGCTCTGAGGGTACTAGTTAGTTCATATTGTTGTTCATCCTAAGGGGCTGCAAGCCCTTCAACTCCTTGGGTCCTTTCTCTAGCTCCTTCATTAGGGACCCTGCACTCAGTCCAATGGATGGCTGTGAGCCTCTACTTCTGTATTAGTCAGGTACTCTCAGAGCCTCTCAGGAGACATCTATATCAGGCTCCTGAAACCCAGCACTTGAGGACATCCACAATAATGTCTAGATTTGATTCTAGCTTGTTATTCTATAAATAGCATTCTCTAACATAGTTGTGTAGAGGGCTTTGTCATGTGACATGTAAGATAGAATAGTAAATAAATGTCACTATTAGCTAGATAAAGGCTAGTGTTAGGGCTAAGGTGATGATGAGAAAATTGGTAAAGTACTTTCAAAATATGAGGACCAAGTTTTGCCCCCTGAAGTCATATTAAAAAAATAAAAGCAAAAAACAAACAAACAAAAAAAAACAGAGAGAAGGTGGGCAGGGGTAATACCTCAGGTGGTCAAGTGATTGCTGTATAAGTGAGTGAATACATGTTTGGATCTAGATCTCATGTAAAATCTTGGTGTGGATTTACAAGTCAATAACTCTAGAGATGAAATGAATAGACAGGTAGATACTTGCCTTTCAGGCAAGAAATCCATCTACAACGATGAATGAGGTTCATTGTAGAGTCTGTTTCAGAAAATTAAAGTAGATATATAATTTACAAAGTCCCCATCTTTATATACTCTCTGGTATACTCACCTGCTTATATGCATGCAACACTCATCTATCTATCTGTCTGTCTGTCTATCATCTATCTATCTTTTTCTCTCACACACACACAAAGCCACGATGATCATCTGTGATCTCAGCACTAACAAAGCAGAGTCAGGTAGATTTCAGGGCTCAGTGGCTAACACAGGGAGCCAAACCGATCTTCTCCAGATCAATGACTAGACCATGTCTCAACAAATACAAAGAGGAGAAAACATGGGCAACTACACAGAATGTGACCATTGCCTTTCCTAACCGACATGTACACCCACGTGCCTACTCTCAGATATATGTCCACCTACATATTTCAATAAATTAATATACTTGAAATTTTTTGAAAAGTATCTATTTGGGCAAAAATATAGGAGCTCTACATGTCCTTGGGTGAGGGAGAGAATATAATAATTGTTATGATATATAATGGAAATATATGATAATATAGGAAATATAATGATAATATAGGAAAACCCTAGAAAGGGGGATAATGAATCCCTTAACCATGGGTATTTTATAGAAGTGGGTAAACTTTTCAGTTGGAAAATAGAAATTTTGATAGTTATTTTATACCTATGATATTTAAATAATACAATGTAATCTGTGCCCTAAATTAAATCACTTACTGATCCTTAGAAATATCTCAGTAGTTCCTCTTTCTCTGTTCCTCTAAACTTGATTACTGAATATCATTTCTGGCACTGCAGCAAAATAAGAGCTGGAGCTTTACATCCCCCTTGCTCACATCTCCCATGAATTCTACCTACCATTTCCTCCAGCCTTCCTTCCAACACTAGCACTGTATAACTATATGAATGATTAAAAAACTATTTATCTGCATTGGAATTTTCTACTTTTTTACTTCTTTCTGAAATTTATCAAAATAATCACTAAATTGTTGTAAAATGTTTCTTCACTAGAAACGTAATATCTTCAAGTCTTTATAGACCAAAGAATGTATACAATACTATTAAAGATAAATTAATGGACTAGAAAAACCCTAGAAAGGGGGATAAGAGTGATGAAAGCCAACAAGTAATTGAATAAAACCTACTGAAGCTGGAGTCATTGATTAAAAAACTGGAATACTATGAGCAGAGAAATATTTCCTCAATTGGAGAGTACACTAATTTGTCATACAATACCTATGAACTGCCTTGAAAACACACACAGACTGCATTGTACAGGCTAAACACTTTGTATTTATACATTTAGAATGTGTATGTGTGTGTATTTGTGTGTTTGTATGTGAACAATTAATGAAAAAATAGAGACCATATATTTGAAGGAGATACACGAGGGACATATGGGAGGACTTAGAACAATGCTAAGAACAGTGCAACCTATGGATTTTGGGTCCTTTGTGGGTCAAATGACCCTGTCACAAGGGTTAACTAAGACCATCAGAAAAAAACAAACAAACAAACAAACAAAAAACAGATATTGACTCAGGCTGATCAGGCTGGGAGGCACAGACCTCAGAAGTAGCATGAAAGCTGGGACAGGATCATTTCTACCTCCATCTATACCTAGAAGGGACAGTGAACCCACAACCCTCTCTGCCACCTTCCTGTGCAAGCAGAGAGCTTGCCTCCAGGGAGTTCTCTGACCCAGGAACTCAGGTGAGATCACCATTTTCTCTCCAGTGATTTTTTTTTTTTAAGGCTGGACCAGCCAGGAGGCACAGGCCTCAGAAGTGGCAGGTCAGATGGGACAGGATCCTTTCTATCTCCATCTACACCTAGAATGGATTTCAGTTCCACACCCCTTTCTACCCCTTCCCCCACAAGCAGAGAGCTTGCCTCCAGGGAGTGCTCTGACCCCAGGACTAAGGATGGACAACTGATCCACAGCCCTCTAGGCATGGGTCTTACCAGAGGAGAGCTGATCTCCCAGAAGTTCAGAAACAGTCTTAAAGACCCACAAGAGGAACAAGCTACAGCTAGAGACAGCAAGAACATCTAACACCAGAGAACAACAGATGTTGAAAGGCAAACTCAAGAATCTTGCCAACAGAAACTAAGACTACTTGGTTTCATCAGAACCTAGTACTCCCACCACAGCAAGTCCTGGATATCCCGAAACACCAGAAAAGCAAGATTTGGATATGAAGTCATATCTCACTATGGTGATAAAGGAATTTAAAAAGGACATGATTAAAACTCCCTTAAAGAAATACAGGAAAACACAGGTAAGCAGGTATAAGCCCTTAAAGAGGAAACACAAAAATCCCTTAAAGAATTATAGGAGAACATGAGTAAACAAGTAGAAGCCCTTAAATTGGAAACACAAAAATTCCTTAAAGAACTACAGGAACACATAACCAAACAGGTGAAGGAATTGAACAAATCCATCCAGGACCTAAAAATGGAAGTAGAAACAGTTAAGAAATCACAAAGAGAGACAAATCTGGAGATAGAAATCCTAGGAAAAAAGTCAGGAAACATAGATGGCAGCATCATCAACAGAATACAAGAAATAGAAGAGAGAATCTCAGGTGCAGAAGGTACCATAGAAAACATTGACACAACAGTCAAAGAAAATACAAAATGCAAAAAGTTCCTAACCCAAAACATCCAAGAAATCCAGGACACAATGAAAAGACCAAAACTAAGGATAATAGGTATAGAAGAGAGTGAAGATCTCCAACTTTACGGGGCAGTAAATATCTTCAACAATATTATAGAAGAAAACTTCCTTAACCAAAAGAAAGAGATGCCCATGAACATACATGAAGCCTATAGAAATCCAAATAGACAGGACCAGAAAAGCAATTCCTCCCACCACATAATAGACAAACACCAAATGCACAAAACAAAGAAAGATATTAAAAGCAGTGAGGGAAAAAGTCAAGTAACATATAAAGGCAGACCTATCAGAATTAAACAACACTTCTCGCCAGAGACTCTGAAAGTCTGAAGATCATGGGCAGATGTCATACAGACCTTACGAGAACACAAATGCCAGCACAGGCAAAACTCTCAATTACCATAGATGGAGAAACCAAAGTATTCCATGACAAAACCAAATTTATACAATATATTTCCACAAATCCAGCCCTTCAAAGGATAATAAATGGAAAACTCCAATACAAAGAAGGAAACTACATCCTAGAAAAAGCAAGAAAGTAATCTTCCAACAAAACTAAAAGAAGATAGCCACATGAACAGAATTCCAACTCTAACAACAAAAATAACAGGAAAAAACAATTACTTTTCGTTAATATCTACTAATATCAATGGACTCAATTCCCTAATAAAAAGATATAGACTATCAGACTGGGTATGTAAATAGGACCCAACATTTTGTTGCATACAGGAAACCTACCTCAGTAACAAAGACAGACACTACCTCAGAATAAAAGGCTGGAAAACAATTTTCCAAGCTAATGGTACCAAGAAAAAAGCTGGAGCAGCTATTCTAATATTAAATAAAATCAACTTTCAACCTAAAGTGATAAAAAAAAGATAAGGAGGGACATTTCATACTCATCCGAGATATGATCTACCAAGATGAATTCTCAATTCTGAACCTCTATGATCCATATCAAAGGGCATCTACATTCATAAAAGAAACTTTACTAAAGCTCAAATCACACATTGCATTGCCCACAATTATAGTGGGAGATTTCAACACCCCACTCTTTGCAATGGACAGATAATGGAAACAGAAATTTAAAAAGACACAGTGAGACTAACAGAAGTTATGAAACAGATAGATATAACAGATATTTATAGAACTTTTTATCCTAAAACAAAAGGATATACCTTCTTCTCAGCACCTCATGGTACCATCTTCAAAATTGACCACACAATTGTTCATAAATCAGTTCTCAACAGATTCAAGCTGATTGAAATAATTCCTTGCATCCTATCAGATCATTATGGACTAAGGCTGCTCCTCAATAACAACATAAATAACAGAATGACCACATGGGAGATTAACAACACTAACTCAATGATAACTTGGACAAGGAAGAAATAAAGAAAGAAATGAAGACTTTCTAGAGTTTAATGTAAATGAAGCCACAACATACCCAAACCTTTGGAACACAGTGAAAACAGTCCCAAGAGGAAAACTCATAGCTTTAAGTGCCTCCAAAAAGAAACTGGACAGAGCATAAACCAGCACTTTGACAGCACATCTGAGAGCTCTAGAACAAAAAGAAGCAAATTCACCCAAGAGTAGTCTAAGGCAGGAAATAATTAAACAAATAGAAACAAAATGAACTATACAAAGAATCAACCAAACCAGGAGCTGGTTCTTTGAGAAAATCAACAAAATAGATAAACCTTTATGCAGACTAACTAGAGGGCACAGAGACAGTATCCTAATTAACAAGATCAGAAATGAAAAGGGAGACATAACAACAGACATTGAGGAAATCCAAAAAAAAAAAAAATCATGAATTTCAACTACAAAAGCCTATACTCAACAAAACTGGAAAACCTGGATGAAATGGACAATTTTCTAGATAGATACCAGGTACCAAAGTTAAATCAAGATCAGATAAATGATCTAAACAATCCCATATCTGCTAATGAAATAGAAACAGTCATTAATAATCTCTCATCCAAAAAAAGCCCAGGACCAGATGGGTTTAGTGCAGAGTTTTATCACACCTTCAAAGAAGACTTAATACCAATAATACTCCTCAAACTATTCCACAAAATAGAAACAGAAGTTACCCTACCCAATACGTTCTATGAAGCCACAATTACTCCTATACCTAAACCACAGAAAGACCTAACAAAGAAAAAAAATTCAGTCCAATTTCCCTTATGAATATTGATGCAAAAATACTCAATAAAATTACTGCAAACCGAGTCCAAGAACACATAAAAAAGATTATCCATCATGATCCAGAGGCTTCATCCCATGGTTGCAGGGATGGTTCAATATATGGAAATCCATCAACGTAATTCACTATATAAACAAACTCAAAGAAAAAAAACATAAAATTATCTCATTAGATGGTGAGAAAGTGTTTGACAAATTCCAACACCCCTTCATGATAAAAATCTTGGAAAGATCAGGAATTCAAGGTCCATACTTAAACATAGTAAAAACAATATACAGCAAACCAGTAGCCAACATCAAACTAAATGGAAAGAAACTTAAAGCGATTCCACTAAAATCAGGGACTAGACAAGGCTGCCTACTTTCTCCCTACTTATTCAGTATTGTACTTGAAGTCCTAGTCAGCAATTAGACAAAAAAATGAGATTAAAGGGATATGAATTGGAAAGGAAAAAGTCAAGTTATCACTATTTGCTGATGATAGGATAGTATACTTACATGACCCCAAAAATTCCACCAGAGAGCTCCTGAACCTGATAAACGACTTCAGCAAAGTAGCTGGATATAAACGTAACTCAACCAAATCAGTGGCCTTCCTCTACACAAAGGATAAACAAGCTGAGAAAGAAATTAGGGAAGCAACACCCTTCACAATAGTCACAGATAATATAAAATAGCTTGGTATGACTCTAAGCAAGTAAAAGATATGTTTGACAAGAACTTGAAGTCTCTAAAGAAAGAAATTGAAGATCTCCGAAGATGGTAAGATGCTCAGGGATTGGAAAGATTAGTATAGTAAAAATGACTATCATCCTGGAAGCAGTCTACAGATTCAATGTAGTCCCTCTCAAAATTCCAACTCAATTCTTCACAGATTTTGAAAGAGCAATTTGCAAATTCATCTGGTATAACAAAACAAAACAAAACAAAATAAAACAAAACTAGGATAGCAAAAACTATTCTCAACAATAAAAGAACCTCTGGTAGAATCACCGTCCTGGACCTTAAGCTGTACTACAGAGCAATTGTGATTAAAACTGCATGGTATTGGTAAAGTGACAGGCAGGTAGATCAATGGAATAGAATTGAAAACCCAGAAATGAACCCAAACACCTATGGGTCACTTGTTCTTTGACAAAACCATACAGTGGAAAAAAGACAGCATTTTCAACAAATAGTGCTGGCTCAACTTGTGGTTAGCATGTAGAAGAATACAAATCGATCCATTCCTATCTCCTTGAACAAAGCTCAAGTCCAAGTGGGTCAAGAACCTCCACATAAAACCAGACACACTGGAACAAATAGAAAAGAATGTGGGAAAGAGCCTCGAGAACATGGGTGCAGGGGAACATTTCCTGAACAGAACATCAATAGCTTATGCTCTAAGATCAAGAATTGACAAATGAGACCTCATAAAATTACAAAGTTTCTCTAAGGCAAAAGACACTGTCAGTAGGACAAAATGCCAACCATCAAATTGGGAAAAGATCTTTACCAATCTTATATCTGATAGAAGGCTACTATCCAATATATACAAAGAACAAAAGAACTTAGACTTACCAAATAACACTATTAAAAAATGGGGTATAGAGCTAAACAAAGAATTCTCAACTGATGAATACGGAGTGGTTGAGAAGCACCTAAAGAAATGTTCAACATCCTTATTCATCAGGGAGATTCAAATCAAAACAACCCTGAGATTTCACCTCACACCAGTCAAAATGACTAGGATAAAAAAAACTCAAGTGACAGCAGAAGCTGGTGAGGTTGTGGAGAAAGAGGAACACTCCTTCATTGCTAGTGGAATTGCAAGCTGGTACAACCACTCTGGAAATCAGTTTGGCGGTTCCTTTGGAAATTGGACATAGTACTACCAGAGGACCCAGCTATATCACTCCTGGGCATATATCCAGAAGATGCTCCACCATGTAATAAGGGCACATGCTCCACTATGTTCATAGCAGTCTTATTTATAATAGCCAGAAACTGAAAACAACCCAGATGTCCCTCAACAAAGGAATGGATACAGATAATATGTACATTTACATAATGGAGTACTATGCAGCTATTAAAAACAATGAATTTATGAAATTCTTGGGGAAATGGATGGATCTGGATAATATCATCCTGAGTGAGGTAACCTAATCACAAAAGAACACACATGGTATTCACTCTATTAAGTGGATATTAGCCCAGAAGATTGGAATACACAAAGTACAAACCACAAACCACAAGAAACTCAAGAAGAAAGAAGACCAAAGTGTGGATACTTTGTTCCTTCTTAAGAGGGTGAACAAAATACCCATGGAAGGAGTTGCAGAAACAAACTATGGAGCAGAGACTGAAGGAAGGACAATCCAGAAACTGTTCCACCTGGGAATCCTTTCCATATTCACTCATCAACTCCAAACACTATTGTGGAGGCCAGCATGTGCTACCTGACAGGAGCCTAATATAGCTGTCTCCTGAGAGGCTCTGACCTTATCTGACTAATATAGAAGTAGAGGCTCACAGCCATGCATTGGACTGTTCAGGCTCCCTAGTGAAGGAGCTAGAGAAAGGACCCAAGGAGCTGAAGGGTTTGCAGCCTCTTAGGATGAACAACAGTATGAACTAACTAGAATCCTCAGCACTTCCAGGGACTAAACCACCAACCAAAGAGTCCTCATGGTAGGACTAATGGCTCCAGCAGTATATGTAGCAGAGGATGGCCTAGTTGGTCATCAATGGGAGGAGAGGCCCTTGGCCCTGTGAAGGTTCTATGCCCCAGTGTAGGGGAATGCCAGGGCCAGGAAGCAGGAGAAGGTGGATTGTTGAACAGGGGGAGGGGGAAGGGACAGTGTTCTTTTCTGTTTTTGTTTTAGTTTTTGGATTTATTTTATTTTTTTTATTTTTTTTCAGAGGGTAAACTGGGAAAGGAGGTATCATATGACATGTAAATAAAGAATATTTCTATTAAAAAATAAATAAATAAATAAAAAACCACAGATATTTGTTACAATTTGTAACAGTAGCAAAATTACCCTTATGAAGTAGAAATTAATATAATTTTATTGTTGGGTGTCTCCATAGCATGTGGAATTTTATTAAAATTTCTCAGCTTTAGAAATGTTCAGAACTACTGGTTTATATGAAGGAAAGGAAACAAGAAAATATTGTATTATATTCCAATCTCAGAAATAAAATATAATAATTTAAAATGGTATTCAACGACCACTTAAAGGATTAAGTCAGGAGTACCAGTACCTAATTACCATCAGTATATGCAGGCAAATCATAGCATGAAATTTTGTGAATTTGAGAAGCAAAAATCCTCTTCAAGTCTTCAGAAAAAGATATAACAAAAGCACACTGCACAAGAATCTCAAAGACAACTAAACGAATCACAAAATTTGTGGAAAACAATTCACAAAATTTGAGTACTTTGTAACTTGTAGTGGCCAGACAATCCACTAGTAAATATTCATCTTCCTCATCAGTTTCCTGTTCATCTTTCACCTTGTTCTTGATGTTACTGATCACTGAACCTAGAGCCAAATATGTCCCAAGCAATCACTTTGCTAATAGGATATAGCTCTCAGTCAGACTTAGCTCTCAGTCAAGCTCTTGGTAAATTGCCCCAGCTGGACCTGCAATGGTCCATAGTCCAGGCAAGGTTGAATTTGCAATCCCTACCTCAGTTTCTCCAGCAGCTGGCATTAGAGATCAGAACATCTAACACACAGTTTATGTAATTCTCATGTATCATGTGCTTTCGGAACAAAGTTGTCCCTCTGGAGAGGTAGACTGTGTGCCACCAACAACTGTGAAAGTTGACTGTCTGACCAGGAAAGCTTATTTCTAGAATTGTTCCAGGTTAATCCACTTTAGTTTTACTAGCATTTAGCATGAGCTTCCCTTGGAGACAGGCTTTGAGCTTCACTTGCCTTAAACAGGATATAAGTAGAATCACATGCTGATTCTAAAAGTATTCACCCAAAATGCCATAGAATGCGTTTACACTAAGCTCTCAAAGTCTGGGCAATGACTGCTTTCTAATAGGATTGGACTCATAATCGTCATCTATGATGGAAGGATCTGAGTGTTTACATTGTGATGGATCTACCAGACGCCCATGCTATTGTCTGCATAAATGGACATATATATTCTTATTGTTCTTTTCAGAAGAAGCAAACTAGCAAGGCAAGTAATTGTAAACAAGAAAGTCCTTTGTAGCTTTCATTTTCTAAGTCCCATGGACATGATGCTTTTAAACAGTCTTATGCTTATACTGTATCGACAATTGGATGATATTCTTTGTTTTGTATTATTTAAACATATGTCTTATTTTCTTAAAAAAAAATAAACTCCCCCAATAATACTGAAACAACTTTCTTTGGGACTCAGAATGGCAGCTTGCTTATCCTAGCCAAGGCCTGAGTTAGCCCCGAACAGTTCCTAATTTCATTTCTCTTAGAATGACCTCCTTTGACTCATGACATAAGGTGTCATGGAGAGAGCTACTTACAACTCACTTTTAGACTAGAACTTTTATGATTTTAATAAAATACACAAATGCAAGGGAATGCTCAGTGACAAACTTTTCAGGAATAAAGAAGAATGTCTTCTTTAATTCCTGGAGTGAATTGGTGGCCAAATGAAACTATGTGGGAAGTGAATTTAAAAATATAAAATATAAAATAAAATAAGAAATATAAAAATATAAAAATATTGCAAAGTTTTTATGGGAACAGCATGGGGAATTAAGAGTGATATCAATTAAACTAAAAAAAAAAAAAATGGAGACATTGAAGTAGTCAAAACAAAAGCTTGGGCATTCATTTAAGACCGCTTCAAAAACAAGCATCACATGTGGCAGTATTTTTACTGTGAGCTTTATTCTAACATTGCGAAGAATCTGATAATTAGAAGGAAATAAAAAAGACAATAAGTAGTGTTGAAAGATGTTATAGAGCACTATGAAATAAATGTCAGAAACAATGATTTATGTATACTATCAATATGTAAATTTACAAATGAATATTTTTTGTCTTCTATATCAAATTTTGTGACATTTATGTCAGGAGTCATTGTAAACTCTCAACTCTGGTTGTAGCATGCACATTGAATTTCAGATGAAATGATGTCATGGCTAACATAAAGAGTCACATGGAAATTGCTACCTACGTATTTCCTATGCCTAACCCTTTGTGATTACATGAAAGTTATGCATTTTTATCTAATGAGAAAGCTTGTGAGCTGCTTTTCAAACATGATGACATTGGAACAAATGAAGTATTGACATATGTAATGTTTCTTGCTTCCTTACCAAGTTTCAAAAGAAAAAGAAATTGAAATATCAATGAAAGAATATGATGTTTATACAAGTAATTATATGCTTAATCGTTTCAAAAAGATTCAATAAAATGAGATAGTCACAAAACTGACATATTAGTCTATCTCATAAGAAGTCCATAGTAGGCAATGGTATACATATAGAAATTACATAAGTAGTGGCGTAGGCATGGAAGGGGGATTGTGTAGAAGGATGAGTCACAAAGTTTCAAAGGCAAAAATTTTCATTGTGCGTTAATCGAAACAGTTTAAATTATATCACGTTATCACTACAGTAAACCCATTTTTTTTAAAAAAAATAAGCATAGTTAATTGTTTCTAATTATCCTTTTTAAATTTTGTGGTAGGTGAAGTATATTTCTCCCTAGTAGCATTTTAAAGGGAAATTTAAAAATTAATTAAAGAATATTTAATGATAGTGCAAATAAGTACCTCCCTTTATGTGTTAAAATATAGGTGATTTCTCCTGAAATTTATAAGATTTACTAAAACTTAATAGTCTGTAATTAAACATTAGTACAAAAAAAAGCCAATGTTTTGACATAAAAAGTCATGTAGTGAAAAGTAATAAATATTTACTGGTTAATTTATATCAAGTAGGTAAAAATTTCATTTTAGGAATTAATCTTACCACCCAAAAAGCAAAAGAAGTTAAATGAATCTTATAAAATTGTACTTATGAAAATTTATCTAATATCAGTGAAAAAAAATTATGTTCTCCTGTGCCATGAAAAATCATTTTATAGCTTAAATCCTGCAGCTAGACTGTTATGTGTGGTGACATGAGTGGAAACCTGTAATTACTCAAATGCTTTGTAGTTATTCTCCCTTGCATATTGCTCAGTCAGTGTTGCATTCTTTGTGAGAAGAGTAAAGTATCCTGATTCAAAATAAAATAAAATAAAATAAAATTATAGACAATATTCAGGGATCAAAAGAGGTTTAAAGGTTGACATTCTGTCACACATTTCCTTGGAAATATTCTTTGTTGTTGTTGTTGTTTTTGTTTGTTTTGTTTTGTTTCGTTGGTTTTTTGAGAAAGGGTTTCTCTGTGTAGCCCTGGCTGTCCTGGAACTCACTCTGTAGGCCAGGCTGGCCTTGAACTCAGAAATCCACCTGCTTCTGCCTCCCAAGTGGCATGCGTCACCACTGCCTGGCTTGAAATATTCTTATTGATATTATTTTGGTGAGAGATTTCCTGCATATTCTGTTTTTTTATGGGTATATGTAAAAAATATTATATGGGAAATAGAAAATGCAACATAGAATAATGCTCGCCCCTTATTCATGGCTTACTACAGTGTTTGAATTACACAGAGTCCATGAGTTGGAATTAATTGATATATATTTTCCTTAAATATTAACAGAAGGCAAACTATCACCTAATCCAGACTTAGATGCATAAATTAAATGTAATTTTATGATTCGCAGAGGAGAAATCAACATTCTTTACAGTGGGTACTAGGAATATAGAAATTAGGTTTATTTTAAGAAAACAAAAATCTCATCTTTCTGTTGATATCTGTGTCTCTCTCTCCTTTGGTTATTTATATTTTTTCCCAATCCTCCTTCTCTCTCATCTTTCTTTTTTTAAAAATTCTTCCATCTTCTCTTGATACCTCCCTCCCCTTCTTAATTCCTTCATTCCTATTATTCTTATAACTATGTCACATTTCCTCTTAGTTTTTCTTTCCTTTTTTTGCCTCTTCTCTCCTCTTCTTTCCAGTCCCCCCTTCCCCTCCCTTCTCCTCTGTTCTCCTCTCCTGCCCTCCTGCTCTCTCTCCTTCTCCTCTGCTCTCCTCTCCATTCCTTCCCTCCCCATCACCTTTCTTCTCTTCCCCTCCCCTCACTCTCTCCTTTCTCCCTCCTCTCCTGCCTTTTCCCTCTCTTCCTCTCCCCTGTCCTCTTCTCTCCTCTCCTGCTTTTTCCTCCCCTCCCCTTCCATTCCCTTCCGTCTCCTCCTTGCTCTTCTTCTCTTCTTTCCGCTCCTCCCCTCCCTTCTCCTGTCCCCTCTTCTCCTTTCCCTTTCTTTATTAGATCATGTTATTGGAATTTGTGTGTTACAAACTCAGCATATTGATGAAATCATCACTTCAGGGATCCCCTGTCTCTGCCTTCCCAGACCATGAATTAAAAAAGAGTGCTTTGCCATCTCTTCATTTTTTTTTCTTTTTACTTTACTATGTTTGTGTAGAATCAAATTCAGGTACTCATGTTTACACAGCAAGCATTTTAGAAAATGAACTATTTCCCTAGTGCTTGATGGGTTGTTTGAAGAAAAGAAATACTACTACCTTATTTAAAGCAAAATTATGATCTGTTTACCTGGGTTAAAATAAAAGAACAGCATGACTGTACACTTTAATTTATCTTGGTTATTTTAAATTTCACTATATTTTTTCTGTGTGCCTTAGACTACAAAATTCTATAATGAAAATAAATTTTCCTTTGAACTCTTTTATATTATATCTCAGAATCTGGTATTCACTCTGCTCTGAGAGAAACAACATCTTCAAGCAGAATTCTGGATAATTGCTAGAGTACAGCTTTGGAACTCTTGATGTTTTGAGAAAATTGGGCTGCAATGTTAGGAAGATAATGTGCCTTAAAATTATAGGGACAAGGATGTTTATGAACAAACACTTCTGCATATTTCAAAGCTCTGTGATTTATAAAACTGATTGTATTCCATTGGTTGGTGTCTTTTTTTTTTAATTAGATATTTTCTTTATTTACATGTAAATTTCTCCCTTCC
>NW_022196905.1:52117229-52118312 GCF_008632895.1 Mastomys coucha | reverse complement strand
AGAGCCTCTCAGGAGGTAACTAACTATATTTAGGCTGGTTGGTGTCTTAGTTAGAGTTTCCATTGTAAAGAGACACCATGACAAAGGCAATTCATATAAAAGACAGCATTTGTTTGGGGCTGGCTTACTGGTTCTGAGGTTCAGCCCATTAGCAGAATGGTGGGAGGCAGGAAAATATCCAGAGCTGGGGGGCTGAGAGTTCTACATCTTGTTCTGAAGACTTGCAGGGGAAGGCTGAATCTCTCAGGCATTTAGGATGAGGGTCTCAAAGCCTATCTTCACTGTCACACACTTCCTCATAGGCCACACCTACACCAAAAAGAACTCCCTAACAGTGCCACGCCCTAGCAAAGCACACTCAAACCTCCACAGTTGGTTAATCAATTCTTGCTTGTCATATATAAAGTAATTTAAATTTAAAAAGAATAATTTTATACTTTTTTTAACTTTCAAGTGTAGAATGATAATTTCTAGTGTAATTGAATTATACTACTAAAATCACAAACCTAGTTCATGCCAAGGAAAATTCATCACATTTTATGACACATTAGCCAATAGTTTTATTGTCTTTTCCTGAGAACTTGTATAATTTCTGGACTAGAAATAGATTAGCAGAATAGCCTATGAACATCAGTAGGTCTCAACTTCATACTGAAAAACATTTTCTTTACTAGAAAAGTATTCAAACTCTGTGTGGAAATATCTAAGAAATAGGCCGCAATCATTTTCTTTTACATTTTGTGTACAATATTATTTTATACTTAAACACAGTCTCCTTTTCTTATTTTTAAAGTTTTGAATTATATTTGTCCTAACATATATAATTTTTATATATTCAGAAGAGAAAGTTTTAACTTTGCTGAATATCTGGCTTTTAAGGAAATAAAATGTATTATGAACATTATCATGGCATCCTCACCAAAATCATATATAAACACAGAGTTCACCTGCTTAAAAAGAATGCTTACATATAATTCTTGCCATAATTCTTGCCATTTTCGAATATTTTTTTTTTTTAATCTGTGAAAGAAACTTTATAAGATTAATATTAAAAATAGGCACACAAGCAGAAGCATCCAGTCC
>NW_022196905.1:52080558-52104794 GCF_008632895.1 Mastomys coucha | reverse complement strand
TCATGTCCCTGCTGCCCTGCGTCTCCCCTGGGAGTCGTGGGGCCTGTGGCTCCCGGCTGGCTGTTCAGATCTCAGAAACTCACCCAAGAGAAAATGGCGAATCCCGCCCGGATCTCTGGGCTAAGGCGCCTCATTTTCGAATATTTTTACCCCTGCTTTTCATAGTAAGTTTCCTAACTACAATACTGTGAAAGAAAGAAGAGAGCAAAGCTCACCACGTGACCCAGGAAGAACTCTTGTACTTTCATCTAAGATGACTGACAGGCTTGGAAAAAACCTTCAACAAATTGAGACACATGTATGAATTTCCAAAAGTAAGGCATCCTCACTTCCAGAGCTATGCCTCATGAGGAATTCTTGAGAGGTCGGTGTAACTATGACATATGACTGTTGTCACTGCAGGGGATGGAGATAGCTCCAGTGACACTGATGAAGAGCAAACATTATATGTCTCTGCAACCTTGACTGAAGATTGTGGAAATAAAATACATGGTCAGCTTGAACCATTCTTTTACTTTGCTATTGTGGTGGTGTTTTTCTCATGCATTCATAAATCAAAGTTAATCAAAATATAAAAGAACAAAGGTCTAAGTACAGCATCTTATTTTCAGAATTAAACTAAAGGCAATTCTACTACTAATAATTGTGCATGTCTAGAAGATTGAAGAAACAAATAAAACACTTCATACATATTGAATAAAGTACCATTGATGGTAAACTTATGCTGCACCCCTACCCTTACCTACAATACCAACTTTTTCAATTTTGGGATGACCGATCTCTTTATTTACATAATTCTCAACTGCTCTTCTTTTCCTCAATTTATCATTTACTTCTTTGTATTGCTTCAAGTTCTATTTTCTATGATGCCTATGGAAGTTAACTCTTTTTGGTTTCGGTGTTTTATGTTAACATTTAATAAATTTAAATTATCATAAATTTTCTCTGTCTCTTTGAACAGTCTCATAGTAAGGTCCCAGGACACTTGTGACTCAGCTAAATTGTTGGAATAAACTCATTCATGAAACAAGCAATCCTCACCAAAGGCTCAGGTCATGTTAGTCGTATTATGTAATAGAATTATTTTCTTGTTATTAGATAAACATTGCATGCACATTCATGTGAACATGCTCATGTACACAATCACAGTGAGCTTTATTAGGAAGTATTAGTAAAGCATCACGCATCTATGCTTGTGATACTCTGAGACATTTGATGATTTGCAGTAAAGACAGGATCAGAGCACACTGACATTGGTAACCACACAGAGTGGTGCATTAACTTGCCTGAGATAACATCCCATGGGGAACTCTAATCAGTAAACCACAGGAAGCACTTCTGCTCTCATAGTCCTTTTGTCAGGAGCTCTCATTGCAGTGGGAAACAGACTAGAGATAAAGAGAAAGTAAGCACTGTGCTGAAAGTGATAAGCATTGGCGCCATTGGGAGGTTACCTGGTGTTTGATCACCTTTCTGTTACAGTGTGGGCTTAGATGCTTTTATGCCTTCTCCTTGATTTCTAACTCTGAGAAAACAAACTAACAAAACTAGCAAACAGACACCTCAGAGGAATGGGGATCTTGTAGATTCCCAGCTTTTTCCAACCTGTACCACAAAATATCTGTGATTTCTGATCTAGAAATCCCAAAACACAATATACAGACAATTACATTTAAGGAATAGTTTACACCAGTATCTCTCCAAAACTCCCAATAACCATGTTGGGCATCAAGAATACTAGGATGGGCTTTTATTTATTACATAGAGATATATAATTGACCTAGATATCATATTTAATCCTAATAACATCAATCCCTGTAATGATTCAACAAGCCAGAGTCCCAGTGACTATTTTCCTTGTGTGTAACATATGATAAAAGTCAGTTTTGATCAAAATGGAAGAAGTAACAGAACAGATTTATACTCAAATTTACTGGTATTTACTGTCCATGAGCCACTTTCTCCTAAGGCTAAGAGGAGTTTTTCCCTTTTCACAGATTTATAAGCTGAATATTAATAACTTTTTCAATCAGTTCTTCCAGTCCTTAATCTCAATTTATCAAAGACATTGAATTTTAATAACAAGAATCTGTTTATTAGCCAGAATATTGGCAAAACAATTAAACATATTAAAATATTTTTATCAATGAAATCTGACTCTGAGTCAATAATTTAATAGACTATAATATAATATAATATAAATATATATTTATAATAATAATAATATATTTTAATGTATAATAAAATATTGGTATTTGGTCATATCATTCTTAATTTACTATGGGAAAACAATAAGCAAAGGAAGAAAATCAAAACTTTAGATTCTTTCCTATAATACTTTGCATCATACATAGACTGCTTTCACATGTTTATGTATTTATATGTAGAAATCATACTACATTAATTTAGTACATAGGGTTGTAAATGTTTTGATGGAAAGTGTGAGATTTTTGTAAGTTTTAATTACCTATACATGCAGAGTTATGCATATGTATATATTCCATATACAAGCATACACACATTCACCCATACACTATATATATATATATATATATACATATATATATATGTATATATATATATATATGATAGATCTTTGATCTTACCTGTCATTCTTTCCAGTAATTTCTATTTTATCTTTATATTAATCACTAACCTTTTCTTTAAAACCACTGCTGATAAACTCAAAATGAAAATGTTTAATTGTCTTGTTAGAAAGCAGATAACAATTTTAAGGTTTATTGCCCCTCTCTCCAGATTTTATGTACCAAAAGCCTAGCCATTGCTTGTATTTTGTTCTCATCTCAACAGAATGTGCAGTAACGTAGTTACCTAATATAATATAATATAATCAATTATTGCTCCCTTAAAATGAAGCTATCACAAACTATCTTGTAAGTGTCTACATAGTGGGTGTGATAAATATGCTTGGTCCAGGGAGTGGCAGCATTAGGAGGTGTGGCCTTCTTAGAGTAGGTATGTTACCATGGATGCCTGTGGGCTTTAAGACACTCATCCTAGCTTCCTTGAAGCTAGTCTTCTTTTCTTGGATGCCTTCAGAACAAAAAGGTGGAACTCTCAGCTCCTCTGGCCCCATGTCTATCTGGATGTTGCCATGCTCCCACCTTGATGATTATGTACTGAACCTCTAACATGTAAGACTGCCCCAGTTAAATAACATGCCCTGGTCATGGTGTCTGTTCACAGTAGTAAAACCCCAACTAAAGTCACTATACTATTTACTCCTTCATTTTTATATATAGTATATGTGTTTGAGAGTTAGTTTAGGTTGATAAAGTAATTGCTGTGACAGCAAACCTGAGTTTGAATCCCTAGTCCCATGTAAAAACCTGAGTGTTGTCAGGGGCACATTTTTTTCCTTATATAAAAGTTTTTGTAAACCCTATTAGATTCTAATATAGTTTCAAAAATGAATTGCAATGTCTGGTCTAGCTGGTGGAACCATGTTTGTCAATATCAGGACACCAAGAGGACCAGACTTAGGAGACTACCTTTAATCCTAACACTAAGGAGGTAGAGATGGGAGAATTCTTAAGGACCCATGGTCAGCTAGTCTAGCTGAATTGATAAGATGATGCTCATTGAGAGACTTCTTAAAAACTTACAATGGAGAGAAAAGAGATGATGAAGAAGGCATACTATATTGAACTCTGGCTTCCACAAATATGTATATCTGTTCATTACCATATAAATATGTTCAAACATACACACAAACACACACACACACACACACACACACACACACATATATAAACATACACATTCATATACCTCACACTGGTATTCATGTTACACATACTAAAAAAAAAAGAAAAGTAAAGTTGCTCATTGTAAATATTCATAAAATATATCTCTTGTAAGGAAATAAATTTTTCATGATGATTGTTTTATAGACATTTTTCTGATAGCACCATTAAAACCTCTAATGCACTATCAATTTTAATATGATTCATGACTTAATCTAAGTAGCCTACTCACAATGATTTTCGTGACATTGATTTAAATCATGTATTAATTTTCATAAAATAATACTATATACAATACAAAACAAAGTTGAATATGTCTTTCTTTTGTGTTTATTGTTATTTTTGTTCAATAGAACAATTCCCAGAAAGGAAAGAAAAAGAAAAAAAAAAAGAGGAATGTGACTTAATATCCCGTAAGCCTGCCTATTGCAACTGTGAATGACAGATTCCTAGTGCCAAGAGGCTCTCTGGGAATTATAGCCATGTCAAGGCTCTGGGTCGCAGAACATCAAGTAAAATGGCCCTTCAAGGTGAATCACTCTGCAAGTCAGTGAGTGGAGCTAGGCATCCAAGGCATTTTTTTTCCAGGAAAACCTACCATCATGTAATTGCTGGTCATCATCTATGACTCTTATAGAGAAAGGAAAAAAAAAAAAACCTCAGGTTGAAGTGGAGCATGTAGAGAAAAATAGTTCTGTCCCATGCACAAAAATTGAAACAAAGTCAGTAGCTTATTTTGATACAGAGCCAAATTCCTTCATTTTCAGGGCAGTCAATTGGCTTTTCAGATTTTTTTTAATCAAATACAATCAGAGGCAAAAGGAAAAAAAAAATCCATCTAAACGTGAGTGTGTCAGTCTCCTCCAATTTTTAAACTGATTAATCTATCCATATTTCAAGTGCTTGTCTAAAAAATACAACAATCCAGTAGTAACACACTTCTGCCATCTGCAAGCCTCTGTCAGCAGATGCTGTGTGCAGGACGAATACCTTGGTGTCACTAGCAGCTTTGGCAAGATAAATCTTAATGACCTAGACAGTCAGTGTGGGTCTTACCAAGTCAACTAGCATTTGATTAATTGAACAATGGTGGATGGGACAACTGTTGCTTTTAAGTTCAGAAGACTGCTTAAGGAAGCATTGGCCAGATTTGGTCCCAGGGGTTATTGGGTGTTACCAGTCACTGAAGTAATTGACTGCTTATTACATCTGTTGAAGAATTCAGCACAGAGGATGTAATAAAATAAACATTTGTATAATTGCATTAGCTCTATGACTTTTTTACTTAGAAACAACTGCCATCCATCACTTCATCCTTTCATTCTTTTGTGTGTGGTTTTATGATGTGATATTCCAATATATATGTGGAATAAATTCCTTTTGAAAAGGAATTGTGATAAATTAACATTTATCCTGTTGTAAAGGCAATAGTGAAAGTCAAAAATCACAAAGTTATCTTAATGTTAAGTGGAAATTATTCTGAAAGGTTACAATGAAATAAAATAAAATTATTTTAATAAAAACTGACAAGCAAATGAGAACCCTGGTGAGTAGGAGTTGGCATATATAGATGTAATTATACTTTAATCTTTTCTGTGACTAATTACTAACTTAAAATTGAAATGCATCTTTTTCTATATCAGTGTGTCTTTCTGAACAAAGGAGAACATAGGAATTCTATTATTGTCCCTTGCTAGATAGACTATTTTTGCTTCTCAAATATCAAAGGTTTTAATTTTCTACCAGATTCACTGTGTGGTTCAAACCATGTCTCAGCTGATGGGATAAATATATCTGTTGTCAATAGTAGGAGATCTAACATAACAAAATAAAATATGAAAACAATATATATGAATTAGAGAGATGACTTGTTAGTTAAAAAACATTTACTGCTCTTCTTGAAGCACAAACTTGGCTGCTTCTATATGGAACTATTCATCTCCAGACCCAACAGATCCAAAACACTGATCTAGCTTCTGTAGGATCTGTGAACACACACAAACACAGACACACATGGACCTGCACACACACACATGCAAACACATGCTTACATGCATGCTCTTGCTCACACACATGCACATGGACAGCTACACAGAGATAATTAAAATAAAATATTTTCTAATAAAGACAACATGTACATATGGATGTCTGTGTGTAGGTTTGTATTTATAGGGCCATAGAAACACACATTTTTCTCATACTATATATGATTTTTCTATTGTACTTTGAAAAATAGATGACATAATACTAAAAATGACTATATTTTTAGTAGATGACATCATAATAAAACTTTAAATAAGTAAATTTTATCTAGTCATTTCTTTACATATAATATTCTATTTTTTTTACCTCTAGCTTTCTTCTTGACTGTACATCTATCCATCTATCCATCTATTCATCTATTCATCCATCCAAAGTTACATTCATTCTATAAATACCTTGAAGATCATAGAATAGGTGAAGAAAAATGGAAGGAAGAAGGTAAAGAGGGAAGGAAGTAGGGAGAAGGGAAAGGAAGGAAGAAAGGAAGGAGGAAGGCAAGAAGGACAAGCGGGCACTCTGACTGGTAGGTAGAGCCTTCTTCTGTAGTAGTGATCTGAGAAATTTTCCTTTTTTTATTAGATATTTTCTTTATTTGCACGTCATATGATATCTCCTTTCCCAGTTTCCCCTCTGAAAAAAGGAAAAAAGATAAAATAAAATAAAAATAAAAAACAAAAACAAAACAAACAAAAATAACCCAGTTCCCCCCCCCCACTTCCCCCTGCTCACCAACCCATCCTCTCCCACTTCCTGGCCCTGCCATTCCCCTACACTGGGGCATAGAATCTTCACAGGACCAAGGGCCTCCCCTCCCATTGATGACCGACTTGGCCATTCTCTGCTATACACATGCTGCTGGAGCCATTAGACACCATGTGTACTCTTTGGTTGGTGGTCCCTGGGAACTCTTTGGTTTAGTCCCTGGAAGCTCTGAGGGTACTAGTTAGTTCATATTGTTGTTTGTCCTAAGGGGCTGTAAACCCTTCAGCTCCTTGAGTCTTTTCTCTAGCTCCTTCATTGGGGACCCTGTGCCCAGTCCAATGTATGGCTGGGAGCCTCTACTTCTGTATTAGTCAAGTACTGTCAGAGCCTTTCAGGAGACAGCTATATCAAGCTTCTGTCAAACAGCACTTGCTGGCATCTACAGTAGTATCTGGATTTGATGACTGAATATGGGAAGGATTCCCAGGTGGAGCAATCTCTAGATTGTCCTTCCTTCAGTCTCTGACCCATAGTTAGGCTCTGCAACTCCTTCCATGGGTAAGTCAAAAAGAGAGGGAGTAACAGCAAAATGCATCCTATGATCAATCTAGAAGATCTGAATATTGATGGTTTTAACTAATGAAACTACCTACAGATGACCTGTAAGTATTTTTTTTTTCTTGAAAGATTGAGCACCATATCTCATGAAAAAGCAAGAGGACAAAATAATGTCTTGGGAATAAAATAGATACACTGAGAAATATTATAAAATCCTTTCCTACTGAAGGACTGACAATTGTAGCTAAGAAGTTGAATGTTTCCTCTGCATATTTGTTGTGAGTATTTAACTTGGGGGTATTGGTGGGATCTCCAACAGTGAGGGTAGTGGTGTCTCTCACTTTTGCATATTTATTGGGCTCCTTTCCTCCTACTGAGTTGCTTCAACCAACCTTGATATAAGGATTTATACCTAGTCTTATTGCATTATGTTCAGTTGATGTCACTAGGAGGCCTGCTCTTTTTCTGAATAGAAAACAAGAAGTGTGTCTGGAAGGGGGGAAGTGAGGAAGAGGAGAAGTGTAAGGAGGGGAGACTGCAGTAAGGGATGTATTGTCTAAGATAAAAATAAAGGCAAATAAAATGAAAAATAATATGGAGGATCAGGAGGAGGAGAAGGAAAAGGAGAAGGAGGGAAGTAAAAGGAAGAAGAAGGAGAAGGAGAAGGAGGAGGAGGAGGAGGAGAAGGAGAAGGAGAAGGAGAAGGAGAAGGAGAAGGAGAAGAAGGAGAAGAAGCAGAAGCAGAAGCAGCTGAATTTGAGTAAGAACATCCAAGCCCAGCACGCTACTGGAAGTAACTAAATATACTGAGGATCAAGGAACCCTGGTATCTACAAGTTCACACCACACTGTGTAGTTTATGAGAGGATCACAGAGTGATGTTATAAAATCATCAATAAAAGATGATAGCACCTGAATCATCTAGTGATACTTCTGGAAGACATGATCAAAGACCTACATGTAAGTGGTCCCTACTGAACTTACTGCAATTTTTATAATTTACTATTTTTTTGCTATCAGAAGAAAAAGCTTGAAATTTATATTTTTCTTTCTTTCTTTCTTTCTTTCTTTCTTTTTATTTTATTTTTTTAGTATAGAATAGAGTTTATTTAGGGCATGGGGAGGGGAGTTAAGAGGGTAGCAGAAGCAGAGAAAGGCAGAGAGAAGGAGAGAATAGAGAAGTAGGGGCCAGATATGACCACGTGGAGAGAGGAGGAAAGGAATGGGGAGAGAGAGGGAACAAAGGGGCAAGAGACAAGGGAGAGAAGCAGGAGTAAGAGGAAATTTATATTTTTAATAACTTGATTTACTTATAATATGTAATTCATGAGTATACTGATTCTCCCGAATATCTCATGTAAAACGAATAGTAAGAATTATGTTTTAATCTAAGAATAATAGCATTGGTGTTCTGGAGCCTCCTCAGATTTTTCAATACAAATGAGTAGATCAAAGTTCTTCCTAAGTCATTGAAATCGACTCATCCTTTCTCTGTGTCATTCCATTTCTACTGACACATGCAACCAATTTATCTACAATCGTGCAAATTTGTATGCTTTTCCCTATCCAGAACTTGCAAGATTTTCCCATGATCCTTTGAATATAACCTTTTTCAAATCTAATTTTGCCTCTCCATAAGAACGAGGCTGTAATTCTTTACATCATTGAAATTTCTATTTGAATAACTTTCTCCTAGATTAACCTTACTAATGGTGATCACACTTTGATGCTAAAGTAAATAGCTAGTGTAGGTGGCTGAGCTCAAGTACTTTTTCTTCATGGAGCATTGACTTTACTTTTTTGATGGGAAGGTGTTTGCCTTTCTAGCTCTGCACTCCATTTTTACTACAACTCCTTTTAAAAAAGTACTTCTTTCTAATTCAAATGCCACAATAGCACACAAGAACTCTAAATGCCTCAATTTACAAGAGTCTTTTATGGAGTCTCATCTTATATTAGCACTAATCTCAAAAGGGGAGGACTATTACTATAAATTTATGTACAGAGTATTGTGGAATGTATTTAGAATAAAAAATTGGTATGTAGAAGAAACAATAATTAAGCTGTGATCCTTTGGCATGAGAATAAGTTATTGTTCTAAATTTTCTTGACTTAATTATTTTGATGAAAAGACTAATGTTGTGCCTACTTAGTAAACACGTCGAATCACTTACTAAAATTTAATTACTTCTTTAATATACTATTAAAGGAACAGAAGAATCTAACCTATAGTCACTATCTATATTGATTTTTCTATATGAAATTTAATTGCATGTTACATTTTTGTCTTATACAATGTTTTAAAATATTCTAAGTTACATATCTACTATAAAATATTTATAATTGAAATAATTTAGAAAATTTTTTCTGTACAACTAAAAATTGCTTTGTTAAACTTCATAATTATTTGTTGTCCCTCAATATTATCTAATAGTGTCCATATATTTAATTTGTTTGTATTTATGATAATATTGAATATTACTACAAAAGATTATCAGGCTAATTTATTCAGGGTTTTTGTTTGCCTGTGAAAAGCAATTTTTATATACACTATTATGTCTATCATTGTTAATTAATGTACTTGTTTTTAAAGACTCTCCCTACTCGAGTTACAATGCTGACAAAGCACATATGTTACTTTTTGAAACAATATTCAAAATAGTATAAAAGTGCTGTTTTGCAAATGTCCATTTTCTGAGGCTACAGAAAGGAGTATAGAACAGAAACATTTTTTTCTCTAGCCCCGATCTGTTATGAACATGCTTGAACAGTTTATCTTACCCGAAATTTCCTGATCTTTAAGTGACAGAGACCTAGACTTTTGTTCTGTTCATGGATAAAAGCCTTTTTCCAAACAGCTTAAAAGGTGGGATAAGGAGATACGAGATGTCAGCATTCTTGATCTTTTTATTGCTAGTATAATGGAGAAGAGCTTAGTGACTACTGCTAAGGAATTTAACCTTCAGGTCACTGACTCAGTGCTTTATTGCATGTGGCCTCTGTTAACAAAGGGTTTCCTACTGTTGGAGACAGGCATGTGAATGCATCCACAGACATACATATGTGTACTGGTGTTTGCACGGGAGTGGGTACACACAGAATGCACTTACCAAAGTATCAACCTTTAAAGAATAGAAGTTAAAGATGAAACAGATAGATAGATGATAGATAGATAGATAGATAGATAGATAGATAGATAGCTAGATAGATAGATAGATAGATAGATAGACAGATAGATACATAGATAGATAGAGATGGTGCATGTCATTTAATATTTCTAAACTAATCTCTGTTGTTAGTTTGTTTGCATGAATAGAGTCTTGTGCCCAATAGCCAACCAATTTAACTGAGAGCAATATCATTATTTCCACTTGATATTTCAAATATCTCAGAAGTTAACAGATGAAAACAGATCCCTCTATTTCTTCAGTGCCCCTCCTTTGAGCCTTTCTTCCTGACTTGTCTACAATCCTTTCTGTTGACCCACAGAATCAATCAATCTCCCTTAAGCATCTTCAGCCACCATATCAGGCTGGCTTAAGATTAGAGAATCACTCAGCCATCATCAGAAAACCTTCTTGCACTACACGGTTACTAACAGAAACGTGCTACTATATAATGAATAGCAAGTGAAATACTTTAGAGTATTCAGTCCTAAATCAGATGCCTTTATCAAACCCCTCTCTTCAAGGCTCAGAGATCTATGCAGAACAAGAAGGGATAAGATTGTAAGAGAAGAGGCAAAGGTGCTGGTAACTCCAGAAACATCTTTTAGTTTTTAGAGTTATACAAACATAAACTCAAACATATGCATATGATCTGTGCAGGATCAAACCAGACAAAACTCCATTAATGTAAAAGGGAGGTAGGCACAAAGTCCTAAACCAAATTGAAGAGCTATTTGTAAATAATACCTGTTAAGAATGAGGAAAATTAAATATTCTTTAATGAAGTGTCACTGAGTACATCAGCATCACTCCTTGAAAGGCCCCGTGCCAAGGAGTAGTTATCAAAAACACACATGCGAGAACACACACACACACACACACACACATGCACATGCTCTCTGTTTTGTTTTGCTTTGTTTTGTTTAGGTTCTTTTCTGTTGCATTTAATATTTTACTCTCATTCTTTCTATTCCTGTTTGACAGAAAATCAAAGATACATAAAGAGAGACAGAGACAGAGACAGAAAGAGACAGATAGACAGACAGAAACAAAATGAAGTTATAGAGGGAATGGGGAAGGAGGTGAGAATAACTTATAAGAGCTAGAATAGGGAAAAGAGTATATCACAAAGAAATGTTCTAAATGAAAACAATAATAAATTTAAATAGTAATACATATGTTTTAACAACCCAAAAATATTGTTTCATTTTTGAAAAATAACCTAATGAGATATATTTAAAGTTTGAGCTCCTATTTTTCCTTGTCCCCTGGGATTAAGAGAGTGGTTTTTACTGACTGATTAGCAACCAGTTCACTTCATTTATGATTTGAGTCTGCAAAATATGAAGAAGAAGAATTAGAATTATTAAAACCCTGGAGAAATTTTAAAAATGAGATAAGTGACATCCAGATTCAGTGCACCATACCCTCTCCTGTGAGTCAAATTCTCTTTTGAGTAGTATTCTATACTGCAGATTTGGATTATAAAAAAGTTATGTTCTCCCTAAGCAAGAGTCCACATTCAACATAACACTATTATAAAGCTACACAACGGGAACTTGGGGTTATAAAGAGATACTTTAGGTTGCAGAATAATTAGAAATTTTCTCAATTATATTTCAACATGGGAGATTCAATGACATATGTCTTTGCTTCTGCAAAATATTTAAAGTGATGTTTTGAAATACCTATCAAATTGAGATATATTAGGAAAACAATAATGGAAATGAATGAATAAGCATTGTGATTGAAATGTAATCCATAATGTGCCTAATAGGGGATCTTTTAAACACACTAACTTCATCTATAATATATCTCAAGTCAATGATATTAAAACTAAAGACTATATTTTGGGAGAAGCAAAAGTTGTCAAGAACCAAATATCATATTGATTTAATAATCCAGCCTCATCAAGGTGAGGTTCCCTTGAGGGTAATACTAACCTGAAGTCCAAGGATGTGCTCTTAACCACAGAGTTAAAAATAGCAACCTGCAAGCCAGTTTGACAGGATCTAATTGGGATGCTGGAATACTTCAGGAATGTGGCCTATAGAAAGAAAGGAAAGGCTCCAGGCCCAAGGTGTTCAACATGGTGGGGTGAATAGACATGTATATCATCACATGAGGGATTATAAATTTGGCACATTCTCTAGCACCCTAATGTAATTGTCATCCCAGACTTTAATATCCTGTTTACATATTTTTCTTTTTTTTTCCTTGTTCTTTTCTTTGTATGTGCTCCTGGTAAACATTGAAATCTAAAAATATGTCTATCCTGTTGTTCTTTTGAAACAGACTCCCACCCTGTCTCCCATGGTGCTTTTAGATTTGCAGTCTTGCTGCAGCCTCCCACATGCTGGTATCACAGATACAACTTAGTATGACTAGAATGTGGGAAAAAATATTCTTACAAAGTGTTGTTCCTATAAAAGACATATCATGACTGCCCTCCGAAAGGCCCAACAAACAGCCGAAAGAGTTGCATCCAGGTATTTACACCCAACCAATGAACAGAAGGTGCTGACCCCTGGGGTTGAATTAAGGAAAAGCTGGAAGAAGCTGAGGAAGAGGGTGACCCTATAGGAAGGCCAGCAGTCTCAACTAACATGGACCTACAAGTTCTCTCAGACACTGAGCTACCAAAAAGGCAGCATGCACTAGCTCCTATGAGGCCCCCAACACCTATACAGCTGAGGACTGCCAGGGTCTAGAACAGTCAGAGAAGATGCACCTAACCCTTGAGATAGACTTGAGGCCCCAGGGAGTGGGGCGGTCTGAGGGGTGGTAGTGGGGTGGGAAAATCCTCCTGGAGATGGGGGCTGGGGAAAGTTTGTGGAGGTATGGGTTGTGGAACAGTCAGTGGGTGGATAAAGTCTGGAATATAAAAAAATAAATTAATTAGTGAAAAACAAATAAAACCTGTGATAGTAAATAATAAAAGATAGATTGTGAAGACTTAATACTCAGATTGATTTTTGTCAATTAAAATCCATGATGACATTGAAAAAAAGGAAAAAAATAAATGAAAAATAAAAAAGAAATGAAGAATAGTCTAACACAATCACTATGCATGCTTTTTTCTTTTACTAAAAGATGTAATAATTTCTGTGGTATCTATAACTTTATATAGAGGAGGGTTTTTTTTCATAGAAACATCCATTATTTTTACTGAAGAAATGGGAACCTGTGTTTGCAATACATTCTCAGTCACAAATGCATACAGTGAGGCACTTGGAGTTAAGGATTTTTCCAGGCCATGGTGGCTGAGCCCACAAAAAGATTGACCTCTGATTCTAAACAGGCAGGACTCATCATTTTTATCAGAAATAAACACATTATAACTCTACGGATATATGTATAATTTTTTAAATATCATACATATGACCTTACATATATGATATTCAGATAGCACTGAATCAAATCTGTACAAATAGCCAACATTTTAGAGCATAATATTATTTCATAGAAATTTACTCTATATAAAAACTAAATGAAAATTAAAAATAATATATATATTGGTATCTAAATAATCTGCCACAAGTGTGCTTGGAAACTCAAGAAAGAAATCTATTGCATTTGAAAAAACTGTAAATAGATAGAATCACTATTTATTGCTGTAACTTCCAGAAGAGCTTGTCCATAGAGACTACAAGAACTCCTCTTTGTTAAATCATAGAGAAGAGATGTTTGCATCTACTGTACAGTTCATTGCATTACTTCCTCTCCATCTTCTGGTTCATATGACTGAGAAAAATATATGTTTTTCAAATGTAAAATAACTATTAAAACTTGGGCAGATTTTGCAAAAACAAAGAGCAAACTTATATAGAGCCACTAAAGCTTAGACATTTGGCTGCATATTAGTTTGGAACATATTAGAACATGTTGCTGTTCATGTTTTAGCCATGCTAATTTTTACCATATTCTTTCATTGTATATTGATTTGCTTTTTTCTCTGTTAATCAAACTAAAAATACTATCATTGCACTAGTTGGTCCAGTAGGTATACAATGCTCATAATTACAAATTTATCTACAGATTATTATTGAACACTGATGTTTCCTAATTTTTATCCATATGATTTAACATTTACCATATTTAAAGCACTGCAATGCATTATGAACAGCAGCTGGGACTTCAAGAAGAGTTTCTAAATTCTGAAAAATGCTAAAGGGAGACCACTAACATAGCTAATCTAAAATCTTTGCTGTGTCATCATAAACTGTATTTTACAGATCAGTTCAATACCAGTGCATTTAAAGCCTGAAGGATGAGAACAGATTTGTTGCATGCTCCATAACTTTTATTATTGTCTTTGAAGTTATCCCTTAGTGTCATAAATAAGATCTAAGTATATTTTGCTAAAATTGTTTGAAAGAATTATGAAATTATTATTTAATTAGATAAGAATGTTAATTAAGCATCCTGGTACGTAACTGTTTTTCTAACATTTGAGAGGTTGATGTAGAAACCTTAGTGGCTCAAGTACAGCCTGACTTACACTGTCAACCTATATTTCAGAAGAAGAAGCCGACAAAGCAGAAAAAGCAAAAGTTCAGAAGCAGCAGCAGGAGGAGAAGTTGGTGAAGGAGAAAGAAAAGGAGGAGAAGGAGGAGAAGGAGGAGGAGCAAGAAAAAGAAGAAGAAGAAGAAGAAGAAGAAGAAGAAGAAGAAGAAGAAGAAGAAGAAGAAGAAGAAGAAGAAGAAGTTGTTGAATCACATAGGAAATACAAAGATAAGTAGACATGGTCAGTGATCTACCAAGAATATAGTCTAATAAAAATACAGAGCTTTTAAAGTAAGATTAATAGTTGTTAAAATATTAAAGTTTAAGAAACAAGCTTCACTAAACAATTCTAAATACTAGTTTATTGGAAAGATAACAGGATTTATAAAAACTAAACAGAATCGCAATTGAATATTCAAACTCGATTACCACAAATCAATGGCATGTGTCACAGTAGAAATAAATTTTGATAAATCATAATTGAAACAGAGAGTGGTAGGTGTATTGAAATGTTGAGAATATCAGGTCCAAGAGTCATACAAGGTTAATATCACTTAATATTAAAAATGATCACTTGGACAGAACACATTTTCACAGAGTATTAAATTTAAAACTCATAATACATCTGTGTAAAATGAATAATTGCTTCCATTTTAATAATAATGAGAGTAGTCCTAGGGATATTGCCCAGGTCAAACAACTGTAAGGACTTTGATTGATATTATTATATGTATCATTTCTTAGGTTTTGGCCTAAAATTTTGTCTCAGGTTTTTTCTTAATCTGTCTGATATTTTTCAACCATAACATTCCTTTCACTTTTTTTTCTATACAAATGTAAAACCTCATTTTATGTTGTTCTTCATATTTTTCTGAAAATTTCCACTATTTGAGATTATTTTTCCACAACTACAAATGAGATCTTTCTGTATTGTAGCCATATTACAAAAAGGATAAGAGGGAAAAGGAGATAGTTTTTTATTTGTTTGTTTGTTTGCTTTTTTTTGAAACTGTAATCTGATGATAACATTATCTCTGTTCCTTTCCCCCTTCTAAAACCTCTCATATGCCCTTCCCTGTTCTCCAAACTGCTTGCTTCTTTTATGACAAAGTGTTATTACAATCATATATTTATTTTATATAGCTATATATTTCTAAATATAACCTGTTCAGTCCATGTCATTTTACTTGTATGTTTATTTTTTCAGGGTGATTGTTTGAGACTTCAAGATACTAGAAGTACTATGAGTACTTGTACTGTGTAATTAGTCAGGTTTCCAGTCCTAGGCATGGTCTCTCTCTTGCTGAGGCAGTCATAAGTCTTATTACAGTGTCGTTGTTCACCCTCAAGGGTTATCGTTGTTTATGTGTTTCACTATAAGTACTTGTACTGTGTAATTAGTCAGGTTTCCAGTCCTACGCATGGTCTCTCTCTTGCTGAGGCAGTCATAAGTCTTATTACAGTGTCATTGTTCACCGTCAAGGGTTACTGTTGTTTATGTGTGCCACTACAACACCTGTTGGGTTACTGTGCTATGTTCTTCACTGACGTTGTTTTTAAAGTAACTAGCAATGCTTAAAATTTATTCAAAGAAAAATATTCTACTCTAACTTTTATTAGTATTCAAACATCATAAATCCATGATGAATTTGACAATGAGGTTTTTAAAAGTGTCTTTGTTTCTAAGTTAATCGCATGTGTTCAGGACATTGCTGGTTTTCACTACAACATTACATAGTAGAGTGTACTTCCTTTTTAGAATATATTTGAACCACTCAAAGTACAGATGAAAGTATTAAAGAAATGAACAAAAGACATCATCAATGGGAATTAGCAAAACACAGGGCGTGACTTTTACCAGAATTTCCCTGCTAAATGTCTCCTTAATCCCATTGTGGCTAAGTAAACAGATATTTTATATTAGATATGTTAAAATGTTTCACTTGTAATATCTGAAGGTCTATTCTGACTATTTTGTCACCACTGAACAAATTCACAAACCCTTTGAATGTCATACAGGGGTATTGAGAAGCTAAGTGAACTAATAAGAAAACATCCCTGACTAGAAAATATCATTCTGAGAGAGAACCCAGAACCAGATAAACAAACATTGCATGTCCTTACTTATAAGTGATTATTAGCTGTTAAAACAAGGATAATCATGCAACAATTTACAGACCCAGAATGGCTATGTATCAAGAAGTGGTCTTTGGGGTATTCATGAATATCTTCAGGAATGGGAAATAGAATACATATTTTAGGTGGACTAGGAGAAAATGGGGTAGCAACAATAGTGACCAGGTGACAGAAGATGGATGGGGAGATGACAGGAATTGGAGGGCACTGGAGTAGATGGGCTGGCACTGCAAAAATCTAGTCCAGGAAAAACACTCAAAATTCTGAGGGTAACTCTAATAAGAATCTGTGTAATGGAGAATTTAGAGCCTCATTTAGTCCTTCTGAGTAACCAGACAAGGATTTCGTAAGTGGATCTAAGATGCCAATCCAGCCACAAAACCCTCAACCTATAATCTATCCCTCCTCTAAGATCTATATGCAATGGAGGCTCAGAACTTGTGGTAATGGACAACTAGTAGTAGATCTAATTTAGGGCCCACACCAGAGAGGAAGCCCTTACCTGACACAGCCTGGATGACTAGGAAATGAAACCTGGATAGCCCAAACACCTATAATAGAAAAACCAATAAATAAACAAACCAAAACAAAGGAAATGATTCTTAATGATCTATACGCACAGATATGTGCATGACCAAATTGTAAATCACAGCAGCTACCACAAACAGCTGATGGGAGTAGATGTCTATACCTACAGCCAAACATTAGGCAGATGCCCAATATGGAGATCTCCATTGGGAACCCTTCCATGGGAGGAGAGGAAGAAATCAGAGGTATCAGAGGGATTGGCCAAATACTTCAACTAAATAGAACTCACATGACCTCACAGAACCTGAAGCTGCAATCATGCAGCCTGCCTGGGTAAGTGCTGCTGGCTTGCTATAAACTGCCTCCTCCTCAGTTACCTAGTGCAGCATTGATATGAAGGTTTCTGATTAGTCTTACTGTGTCTTGTTATGCGATGTTCAGTGAATGTTTCTAGGAAGCCTGCTCTTTTCTGAAGGGAATCAGAGGACTGTGGATCTGGGGAAGAAAGGTGATAGGGTGCATGGTATATGAGATGTGAATGTCGTAGAAAAATGCAGTCAGAATGTACTGAAAATTAAAAAAAAATCTATAATATTTACACAGGAGAAAAAGAAAAGTTCTTTTTTGCTGACCATATTTAATTTGTGGTTCAATATTTAATTATCTATAAGTTAAAGTACAAGAAGGTATGTTTGAGTTTTCTTTCCAAGATCATTTTACTTTACAGTGTTAACAGAGAAAAAACAGAATGGAAAAAAAAAACTTTATATGGTGCATTTTATCATTGTTACTTCTAAGTGTACATGACATTCTCTGAGTAAAGAGTTCTTAGTAATGTGTAGTTGTAGAAGACCAGGATACAGTTTTCATTCCGTTGACAGTATCTTTCTGAGAACCATTTCTTTGAATATAAACATGTTTGCATAATCTGACTTCAGAACTACATGCAAATTGTTGAAATCTATCCAACCTGTCTTACTTTGGTGGTCTGAATAGGGATGGCCGCCATAGACCCGTGTGTTTGAATTCTTGGCCTATAGGAATTGGTACTCTTAGGAGGTGTGTACAGGTTAGAGGAGATAGATCATTTTTGGGGAGGATTTGAGGTCTCAAATACTCAGGCTACTTCCTGTGAGGCACTTTTCCCCTTCTGCTACTTTAAGAACTGAGCCTGTCACCTATAAATCATTCTAATTAATCCCATTTAGACAGACAGACAGACAGATAGATGATGATAGATAGATAGATAGATAGATAGATAGATAGATAGATAGATAGATAGATGATAGTTTAGGACCAGTAGGGCTATACCTTTTTGGTATGTGGTTTATTTTCTATTATTCTTACAAGTCTTGAAAATAATGTTTGAACTAATACCATATTTATTTAGTTTTTACTTTAAATTTAAGCAAAGCTACTTGTGCCATGTATATTTATCTAGCATATCTGTAAACACCATGAAATTTAAGCAATCCATGGACTCCTTTTTATACATGGTTTCAGATGGGCTTAAGGTGTCTTGCCTTTACTCTCTTTGCTTCCTTCATCTTATGTCTTCTTCTATATCTACTGTTAACAGTATGTGTTTTTTTTCTAGTCTTGCACGGGAAGAGATCTTCATAATCAACACCATACATGTTCGACTGTTTCATTGATATTTACTGATTGAGCTATGCTTCAGAAATGTCTTCTTCAAGATAAAGTCCCATACAGATAAGTTTAGTCTAGGTATACTGAAGTCATGGTTGGTAAGCAGGGGCCATAATACTTCACTCATTTCACAAAATAACATAAAATGTAGTCACAAGCTATAGCTCCTACAACAAGTGTGAAATCATCCAAGCAACATAATAAAGTAGCTTGTTCAGAATCAGAAAGTGTAGTATAATGATTTTCCTTAAACAAAATTTTTGTTTCTTTAAAGTCTCAATCATTTTGAGTATAAAGACTTACTGCAGTGTTGGCCAAATTTCTTTGTACTTTTGATGTTAACTCAATACTTGTTTTAGGACTAAAAACATATGTGTTACTTGGATGCTAGACATAAGAATGCCATGATGATGATGATAATATTTTGTTATCTGTGATGATATTTGATGACATTTAGCACATTATCAAAAGTTTGTTTTAGATGCACATATATTAATGGACTCTTTAACTCCATGTAAAAGACAAATTATAGTACATTAATTGATGTCCTTAATATGGGCAACATCAAGACCAAACAAAAAGTAATTGCAACTCTACAATGTGTAGTAGCTAATATACAATACATTGTTCTTCACTGAAGAGATAAGGAAAAATATTATGAGATATAAGCTTATCTCAGTATAAGATAGCTAAAATGTTTCCCTTAATAATGAACTAAATACTTCTATGAACAATGAATAATTATTTACACACATACACAAATATGTATATATATATACATATACACATATAAACACACATATGTAGAGATTATGTATATATGAATACATTTATATATGATAATATCATTTTATATCCCTTCATTAAATGCAAAGAGTTCCTCACAATCTCTTCTCTCTTCTGGCAAAATTTTCTTCATCAATCAGAATTATCTTAGAAGTCACTCTTTTCTAGTTTCTTTCTGAGCAACTGAGCCATTCTATCAGAATCAATAATCCCAAGCCATAATGCCTCAATACTTTAGTTTTCATATATCTTTCAATATGTTTCTCACATCAATTACCAAATGGAAAGGAAAGAAAATGTCTCTCATTAGGTCCAGACAGTAAACAGTTGATGCTTTGAGAATCCTATTGCCAAATCTGTACATGATTAGATCTTTCAGTGCCAAAAGAAACAACCAATCAAACCTTCAGAATATCACTGATCTCTAACCACATCTTGCATTTGACACACAAGATGAAATCCACAGAAATTCCATTGATCAATGTAGAATTTCTCAAAGAAGTCAAGTATTTGTTCTGTAGCTTCTAAGACCATGCATGGAAATTGGAGTTGATAAATGTCTTTTTAATTTTAATTTCGATAAATAAGAAATCTGCAACTTAGAAACTGAAACAAGTGCTGACCAGTATGCGGCACCTAGTGTTGAGTGATTTTTTTCAATTTTATAGTTTTTAAAATCAAATAAAGCTCAAAATTGAATTTCTCAGTCACACTAATAATTTATGAGATCTCAGTAGTCATATGTTGCTAATAGCTACTGTGTTTAGATAAGATACTGAAGGTATTCATCGCTATAGCAAGGTGCATGCTTGGATGATGGAAATAGTAAAGCAAGCATACGCCCAATAACATGTGAAACAGGGTTCAGGACAACAACTTCAAACATACTATTAGGACAGTGGGTTTCAAACGATAAAAGTTAAGTTCAGTGTGCAGGATTAAATAAATACATGAGTTGGTTTATGACCTAATTATACATATCTAACACATCATACTATTTAAAGAAGAATTATTTAATAGGTTTTTATACAATATGTGCACATCACAAAGTTTACATTACTACTGATCCACAGCAGTTATCCCAAAATTTAAAAACAAAACTACTGTCAACAAGTAATTTTTTTAATGTACTGGGTAATTTTAAAGGGGCATTTGAAGGCATCTCAGTGACATTTTTAATCTTAACCATTAGTTACAAGTCTACGATGACAGAAAATGGAGTACTTTACATAATATGTAAGAATATAGAAAGAAAGGTAAATGATAGATAGATAGATAGATAGATAGATAGATAGATAGATAGATAGATAGATAGATATACAGACAGACAGATAGATAGATAGGTATGTAGATGCTGGGAGAGATTAAATACTTTGTGGAGCAGAAATACAAGATGATTATAAAACTTAATAATTTCCACAATAGATATGTCAACTACAGAAGTTGGAGGCTGGTTCAGTCCAAATATAACAGCTTCAAAAGAAAAAAATGGAAAGCTGGCTGTGTGTTTAACAATCTGAAGTTGAAGGTCCTATGACCTTAGGACATTAAGAAGATGTAGACAGTGATGCAAATTTCAAGGTCTAAGAGCTGTAGAACCTGAGTTATTGAAATGTATGAGCAAGAAAGTAAATGTTCCAACTCAGAAAAAGAAAGTGAACTCACTATTCCTAATTTTTCTTCTATAAAGGTCTTCTGCTGTATAGCTTGTATCTACCAATTGATAAGAGTGGTTGTTCTTAGCGTATTAAGTAAAACGTCAATCTGTTCTAAAACACCTTCACAAAGAAATAATGCTTTATTGACTACTTGCGAATATTTTAGTCAATTCAAGTTGACACCTGGAGTTGGATATCATATCTCCTAAGATTTTCTTTCTAACATATTTTTGTTTCTGTGCTCAAATATCCTCTTACTTTGGTCTTGATAATCTTCTGCTCTGTTTTGTTACTATATTGTCACTATTAATTTATCATCTTGCTGATAGTTTATTTGACAGAGTTTAAAGAAAATGAGGGCTACTGCATACCAATAATTACAAATCCAAAGAGTATACATGGATAGGTCCATGGCTCCAGCTGCATATGTAGCAGAAGATTGTCTTATCTGGAAGGGAGGAGGAAGAGGAACTTGGTCTTTTGGAGGTTTGATGCCTAGCATAGGGGAATCCTAGAGCAGTGAGGCATGAATGGGTGGGTGGGGGGTAGCACACTCAAAGAGGCAAAGGGGAATGGGATGGAGGGTTTGTGAAGGGGAGACCAGAAATGGGGACAACTTTTGAAATGTAAATAAATAAAATAACTAATAAAAATAATTACAAAATGAAGCATGAACACAAGTCAGTCAGGACAAATGAGCAAAAGGTTGTGTTGGTTGCACACAAACACCTTGTTCTTAGAATTATACTGCAGGCAGAAAGGGAAAAAAGACAATGATGCATGAATGTAATAGATTATAAGACCAAACCAATTTTTGCAGAAATCACTGTTGGAACTGCAGACATACTCAGGACTCAACTGTTAAAATGTCTTTGAATGCCTACTAAGGTATGAATTTTGAACAAATAAAACAACTTATAATAGGAAACAAGTCCTCATAGAGCAGATTTTTGTATGATCATTCAGAATTGATTAGAAGCTAAGATCACAATGTTATTGCACCATAATTTAAAAAACATGGCATGATTAGCTGATTATATGATGCAAGCAGTCAAAATATCAGGCAATGGTATGGTGACCTTCTGACAATGGCTAGTCATCAACGGTTAGTGTTCTTATGAGTCAGTTACTTTATATGCCAAAGATATTTGTACTAGCTGGTTTTGTGTGTCAACTTGACACAGGCTAGAGTTATCACAGAGAAGGGAGTTTCATTTGGGGAAGTGCTTCCATGAGATCCAGCTGTGGGGAATTTTCTCAATTGCCCCTTGTGGGTGGTGCCATCCCGGGGCTGAAAGTCTTGGGCTTTATAAGAGAGCAGGCTGAGCAAGCCAGGAGAAGCAAGCCAGTAAAGAACATCCCTCCATGGCCTCTGCATCAGCTCCTGCTTCCTGACCTGCTTGAGTTCCAGTCCTGACTTCCTTTGGTGATAAATAGCAATGTGGAAGTAAGCCAAATAAACCCTTTCCTCCCCAACTTGCTTCTTGGTCATGAAGTTTGTACAGGAATAGAAACCCTGACTAATACAATATTCATGTAGTCATTCTTTGATTTTACTTTTCCTTTTTGGTACATAAAATAATAGTGTGGGAAGTGTTTCTTCCCCTGGCTTTGTACATAATCTCCTGTCCCTAGGACACAATTGTAATATTTGGAGAAGATAATCAATGACTGCAAAATATTAGAGCCCTTATCTTCAAATCATGAAGCCTTAAGTTATCTTACAACTTAAATAACCTCGGAAGACAATTTTGTCCTCATGGAGATAATATAGCTCAAACCCCAGCTAGGTCAGTGAGAATTCATTTCAATGAGGATGTGTGAAATGCTCAGGGAATAAGGGATCCCAATTCCATATTCACAAATGGCAGAATAATTCTATAGAACTTTATGTTTGTGCTGCTGTTAGTCTATAGGCTCATTGCAATGAAGCAACATGAAGTCAGCTCACAAATACTCCAAAGCAGGATTATTGCTTTTTGTGGTGATAGTGGTGTTGCTTGAAGGTTTAGGTACTTAACTCAGATTTTGTTTTCTTAAGGCAGGAAAAAAGTAAGAGACAGTAGTATACACTGGGAACAAGATGGCTATCTCGAGGATTTATTTTCTCTGGAGGGGCCAGAGAATAACAACAGCTTTTAAAGAAAGAATATTTTCTTTGTTTAAGTTAGAACTTGTTTCTTCTTAATTTTTCTACGTTGTTTTATAGTAATGGGTAAGATATGAAGATGTAGAAGTGAAAGTAGAGTATAGGCAAGAAAATTTACTAAAATGAGAATGAAATTAGGTATATGATCAGAGATAAAACAATGAAGTTCTTATTGTAACACCAACACACGATGTTATATAATATTTTGTGCTGTTTGGATCATGGTTTTGGTTAAAGAGATGAAAAGTCCAGGTAAAATTCTGTGAACTATTTTGTGGAACACTGGAGAAGTGAAGTTATCCCAGTTTTATAACAGCTGAAACATGGAAGATAAGGAAAAAATTAAGATAATGTAGAAAAGTCAAAACACAGAAATTCTAGCCAGTAACAAAGATGTCTATAATAAGAATATCCCATGAATAAAGGATAAAAACTACAACAATCATACTTACAAAAATTATATTCACATTTACATTTCAAATTTAATTAAAATCTTGAAGGTAAAATGGATAAATATATGACAGTATCTGACTGACACAGATGTAGAGGCTCACAGCCATCCATTGAACTGAGTGCAGGGTCCCCA
>NW_022196905.1:52077353-52080267 GCF_008632895.1 Mastomys coucha | reverse complement strand
AAAAAATATATATTACAAATATATTGATTAAAAACCTGAATATTTTCTACAACAGTGACAAGAATTAAAATAAGAGAGTAACAAGCTGGCATAGATAACAGATACAAAATACCTTTAAGCAAATATAAAACTAAATTGATCACTTGTAGAAGACATTTCCAACTGACTGAGGGAGTGACATGGCCAAATCTTGTTTAATAGAAAGTGATATGAATATTTCTTTTATGTTTTTAAAATTATTTATTTATTTATTTATTATTTTTATTTACATATAAAATACTACCTCTCTCCAGGTCTCCCCCTCACAGATACTCTCCCCCAGAATCCCCTTCCCATTCTTATTTGAGAGGATGCATCCCCTGGTATCCCCCCAACCTGTCACATCAAATCTCTCCACTTGAGGGAGAACCTCTGTTCCAATAGTTGGGGGACCTACACGGAGACTGAATTGCACATCTGTTACATATATACCACGGGCCTCATCCTATCCCATGTATGTTCTTTGGTTGGTGGCTCAGTATCAGAGACCTCCCAGAGGTCCAGGTTATTTGACTCTGTTGTTGATTCTCCTGTGGGGTTCCACTCCTCTCAGGTCCTTCAATCCCTCCCCCAACTCTCCCATTAAGAGTCCCCTGACCTCTGTAGGTATCCGAATGTGTTTCAGTAAGCTGTTTGGTAGACTTTCTCAGAGGACAGTTATACTAGGCTTCTGTAGGCAACCATAACAGAGTATCAGTAATATCAGGGATGGGTGCGTGCCCATGGGATAGGTTACAAGCTGTCTGCTTATTGGTGGGCCATTTCTTCAATCATTGCTCCAACTTTGTCCCTGTATTTTTTTTTTTTTTAGAGGGAACAAATTTTTGGTCAAAAGTTTTGTAGGAGTGTTGGTTTCCTTATCTCTCCACTGGAGATCCTGCCTGGCTACAAGAGGTGGCCTCTTCAGGTTCTGTCTCCCCCACTGTTAGGCATCTTGGCTAAGGTAAACCACATTGGTTCCTGGGAGCCTCCCTTATCTCAGGTCTCTGTGATATCCTAAAGGTCCCCCCAACCCCTACACACCTGGCAGCTGCAGATTTCCATTCATTCTCCTGGCCCTGTAGCTCTCTCTCCTGTCTCTCTGCATACCTGTTCCTGCCCTCCCCATTCCCTTCCTTTACCCATCTCTCACCTACTTCCCTCCCTCCTATAACTAATAAACATGATTTTCTTTAAAAGAAATTTAGCTTACTTTGTAGTGAAGCACATAATTTCTTTCTGAATTTAAAATGTTGAATCTTTTGCCATGTCATTTTAATGACATGTTATTGCCAAACATTTTCTTCTAAGAAGTGTGTCACAGATTGTCTACACAATGACAAACGGTATTGTCCTATCATTAAGTGTGAATGCAGGGCTGGATTAAGCTGAACAAATACAAGAGGTCATTATTCTTTCTCATGTTGTATTTAGTCTGAAGTATGTAAAAGCAAAAATTATCATACTCCAAGAATAGACTGGTAGTGATGTTATTATGTCCCGTAACCCAGTTAACATAAAACATAAAACAAGTCAGTATGCTAAAATGTAACACTACATAGCACCTGAAACCCAAAAGTCGTAAGAATTGATTGCACGCTTGTTCACCATGTTTATTTTCCCCTCTTTCAAAATTTGGAGAGATTAGGAAGTAGAAGGAAATATTTTTCAGCCCACTTCTTTAGCACTATTTTTCAAGGATGCCAAAGTCATCATCATTTTTTTTTTGTGAGCTCAAGATGGCACCTGCAGCCTCTTCTTAGATGACTTGGAGCCTGCAGTGAAGCTGCAAGGCCTCCTGGAAATGTTCTCAGCAGGAGAGGGCTAGAGGCTTGACACACACTCCAGGGCAGCTTTGATGTCTCCTGCAGTTCACAAAGTCTGCATCTCATGTAAATGTGCAGTTCGAACTGCCAACTAGCACTTGTTACCTGAGAATACACATTTCCATGGTTTTGAAATTTGATTGCCTTTTCTAATTACACATTCCAAAGATTTAAATGATACACACACACACACACACACACACACACACACACACAAACACAGACACACAAACATCCTGTTCCCAAAATCAGTCACTTCCATACCTTATGTCTTGGTTATAGTTGACAGTATCTTTTAATATTCAATCTCAATAACTTTTACAGGTTAAGCATACCCCTTTAATAATCTTTGATATAGTTAACACAGTAGGAGATCCTTATCTTGTATAATAAAGTTGAAGTAATCAGGACAAAACTCAAACTTTGAAGTTGTTATATCTGCAAACATTCATCAAAAAATAAAAATGAAGTCTCAGGAAAGAACTCAGATGGTAGACTGCTCGCTGAAAATACACAATGCCCTGGGCCTGTTTTTCAGCATTGCACTTAACAAAGAACAGAAAATCCCCAAAATAAATTAGCCATAGTGTCATACTCCTGAGACTCCAACATACTGGGAGGTAGAAGCAGGAGGATGAAAACTTTAATGTGAAAGACCCCCATAGCTGGGGAGACCCTCACTCAAGTCTTGGGATAACGTGGTCACCCAATAACTCAGGAGAGACCGACCTTGCTGCAATCACATGAGGTTTATTCAGGCCAGACCTGGGTCGAACTCATAGCCTGGCAAGCCAGAGGGGTTCGATCAAGAGCATGAAGAGTAAGGGGTATTTAAAGGGAAAAACCACAAACTAGGGGCGTGAAGGGGTTGCCAAGGAAACATAACAAGAGAACAGTGGAAAATTCTAAAGAGACCCAGCCCCCATTTGAGTTAGGGTCATAAGGAAAAATGTCCTACACACTCATTATGCACAAGAATGTGGTCTGGTCAATGTTATTCAGTTTATGGCTGACCATTCCCTAGAATCACCCAGATGGCTCATATCCTGCTTTTTGTTCTTGGACCTAAC
>NW_022196905.1:52068513-52077289 GCF_008632895.1 Mastomys coucha | reverse complement strand
AGGGGGAGCCTTTGTGGCCAACAGGTTTCTGAAACTGGCTAGTCTACATTCTTGGCTCGTTACAGAGATCTTCTATGTCCTTTAAGTAAAGGTTATAAAGTATACATACATTTCTACTAACACATTTCCCTTTTCATTAGCATGCTAAATTTCTAAATCTTCCAGTCTTTCAAATGCAGCTTTGGGTTATATAGAAACACCTCAGGCCAGCCTCAAATACATGGCACTGTCCTTCAAAAATAACAAATAAGAAGACCCTTTAAGGCACACCCAACAATGGCAAACTGCACCTGGTCCCATGTGTTCTAATTTCCAGCCCACAACTCTGCATTGCCTGCATTCTTTGGAGACCTGTCAGCATCAGAGACAACAACACCTCATCAGAAGCTTTACCCACCAAACATCCTTAAAGCACACCCGACAGTGGTAAATAGCATCCTGTCTCTTGAGCACCATTTCTAACCCATAAAAATCCCTGTTGTCTAGATGGCCACTCTCCAAGACCAGAGACTCCAAGCCGCACTGGTACTAGGGACCTCAGAGGAAGTGTTATCCAAAATTCCAGAGACCCTGTAGGGCACAAATATCTCAGAGGAAACATGAGCTAGACTAGACCTGAAGGCTAGCTCATCACCAGAATCACAGGCCAGATAGGCAAGAAGACAGAGAAGAAAGAGAAACCAAGGGAAAAAAATAAATTAAAACAAAAACAACAAAAATAAACTTAAAAATCAGTATCTAAACCTATAATAACCCCAAACCCAAATAGCTAAAGGCCAGCATAAGAACACAATCAACAGGAGCCAAGGCAATGTGATAGCACCAGAGCTCACCTATCCTATCACAGGATATTGTTTCATCTAGGCCTGAGATTTTCTCTTCCATCTCTTTCATTATGTTAGTGATGCTTGCATCTGTAGTTCATTTTCTCTCATCTAGGTTTTCCATCTCCAAGATTCCCTTAGTTTGTGTTTTCTTTATTGCTTCTTTTTTCCATTTTCAAGTCTTGAATAGTTTTATTAATTTCCTTTACATGTTTGATTATATTTTTTAGTATATCTTTAAGGGATTTAAGGTAATTTTCTTGTGCTTAGGTTTGTTAGGATATTCAGGGCTTGCTGTAACAAGTCAGAAAGGCCTGGGTAGATGTACTGCAGTCTCTAAGAGACCACAGATGTCACCGTAGACTCTTTGCTTAGCAAAAATTACCATAGAGAGAGAAAACAAGATATCCCATAAGATATTTAAACAATATCTATCCACAAATCCTTCACTATAAAATAATACTAGAAAGAAAATTCCAACCAAAGGAAACACAGGAAATAAATTATTCCACACCAACACAACCAAAAGAATGGAAACACACACACATACACACTACAATCAAAATCAAAATAACAGGAATTAATCTTCAGTGGACTCAATTAACAATCAATAGACTTAATTTTCCAACAAAAAGACATAGACTAAAAGTAGAATGCATTCTTGTGCTTCATACAAGAAAAACACTTAAACACATCAATGAAAGATATTAACTCAGAGTAAAGAGCTAGAAAATTATTTTCCAAGCAAGTAGAATGAAGAAATAAGCTGAAGTAGCCACCCTAATATCTAATAAAATAAACTTAACCAAAATTAAGCAAAAGATTTGGAGAAGGAAATTTCATATTAATCAAAGAAAAATCTACCAATATACTGTCTTGATTCTGAATATCTATGCTCCAAATGCAAAGGCACAGCATTTATAAATGAAACTAAAGCTTAAATCAGATATTGACTCTATATGTTAATAGTGACAGACTTCAACAACCCACTCCCACTAGCAACGTACATGTCTTTCAGGCAGAAACTAAACAGAAACAAGGAATCTAACAGACATGAATCAAAGAGGCCCAACAGATATATACAGAATAATTTGCACTACCACAAAAGAATACACCTTCTTCTCAGCACCTCATGGAACATTTTCAAAAACTGACCATATAATCACTCACAAAGCAAACCTCAATAGGTACAAGAAAACTGAAATAACCTATTGTATCTTATCAGACCACTATGGGTTAAATTTATACTTCAACAACAACAGAAAGCCTAAATACTCACGGAAGTAGAAGAACTCTGTACTCAATGACCTATCAGTCAAGGAAGAAATAAAGAAAGAAGTTAAAGACTTTATAAAATTCAATGAAAGTGAAAAGACAACATACTCAAACTAATGGGACATAATGACAACAATGCAAGGGGGAAAGTTCATAGTTCTAAGTGCCTTCATTAGAGAGAACTCATATTTACTAATTAACAGCCCACCTGAAACCTCTAGAACAAAAAAGAAGCAAACACACACACTAGGAAAAGGCAGCAGGAAAAGGTGAAACTCAGGGCTAAAATCAATAAAAAGAAAAGAAAGTAAAGAGAACAATACAAAGAAAGAATCTGTGAAACAAATTGTTTGCTTTTTTGAGAAAATCAACAAGATAGACAAACACTTAGCTTAACTGTGTAAAGATCAGAGAAAGAATATTCACATTAACAAAATAAGAATGAAAGGTGGGACATAACAACAAGCACTGAGGAAATTATTATGGAATTATTATGGAATTAATAAGGAATTATTATGTCATACTTCAAGTCCCTGACAAAAGTAATTGAACAAGATATCAGGCAATGGAAAGATCTATTATGCTCATGGACTGGTAGGATCAACAGTAAAAATAGCCATTCTAACACAAACAATCTACAAATTCAATGCAATTCCCATCAAAACTTCCACACAATTCCATTTAGGACCTTGAAAGAATAATATTCAACTTCACATGGAAAAACAGAAATCCAGAACGTCTAAAACAATACTGTAAAACATAAGAGTTTCTGGAGGAATCACCATCCTTAATTTCAAACTCTATTTCAGAGGAACACTGATTAATAAAGCCTCATGCTACTAGCATAAAGAGAAAGAATTTGATCACTGAAATCAAATTGGAGAACCAAAAGTAAATGAACACACCTAATGACACTTGATTGTTGACAAAGAAGCTAAAACTATACCATGGTAAAAAGTAAGCAAATGATGCCATCTAACTGATTGTCTGCCTATGAAAGAATGTAAATAAATTCATATCTGCCATCTGGCACAAGTGGATCAAAGACTTAAACATAAAAGCAGATAGATTGAACCTGATAGGACAGAAAACTATGAATAGCCTTGAATGTATTGACACAGGAGACAACTTACTAAACAGATATCAGCAACTCAGACACCAATATCAACAACTAATAATTGAAACCCTACGGAACTGAAACCTTATGTAAGCCAAATGACATGAACTCCACATCTGACTAAAGCCTGACATCCAAACTATATAAAGAACTCAAGAAATTAACACCCACAAAACAAATAACCCAATTTAAAAATGGGGTACAGCCCCAAACAGAAGAATCTCCTATGGTGAAGAAGCACTTAAAGAAATGTTCAACATACTTATACATCAAGGAAATGTATATCAAAACAACTCGGAAATTATATCATGTACTTGTCAGAATGCCAAAGATCAAAACCTCAAGATAAACAGCTAATACTAGCCTGGATGTGAAGCAAGGTGAAGACTCTTCCATTGCTGGTAGAAGAGTAAACTTAATTAACCACTCTGGAAATCATTTTGGAAGTTTTTCAGAAAATGGAGAGTAGAACTAACCCAAGAGCTATATCACTCCTGGGTATACACCTAAAATTAGCTCCACCATACTAACAGGTCACTTCCTCAACTATGTTCATAGTGGCTTTATTCATAATAGACAGAAACCAGAAACAACCTAGATGCCCCTGAACCAAAGAATGGAAAAGAAAATTTGGCACATTTACAAAATGGAATATTAATCAGCCATTAAAAATAATGACATCATAAAATTGGCCAGCAAAATGAATGGAATTAGAAAAGATCATCCTGAGGTAACCCAGACCCAGAAGGATAAGTGTGGTATGTACTCACTTATAAGTAGATATTAGCTATAAAGTATAGGACAACTATACTACAAACTGAAGGCCCAAAGAAGCTAAGTAACATGGAAGACCCAAGGGGACACTTGAATCACAATTAGAAGGGGAAATACATTACATCTCTATCTCTATCTCTAACTCTTTCTATCTCTATCTGTATCTCTATCTCTGTCTCTGTCTCTGTCTTTATCTCTATCTATCTATCCATCTATCTATATGTATATATATATGTATATATATATATATATGTACATATATATATATAGAGAGAGATGAGAAGTAGATGGAGAAAGGAGACTCCAAAGTTGACAGAGGGACTGAGGATGGAAACAAAAAGTATGAGGTATGGAAGGGAAGAAAACAAGGGATAGAGTACTGTAAGAGACAATTGTATTGGCATTGAATCTCTAGAATGAGCTAGAAATCTAAGGAAACCCCCAGGAATCTATTTTGTTGACCTTAGCTAAGACTCCTATAAATGAGGCATATGGAGTCTGAACAAGCCATCTCTTATAACTAGGCTAGGCGGTTTGAATATACTTGGCCCAGGGAGTAGCACTGTTTGGAGGTGTGGCCTTATTGGAATAAGTGTGCCCTTGATAGAAGTGTGTCACTATGGGTATGGGCTTTAATGCCCTCATCTTAGCTTCCTGGAAGCCAATCTTTTCCTGTCTGCCTTCAGAAAAAGATGCAGAACTCTTAGCTCCTTCCTGCTCCATGCCTCCCTAGATGCTGCCATACTCCCACCTTGGTGAAAATGGACTGAACCTCTGAGCATGTAAGCCAGCTTGAATTAAATGTCCTTTATAAGAGTTGCCTTGTTCATGGTGACTATTCACAGCAGCAAAACCCTAACTAATACACCAGGCAAGTTTTTTTTTTAATTTATTTTATTAGATGTTTTCTTTATTTACAATATCTCCTTTCCCAGGTTCTCCTCAAAAAAAAAAAAAAAAAAAAAAAAAAAAAAAAAAAAAAAAAAAAAACCAGAAACTTAAACAATCCCCTGTTCCTCCCCACTTCCCCTGCTCACCATCCCACCCCCTTCTACTTACTGGCCCTGGTATTCCTCTACACTGGCACATAGAACCTTCACAGGGCCAAGGTCCTCTCCTCACATTGATGACCAACTAGGCCAACCTCTGCTACATATGCTGCTGGAGCCATGAGCCCCCCCATGTATACTCTTTGGTTGGAATTTAGTCCCTGGGAGATCTGAGGGTACTAGTTAGTTCATATTGTTGTTCCTCCTAAGGGGCTTCAAACCCTTCTGCTCCTAGGGTCCTTTCTCTAGAGGGGTTGGGGGATCAACCTACCCATAAAAACTTGGGCCCACAATTTGTCCCAAATAAAAGATGGACAATAATTTGAGGGAATGGCCTACCAATGACTGGGAAAGATTGAGACCCGTGCTACCCCTAATTCTATTAATTAAGGATATTTTGCTATAGTTACTGATTGGAGCCTAACATAAACATCACCAATGAGCTTTCATGCAACAACTAATGGAAACCGATGCAGAAACCCACAACCAGGCATAAAGTGCATACCACAGTATCTATCCTATGGAAGAGGAGGAATAAGACTGAAGGAGCCAGAGGGATTAAAACACCACAAGAAAACCTACAGAATCATTTGACATGGACTCATCGGGGCTCATAAGAGAATGAACTGCCAAATGAAGAGCATGCATGGGACAGACGTAGGCCCTCGGCAGATATGTAACAATTGTGCAACTGGGTCATCATATGGGATTCTTAAAGGGAGAGCAGGAGCTGTCTCTGACTACACTGTCTGTTTTGGATCCCCTTTCCCCTAACTGGGCTATCTTGTCTAGCCTCAATGAAAGACTATGTGCCTAGCTTTACTGTAATCGATAGGCAAAAGTTGTTTGATATCCAATGGATACCCTCCCTTTTCTGAGAAGAGGAGGAGGAGGAGGATGGGAATCATCTCTCATCGTCCTCACACAGGCAAAGCTCTTTATATGTTTCTTTTGTTTTCATTCTCACCCCCGGAAAGCAATATTACTCTGTAAGTAAAGCATGCAGTGCGTGTACTTTTCAGATATATTCTATGCAATATTAGTTCATTATCAGAATAGTAAACCTGAGTTGAAAAGGCATTTCAAAACTGTGGACAACTCAGAAATATATTTTGCTGTTTGCTGCTGTTTGCTTATAAGTGTCTATGTCATTTAGACTACCATGATATCATTTTACTCTGATTTTAAAAAAATGATAATATTTTTCCAGTGGTTTGGAGTTAAATCCTACTTAGGTGTGCTCTTCGGAGTAGAAAACATACATAGTCCCTCTTACATGGTATCATTGTTTTATGCTTAGGAAAAATCAGGCAAGTGTTAATTCATACTTTCAAAAACATGATTAGTGCATTACCCCAGCTCTGACATCAAGATCAAAGCAACCATAAAGGAATGGGTGAATAGGTGAATTATAAGTAGGTGATAAATGTAAATAGCTACTCTACCTGTCACTGTCCTAAAATTTTACTTAAAATGTCTTTTCAGTTTGTAATTTGAAATTTTATACATTATAGTATATAAAAATCTAATATTGTTATTATTTGTTCTGTATAGGATTATATATCAAATAATTCCAATTGATACATCAAATGCTCAAACCTAGATGTTGTTTTGAAATAGTTCTTTTGTAGTTTATTAAAAATCTCCTACAGTCATGGTTCTGATCATACTATAAATAAATTATGCATCTCTTCTTACAGCGGATAGAACTACATTCAATGTTAACACAGACAGGAAGAAAACTTGGCTTCATCTTTATTCTTTCCTTAAAATATTTATTATTTTTAGGTATCTATCTATTTACAAAATTCAGTGGTTAATTTATGAGTAATATTGTCTAGGCAATAGGATCCTATTATTTATTAAAAACTGACATCTCCATTGCTCTAAAGCCATTTATCCTAGTTTCCTTTGTGTTGCTATGATAAAATACTCAGACAAAAAGGAACTTAGGGGAGAAAAGGGCTCATATTAATTCAAAACTTCAGGTTACAGTCCGTTACAGGAAGCGCAATCAAGACAACAGGAATTTAAAATAGCACCTCCCATCACATCCAAAGACAACAAAGAACAAGCAATGCTCATTTTTGTACATTTATTTGCTTCCACACCAGGGATCAGTTAGATTTGTACTCTCGTGGTGCTGCCTACAGAAGGTTAGGTTTCATTATATCCTTTAATATACTTATGCCAATCCTATCACAGATATGACCAATGTAATAAGTATTCACTGAGATGATACTCCAGTGATCTAGGTGGTGTCAACTTCACCAGGAAAATTAATATATCTTCAGGAACAACTAATGAACAAAGAGGCCAGAAAACTTAAAGGAGGGAGGGTTATGTGGAAGTTTTTTTTTAGGGAGAAATGTAATTATTTTGTAATCTCAAATTTAATAAAATAAAATTTTAGGTCTAGTAAACATCAATTATAAAAATGAAAAGAAAAAATAACCTGACAATCATATCATCTAGCACATTGGACAAATACCTACAATAGTTGAATTAATGAGTAAGATTATTCTGTGTTGTTGGAATGAGCCGCATCCAGCAGTAGGAGACCTGAAGACACACTTACTATGATAAGACAACATTTACCCCAGAACTGTAGAATTAAATGTGACCTAAGCTTCCTGCCTAAAAGCCAGTATCACTAGAGAGATAGAATCTGCTTCCAAGCTTAACTGGGCAAAGCTAATAGGGAAGATCTTGAGAATTGTGCTTAAATTTATACGGTGTTGGGAAAAATGATATCTTTGTATAGACCTTTTTATCAAAACATCAGGTAAATAGTTGGGTGATGTTTTACGTATCTCATTAAATTTTACATATTTCTGATGAAAAAATGTCACTTCATTAGTAGACAATTTACAACTATTGTGGTATTATAAAGAAGCTCTGCTCTAATCATTTTATGTTCAATTTATGGGTTTTACTAATGTCTATAACCTGTTTCTGTACATATTGTCATTTGTTACTTCCAGTACTTACTAGAATATTTTAGATATTGCTAATAAACTATTTATATGAAAATTATCATCTACTCATTGAAAGTAACATTCTAGCAATAATCTGCTCTCCCAGAATAACATTCTTGACCTCCTTTGTACATTGTAGTCATTGAATCTCAAGCAAGCCATTTAAATTTCTAGAGTATGTTTGGAAATGAAATTATGTATAATATCAATGTCACTTTCTCCAGAGGAAAAATGAGAAACAGAGCCTATATTTCCTACAGTCATATGTGTTAGTCTATAAAGAGTTCTATCTATGAGCTTCTATGGAAGCTCAGCCTGTCTTGCCATTTGACAAGGAAAATAGTTTCATATCTGAGTGTCTAATGAAGGGTAGCTCTCTCATGCTGTGATAGCCCTCTGTCCATTAGCAGCTTGTTTTATGGTGAAACTTATGTGGCTCATTCCTGTATGCTGCAATGTGTTCCTTTCTCAATGTGTGCTCTGTGATATGGGGTCTCACTTTATAGGCAAGAAGGGGTTGCAATCACTACATAGCCCCAGGTTGCTCTAGAACATGACCTAATCTTTCTGCTACAGCATCCTCAATGTCAGAGCATTAGATAAGTAGTATCAACAAGGCTTGAGTGATAAGTTATTAACAGAATGTACTATTATTGAAAAATAAAAATTTGTCTCATTTCTCATAGAAAATGTTAAATTTAATATTTTCTTTTAAATGGTGTTTACAAAAACATCATCATACTGAAAATATTATATTGA
>NW_022196905.1:52038817-52068281 GCF_008632895.1 Mastomys coucha | reverse complement strand
GGCTGTCCTAGAACTCACTCTGTAGACCAGGCTGACCTCGAACTCAGAAATCTGCCTGCCTCTGCCTCTGCTGTGATTTCTATAAAGGAGGGAATTAAATTATGTGTTTATTCAAAAAAAGAAAATTATTAAAATGGATGCTCAAATCCGACAAATATGTTAATATTCATTTATATTTTGGTTGACACTTCAATAATTAATTACCACTCTAAGTGGATTTTAAGTGTACAGCCACAATAAGTAATTGACTTCTTATTCTTTTCTAGTTTCATATCTTGCTTTTGTGTCCTTTTATTTATGTTTTTGTGACAAGAGTGTATTATTTTGAATGTAAGTACTCACAAATATGATTAAGTTTTGTATTTTGTGCTCAGCTACCGATGGGAAGGAAATTCATGCATAGCATAGCATATGTGTCTAATCTGCTGTTTCTCCTTTTCATGACATTCATCTGGTTAAGAAGACTAATTTTAATTAACCAGATTAATTGTCTGGTTAGATAATTAATTTTCTCTGGATATTTCTCAATGTCCTTTTTCAAAATTTTTACTGCTCTAATAGGCTAGTCCAGCTGTTGTTTTATGATTTATTTTTAAAACTTCTCACTGAAATAATATTAGTAATTTCTTTAATTGTATGATATCTTTTCATTTTGTCCCCTCTAGAATGTTTAAATTATAAGCATTACAGATTTTTAAAATTTCCTGCACCTATTTCTGTTGGTAATGGTGTTTTCTTGCTATTATTATATTAGAAAAAGTTCGTGCATTATGGATTAATAAATAAATAATTTTTATCATGTTTTCATCTTATTGTACTTTTTCATAACAAATTCTTAATTTTGCCCCAATTTTCCTCATTTTCACCATATAGCATGGTTTTGAAAATCAGTTTAATCAAAATTTCCCTACATTTACCATTCAACAAGGTAAAGGTTATAAACCCTGAAGTTATGTATATACAAGCCACACTAAATAGACTCATAAGGTAATATTATATAAATGTGTGTATTATAACATTTATCAAAAGAGATTTTAGTAGGGTTTTAATGCTATGAAGAGACAGAATGACCAAGGCAACTTTTATACAGGCTAGTATTTAATTAGGGATAGCTTATAGTTCCCAAGGTTTAGTGCATTATCATCATCATAATGGGAAGTGTGGTACTGTACAGGCAGACATGGTGCTGGAGGAACCAAGAGTTCCCAAGGCAACCAAGAGTTACACTGGACAGAGCATGAGCATAGGAGACCTAAACATCTACTTTAACAGTAAAATACTTCCCCTCAGCAAGGGCACACCAACTCTAACAAGGCCATACCTCCTAATAATGCTGCTCCCTATAGGACGAGTGTTCAAATACATGACTCTACAGGGGTCAAACCTATTCAAACTACAAAAGCAACATATCTTACAAGTAGGTGAAATACATATGATAAGTTATTGTGAGGTAATAAGTCTATCTATATAATATATTTAATTACTAAATCTAAATACCTCTTAAATCTCATATCAACCTCTCTCTCTCTCTCTCTCTCTCTCTCTCTCTCTCTCTCTCTCTCTCTCTCTCTCTCTCTCTCTCTTTCTCTCCCCCAGCCCTCTTTGTCCAATAATAAAGCATAAGAAAATAGGACAAAACATCTTAAATTTATTTGTGAGGTATACGTTCACATGCTAACTAGTATAAAATGATTGCAGGTCACTATGGATGTAACTAGATTCATTTCAATTTTCTATAACTTCTAAAATTTATACAATATCGTGGTTAAAGACTAAAATGTATATTTTAAGTAAATTGACATTTTGTTTCCATTTATCAATTTACAATATATTTCATACCTATAGATCATATACTTAAATATGTAATAATCATAGTTTGTGTATATAATATACAGATCTACTTTGCTAAATCTTACTTAGTTCATAATGGAGACTATGTAAGACAATGAATAATAGAAATAAGCCAAATAGCACTACCCAGTGTAAGACATATGTTTGTGGACAAAAAATAAGATAGAGCATACTAAGAAGCTGACTGCCTTTTTTTTCTCTAAAAACTATGCAAAAATTAGGGAACTATTTTCCTTCTAGAAAAGATCTTCTGTAAAACGGCAATGTGTGTATTAGCATACTGTGAAATATTGCCACAGGTGATTATAATTAAATTACACTTTTTATAAAATACTGAAGAAGGTGTTTTTATGGTAGAAAAGTGTTGATGATTTTTATATTTATTTTTCAATAAGCCGCAAAATTCAGTGATCTCTAGTGCATCTGTTCTCAGCCTGTGTGTCACCACCCCATTTGGAATCTCATATCAGAATTCCTTCATATAGTTATTTATATTATGAGAAGTAACAGTAAGAAAATTACAATTATGAAGTAGCAACAAAATTTTAGATTTGGAGGTCACCACAACTTGAGGAAATGTACTTATTAAAGAGTCATAGCATCAGGAAGGTTGAAAAAACACTGTTCTGGTGATTATCTCAGTTATTACCGAGAGTATTTTAATAATAAATATTGAGACAAATTCAAGAGGCACAGAGCTACTTAATTAATAGCTCAAACTTTTGTTGATAGTATAAGTTAAACAATGAAGAAACATCTCATTCAATTAGGTTATATTTGAAAACATTACAAGATAATTTAAACATAATAAGCTATGGAGGTATCAAAGCACCTAGTTTTTAAATTGTTAGAAGTGTTTGTAATATTCTCCAGAAGTGACTATTCTCTAGTCACATAATATATAGTTCAAAATGAAACATCTGGGGCCAGTCAGTTGTCTTAGTATTTTGGATCAAAGCACTTGCTATCAAGCTGGATGGAATTGTTCTATCCTGGTATCTATACTGTAGATCATCAAATTATTCAAGTTAGTCTCTGTGCTCTTCAAAGAGTACCATGCATGTACATGTATAAGAACAAACATAAACACATACTTACTAAAATAAGTGTAAAACTATGTTAAATGAAAGAAACTTTTACATAAAAACATCCAAGGACATGACAAAAACATCTTGTATCAATCCATTCATTTCATTAGACTTGTTAAACAGTAATCCACTGTGTTTAAACAATAATATGTAAGGGAAAAATTCATCAACACAATCTAGATAATGTGTCTATATTCTCCTGTACATTTTTGACACTGGAAGCATTGAACTAAATCAACCATGCCGGTTTCTAACGGAGTGGAGTTATGTCTTAGGGTTTATATTTCTGTGACAAAATACCATGGTCAAAATCCTAGCTGTGTTAGAAAGGGATTATTCAACATACACTTCCATATTGCTGTTCATAATCAATGCAAGTTAGGACAGAAATTTAAAGAGTATGGGAACCTGGAAGCAGAAGCTGATGGAGAGGGCACAGAAGAGTACTGCTTACTGGATTGTTACTCATAGTTGCTATACCTGCTTTCTTATAGAACCCAAAACCATCAGCCCAGGGACAGTAATACCCACCATGGGCTAGTCCCTCCCACTAGGAATCACTAATTAAGAAAATGCAATCCTAGTCTTCAATCAAATTTAGAGAGGAGAGAAAGAGCAGAACACAAATAATGTAGCACACAGGACATAATACAGAGCCCTAAACTGTGCCTAAAATTTATCCTTCCTGAGATCTGTGTGCTACCTTTCAATGAGATATGGCCTGTGATACATTCATCACAAAGATATGTGAATTGAAGTAATAAAGTCAGTCATATGCACCCAATAATAGGTATACCCATGAATGAGATAGTCACTTGACAGCTATTATTTATGTACTATAGCTACTCAGTGACTGAAGAGAGCCTCTAGCTTTATTCTTCCACACTGAATTATTTAAGTATCTAGAAATAAATTTCTACCGTCAGTATTTCCTATTTCATGATGCATGCACCAATTAAAGAAGTACTTAACATAAATATGTCTGAATGTCTAGAATTTCAGTTGTCATCATCTGACCCCCTTACCTAAAGTCTACAGATGTTCTATGGCAGTCTTTTCTACTATAACTAAAGAAAATATATCAAACCAAACCACACCAAACCAATACTAGACACTAGAAGTCCAGTTTTGTGCTGTTGGTCAAGAGTGTCAAAGATAATCAATTGCAAAACATATAGCCTGTTGCTTTTCTAATTATATTATAGTCTCAAAAATAAAACACCCCACAAATTAGGGCTCAGAAAATGTATAGGACATTGAGAGATGAATTTATGATTATTAGCATATATATAATTGTAAGGTTTAAAATGCCAATTACACAATTTTATAGAATGTGCAGAAAATGAAGAGTTACCTTTAATTATCACCTGAGACCTAGAAAAGAGTAAAACGACTGGAAGTGTATTAAACAAAGGCAAAATATAATAGCAAAGCTGAGATCATGAGAGACTGAGCAAGTACACAGTACCAAGCATCGGAGCATCATACCATCTCTACCCCAAAGAGCTTTAAATACAGCACAACACAAATTCATAAATGGATTTAATCATTATAAGGTGGTTTTGCCATATTTCTTACTCTACTGCCTGGTTTTAGTTTGTAGATCTATGCAACAAAACTTTGTTACAATGCCAAAACTTCATTACAGAAGGTTGTACTAGAATGTGAGGTGAGGTAAAGCAATTGGATTTATCTTTGAGTCATTTAATCACTGTTCTTAAATCTTTTCTTTACCTCTTTATTTTAAAACTGATTACAAGTCACTAAATACATGCTATGTGTTTTTCTAAATGTAGCTACTGGTCCATAAGTCAGCATTTAAGACAACAGTGTTTTCAATCTGAACACTAATATCAAATGTTACTGGCATTTGAGAATAATAACTCTCATTACTTCAGTATCCAACATTCACACTTGTTCTAATGTTCCCAACGGGAATGTTACACTGACTCAGTTGGATTACACATGTAAAAGTTTGTAGAGTGGTGTCATGTACATAGTTTCAGGAAAGATGCAAATAGCATTCTTAGATGAATTGTAGAAATTATTTGTGACTAATGGCATGTATATGAGTTGTTAAAGGAAGTAAAGATGATAATGCCAAGAGCTCAGTAAAGTAGAAAACTTTGTAGAATGTAGAATTACTTTAACCATGATATAGAAAGAAATAAAAATGAAACAGAAACTTTAATGCTGGATACTGTCAACTAATAGAATTTTTCAGTGAAAAGAGCTTTAAAGACCAGTGAGGCTGGTTCATTAATAAACAAGGACACTACATACTATCTTATGTGTACTAAGCCAGGCATCCTGAATAAAACAATCTGTGATGCTTCCGAGAGAAGGTAGGTGAGTATTAATGGAGGTGTAATTTTCCAATATTTCTTGGAAAAATGATGTGACTAGGAGAGAAATGAAGTATGTAAAATAATTAGACATTAGCAGAAACCTATGATTATATACTGAGCAGAGGCAGAAATATTCGATGATCACCTTCAGGTTTTGGAAGGTATTTGTGGAGTGTGTGGTGTGTGTTTTTTTAATAGAAAGCTAGCATTTTTACCAAGACTTTAAGAAGAAAAGGATGGGGAGAAAAGGAATTTCAAAAGACAACAACCCTCATCACTGATTTCATGACTTATTCAGTGCTCCTCTCTTTACTTTCAGTTCCTCACATTACATTTTGAGTCAGTTTTGAGCTGGAAAATAATGAGGGCACTTGCTAACCCTTGATATGTGAAAGGTCTTTGGGGATTTCAAGGTTGTGTGATTCTGCTCTGTTATAATGACAGCTTTCTCTAACAGCAGAGGGTCTTGGATGGTATAAATTCCCTTGTCCTTTTTTTGTGTGTGACCTCCTGTTCTGATCAAGTCAGCTCCTAGCACTTCATACTCAATTGTGACTTAGAAATGCTTGTGTCTGGGGAATTTGTCCTTAATTATAGACAGTGCATTGTTCCTTAAATATTTGCAGTCAATTTTAGATAAAGCTTTAATAACTTTTAGAAGTTTTAGACTCTTGGACACTTCTTGCATATAAATATATGTGACTGTAAAGGTCACTTCTACTTACCTTTTATTACCATAAAATAGTCATTATTTTACTCTATTTTCTAGGATTCTTCATCCTTTCTGTACTATACCTTGGAAAGATTAATATGGTAAGATCCAATACACACATAGAGAAAGGTAAGCTTTTAACTACATAAGAATAGCAAACATCAACAACAAAAGGCATTCACAGTGTAACCATAAATGATGAGCTTAAAGACAGACAATGTGCCATGGTTTTTATAATGAAAGATTTTTACATGATACATTAAGGCAAAATACATTAGTATTCATTTAATTTTATATTCCTTTTAATATTTTCTGTTTCTCTCTCTCTCTCCCTCCCCCTCTCCCTCCCCCCCGTCTGTGTGTGTGTGTGTGTGTATGTGTGTGCATGTGCGTGTGCATGTGCATGTGCATGTGTGTGTAATCCTATGTGTTGTAGATATACATTTTATGAATATATATGCCTTGTATATATGAACATGAATTCAAATGCATGCACACCCCTAGTCTAGTTTATCCATGAGTTCAGGGATGGACCTATCTCTGTTCTTTGTTCCACCACACTATTCTATAGCAGTATGGTCACTGATGCAGGACCAGGATGCCACCTCTTTTAATATGTATTAGGAATCCAAGGTCAAGTCTTCAAGCTTGTGCGACCGGTACATTAAGGATTGTGCCATTTCCCTCATCCCAATTATTAGAATATTTTTCATTTCTTTTGCTCAGTTTTTGTCTCATTCTTTATTTTTTAAAAAAGTCAGATAATATATTTTCATCATGTTTTTCCATCTTCCAACTTTTCCTAGAAACTCCCCATTTTTGTGACCATCCAATGCAGTGTTTATTTTCTTTCTCTTTCAAAAGGTTAAGAAATGAGAATTAAAAAAAAAAAAATGAACAACAAATAATGAGCACAAAAAAACAAATAAAAGACAAGTATGACAAAAACTGATAAACACAAAAGCAAAACATAAAGTTGACAAAATGACTATTGAATTTGTTTTTTGATAATTGTTTAGATCAACCCATATCAGAGAAGCTTCTTCCTGCAGCAGTTGGGAACTCTCACAGATACCCACAACTAGGCAATGAGCACAGAATGAGAGATGTAGAAACATTCAGTCCTAAATAGGTTGTCAACATCTACCCCTACCCCCAAGGCTCAAGGATCCTTATTAACAAGGAGGTAGAAGAGCCAGAGGTGATCAATGTCTCACTTGTTTTAGACAGAAGAAAATTCCATTCAATGAGTCTCAGTTACCTCCTGACTTAATTGTTTAAACAACCTTCTGATTTATGCTCCAATATATTGACCTGCTCCCACCAGCTGGGAATATGTTGCATACACTTGCTTGATAATTTGTTGATTGGTTTAATTATTTATTTAGCCTGCCCTTTGTGATGCAAGGCTCTATTCTGGAGGTTAATACAGACTGTAGAAAGTAACTTTCTTGATTTGCAATTTGGGAGTTGCATGCTTGAGTAGAAGCAGTCTTCATTACTTTGTTTATATTTAAATAATCCTATTAGAGTGCAGTTTAGCACTAATATTATATTGATATTGATTTTTGTTGCTTTAGAGTTTCTGTCTTACATCGACTCCTAACTCACTTTGACATATATTTTGCTATAAATTCATCTTACTATCTCCCTCGCCCTAACTTTCTCTCCAGACCCTCCCTTTCCCCTTCTCACTGTCTATTAATCAAAGTGCAACTCATTTTTGAAATTTCCCATACAATATTGTTCTTAACCTCTTCAAAATATAGTATAATAAAAATTAGAATAAATAGCTCACTGCTATAAGAGTTTAGTGTATATATAGATTATAGTATATATCTAGAACCTTTACATAGGTGGTCTTTTAGTTTTTTTAGGTTTTTTTTTAGTATAATTACATCATTCCCCCATTTGTTTATCTCCATCCAAACTTTCTTATGTATTCCCCATGGCTTATCTTCAAATTAATCGCCTTTTAAATTTTAATTGTTAATATAACTATCCACTCTTCTCAGTTCATTAACAGTTACATGTATTTGTCTTTCTTAGGAGATAATCATTTGGTATTAAATGACAAACTGATATGCTATTCTCATGAGAATATTGTCTTTACATATACAAAAAATAATTTTACTTTAATTTAAAAGAAAAGTTAAGTAAAGATCCAGTCAGTCACTGGGAGGATTTTCAGGAAAAGAGCATGTGTTTGAGTCAAGTAGTGGAACAGAAATGAACAGCTCACTAAGAAAAGAAAATGGATTCTAAGAAACTAAATGGGGATTTTCTCTCCAGTGAGTTTCTAAGAAGGAGCAGCTCAGCTTCTGAGTGACAGAGGTGGATCAGTGACCTTCTCTGCCCCTCCCCTGCAAGTGGAGGGCCTACCTCCAGGTAGCTCCTTAACCCAGAGACTCAGGTGAGATCCATCATTTTCTCTCCAGTGAGTTTCTAAGACGGGAGCAGCCAGCCCGGAGGCACAGGCCCCACAAGTCGCAGGGGACTTGCAGGGCAGCAGGGACAGGACAAGCTCTAGTCAGAGACACTAAGAACATCTAACACCAAAAATCAAGAGATGGCGAAAGGCAAACACAAGAATCCTACAAACTGAAACCAAGACTACTTGGCTTCATCAAAACCTAGTACTCCCACTGCAGCAAGTCCTGGATATCCAAAAATACCAAAAAGCAAGAATTGGATCTAAAATCATATCTCACAATGCTGATAGAGGAAGTTAAGAAGGACATGAATAACTCCCTTAAAGAAATACAGTAGAATACAGGTAAAGAGGTACAAGCCCTTAAAGAGGAAACAAAAAATCCCATAAAGAATTACAGGAGATAACAAGTAAACAAGTAGAAGCACTTAAAGCGCAAACTCGAAAATCCCTTAAGGAATTGCAGGAAAACACAAACAAATAGGTGAAGGAATTGAGTAAAACCATCCAGGACCTAAAAATGGAAGTCAAAACAATAAAGAAATCACAAAAAGAGACAACTTTGGAATTAGAAATCTTAGGAAAGAAGTCAGGAAACATAGATGCAAGCATCACTAACAGAATACAAGAGATAGAAGAGAATCTCAGGGGCAGAAGATAACATAGACAACATTGACAGAACAGTCAAAGAAAATGCAAAAAGCAAAAAGACTCTAACCGAAAACATCCAGGAAATCCAAGACACAATGAGAAGACCAAATCTAAGGATAATAGGTATAGAAGAGAGTGAAGACCTCCAACTTAAAGAGCCAGTAAATATCTTCAAAGAAATTATAGAAGAAAACTTCCCTAACCTAAATAAAGAGATGCCAGTGTACATACAAGAAGCCTATAGAACCCCAAATCAACTGGACCAGAAAAGAAATTCTTCCCGCCACATAATAGTCAAAGCACCAAATGTACAAAACAAAGAATACTTGAAAATATGCATTTATTCATTTACTAAATATCTCCTGCACACTTATAACATGTTGAAAACCAACCTAAGAAATGGCGACATAGTGATCATGAGATGAAACAGACAAAAAGGACCACTGACTTTATCAGATGTATATTATTGAACAAAAACAAACTGAAACTAGAAAGAAGCCTCATAAACCCATATAGTAATAAATATCTCAGAAACATAAAATAACAAAGCTTTAGGAGTCCTTTAATATGATTGTGCTTGTATGCTGAAATTCTGAAAGATGTATGTCTGTATGTGTCTGTATGGCATATATTTCTATTAACAAATATGTTTATATTTTTAATATTAATTCATTCCATTCTTTCAATATTTAAAATCACCCTATGATAAGGATCCACCTGAGATAGCTAATCAGTCATGTTTCGTTTCCTAGCCAGTCTTTGGTGGCTACAATGTTTCCTTACATTAAACAAGCCTCAACATAATATGTGTATTCATCTTGCCACATCCAATGCTCTCATCCATCTATTAAAATTTTTATTCATTAAAAATGAATAAATGAATAAATGTTTGCTCCCCTATTACCCTCCCCACCTCTCCTATCCAGGTCTCTCCCTCCCTCTGCCTCCTATGATTGCTTTTTTTGTCCCTCCCAGGTAGGGTTGGGGCATCCTCACTTGGGCCCTTCTACTTGTTAGCCTTCTTGAGTTCTGTGGATTGCACCCTAGGTATTCTATACATTTTGGGCTAATATCCTCTTATTAGTGAGTACATACCATGCACATGTCCTTTTGGGTCTGAGTTATCTCCCTCAGGATGATATTTTCTAGTTCCATTCATTTGCCTGCAAAACTCATGATATCCTCGTTCTTAATAACTGAATAAGTATTCCATTCTGTAAATGAACCACATTTTCTGTATCCACTCTTCATTTGTGGAACATCTGGGTTGTTTCCATCTTCTGGCTGTTACAATTAAGGCTGCTATGAACATAGTTGAGCGAGTGTTACTGTGGTATAGTGGACATCTTTTGGGTATATGCACAAGATATATAGCTGGGTCAGGAGGAAACAAGAGAGAAGCCCTAAGGGTCAGCAGAATGAATGAAAGTGTGAAACCTGGTGTGGGAGGAGCCAGGGGGACACTCTAGAAAGTACCAGAGACCAGGGATATGAGAGACATTCAGGTCTCAAAGGAAAGGACTTTGAGGAAATGTCCAACAGTGAGGAGAGGGAACTTGTAGAGTCCACCTCCAATATAGAGTAAGGCCCTCAAGTGGAGGGATGGGGTTTCCACCCTACAATAAAACACTTTGATCCAGGATTATTCCTGTCTAAAAGAACTTCATAGACAAAAATGGAGATGAGACTGAGGGAAAGGAGGGCCAGTGACCGACCCTACTTGGGATACATCTCAAGTAGAGTCTCCAATGCCTGACACTATCGCTAATGCTACATTGTGCTGACAAACAGGAGCCTAGCATGTCAGTCCTCCAAAGGCTCAACCAACAGCCAACTGAGACAGTGGCAGATACACCCAAAGAATGGACTGAAGTCCAGGACCCCTGTGGTTGAATTAAGGAAAAGCTGGAAGGAGCTGGAGAGGAGGAAGATGCCATAAGATGATCAGTAGTCTCAACTACCCTGGACCCTTGAGATCTCTCAGATACTGAACCACCCCAGGCAGTATACACAAGCTAGTCAGAAGCCCCTGACAGCAGAGAACTACCAGGTCTGGCCTCAGAGAGAGAAGACACACCTAACTTTCCAGAGAGGTTTGAGGTCCCAGAGAATGGGGAGGCCTGGCAGGGATGGGAACTGAAGGGTAGGGACATCCTCTTAAAGACAGGGAAGAGAGGGAATGGGAAAGGAATTGTGAGAGGGCAGACCAGGAAAGGGGGTAATGACTGGACTATAAAAAAATAAAAATGAAATAAAAACAGAAATGTTTGTTGTAAATTGATGTTTTGTAGATATACAAACTATCAGAGGTAATATTTTTTCCATAAAACCATAATATTAAGGTCAACATTAGGGCATTGAAAACATAACTAAAGATAGCCATGTAGCATTTGAGTTGATAACACATTTGTTTGTTTAGGAATGTGGTATAACTATCTTTCCATAAATCTTTTGTTATCATGATTTAACACATTCTAGTCTTTGAAAAACAAAATATACTTGTCCAATTCCTATTATTTTTAGGTCTTGGAAATTTGTAACAAATATAAAGTACCTATTATGCTTCTAATGCAAAACAAATTTATTTGAAAATTTAATAGGTAAAACTTTCAGAAGGTAAGCCATTATGCCTTTCATTTGTACACACATGGGATGTATATGTGGTTTAAGGAGACATCACAGTTATTTACTAATGTTACAGTTAGTTACAATTTCTAGGTTTACATGATCTTTCAAAAAACTGACTTTTCTGTAGTGACCATATGTGGATTACAAAACATATTTTGTGTGTGTGTGTGTGTGTGTGTGTGTGTGTGTATACTGCTGCCTATAGTATTGACCTTGGAAATTGTCGGAGAAGATAAACTGAACTAGTAAGTTTGTTTGCAAAAGCAATCAGAGAAACAGAAAAAAAATTAACTTCTCTTTGAGCTGCTCTTCAATAAGCACTTCAAATATACTCAATACAGTCTTGACCTTCATAAAATAAATGTTCTTTATATCACTTTGGATAAATAGAAATGGTAAGTGACAACACTTAAGTAAGCTACAAGTTATTCACATCTTATTTAATCACATCCATCTAATTAGTTGTTATAACTCAGCAAAGAGGTTAAGTGTGAGGGCACAAAAAGAAGTATAAAGATGATTTAGGGTACAAGAAAGCATAGATACCTGCCAGAGAGGGGATAAAGAAGAGATCAGAGAAGAGTTATACACATACTCAGCTACATCCATCAGAAATGTAAATGTTTTTCTTTTCTGTGACAGAATATTTTTCTCCTTGGGTCAGACAGATTCTATCCTGCCTACCATGGATATTAATCATGCCTGGGTCAGATCATGTGTGTGTCCAAGGTATTGCCTCCTAAACTCGGTATCCCAAACCTAAATTTACTCAAGACTCATCTTCTCCAGAGTATGATTTTATGAATACTGTTTTCCTTTAGAATATACTTATTTATTTTTGTATGGTTGTCTGTGTTGTAAGCACTTGTATGATGATGAAGATGACTGTAAGTGACAGCTAGAGATTGTATCATATGCTTTCTTCAATTACTCCTGACCTTGGGTGTTTCTGAGACCTTACTAAAGCTGGAGCTCACTAATTTGGCCAGACTGACTGGCTAACAAATCCCTGACATGAATTTATCACTTGGGTTGTAAGACTGTGTTATCGTAAATAACTTTTCTGTAGGTATTGAGACTCAGAGCACAAGTCGTTATTGTTGTTTAGAAAGTATTTTATGGACCAAGACTAAGCTTCCTTGCCATCTGAAGTTTGAATACTTCATCTAAATCTTCTTTTGTCTTAGTCAAAGTCCATATTTTGAATCATTTTATCTTCCAAGTATAAACATAAAATACAACAACCTAGGAATTCTGGACTTTCCTTTTATATGTATGCCTTAGTTAAGGTTTCAGTTCTGTGAAAAGACACCATGACCAAGGTAATTATTACAAGAGAAAACTTGAATTGGAACTGGCTTAGAGTTTTAAAAATTTAGACCATTTTTATCATGGCTGGAAGCATTTCAACATGCAGGCACACATGGTACTGGAGGAGCACAGATACAAATGCTTGATCCACAATCCACAAAGAGGGAGTTAAAACCCATTCAATCCACTATAATGTATAAGCTGTACAAAAATATTCATTGGCATTCTATTAGTAACAGTGTTGACCACTAAGTTTATAATTTTTACCTCAAAATTTACAGATGATAATTGTATATTTTTCATACATTTTTCAATATTGAATATTGTGCCTTTAAAAAATGTCTGTGTGTAGGAGAAACACCTCACTGCATAAAATAATGTGTCATCAGTTAGTTTACTCAACTTACTCATTTGATGTGTTTTGCAACCACAATCTATAACTTTTTTTGCTGTTATTGCATACTTTGGGCTGTGGAAATTCCTTGGGCAGGTACAAGTCAACCAGTCATGTAACCTTGAAGACCTGGGATTAGTTCACATCACTCCTATAGCAAGCTAGTATGATGCCCAGACTTGTAATTACTGCAGTGAGAAACCAAAGGTAGGCAGATCCTTAGAGTCTCTGACTGGTCAGCCTATTATACTTGGTATCAGGCCAGTCACAGGCCAAGTCTCAATAATTAAGGTGTAGGGACTCTAGTTGAAGCTGTGGAAGAGGAGTAAAAATGAAATAAAAATGAGAGAAATGGGTAGCAGATCAAAATCAACAAAGGAGAGGTTATCATTGTCTAATCTTGTACAGTTTTGTCTCTAGTCCAAGGTAAACATAGCATGCTCAGAAGACACAATGGCTTCTCTGATCACTGGAGTGTATGGACTTGCAGACACATGGTATCATTCACAAAGGTTCTGCCCTTTATACAGCCCTCCTCTCCCCATTTTCCTAATATTAATTGACTGCAATTTCTAGAACTTTCCTTCCTCATACTTAACCCCTCTAATCTCTTTCAATATTTGACATTGGTTAATCCCCTAATAACTGAACTCAGACTAGACAATGACAGTAAATCCAAACACAAAGCCATTCCTGAAACAAAATGATACCCCAGTAAGCTAAAGCTCAATAAACACAAAGCCTGTTTCCCCCTTTAAAAATTCTAACTGATAACTGATCTTGACATGCAGTGGGTTTTAGTACCGGTATATTTTGCAAACTAATGTAAATAAAATAAAGTAATCTCACCTCTCTTTCACTTTACTTTATCTCATATTACTTATTTTTACTTATTTTATTATTTTTTTTGTAAAAAGTTGTGTAATATCCGAAGCTATGTTTGTAAAGTCTCACCAATGGAATATCTCAAACATGAGCCAAACAAGTATGATACCAATAAATGTGCCAATTTGAATGAGGAAAAATTCACAAAGTCTCAAACTTATACCAAGGACTGCAAGAAACAGCATAAAGCTGGAAGAATAGATGTGATCCTTCCAAGGTAAGAGCATATCAAATAGTTGCCCAGTACTAAACAGTCACTTCTGAACGCATACAAGTTACAATATACAGACTTTATTTATATAGTTTATATTTTGAAATATGTAGACATATGCAAATACAAATGTGCATGCAATAACAATTAATTAAAAAGGAAATCATAAAACTGAAGGAGAGTGGTGTGAGAAAATATGGTGGCTTAAAAGGAGAAAGAAGCAGGGAGATTATTAACCCAGAAGTTCAGAATACAGGAAGAACAACCCACAAACCACAAGAAACTCAAGAAGAAGGAAGATCAAAATGTGGACATTTAATTCCTTCTTAAAAGGGGGGACAAAATACCCATGGAAGGAGTTGCAGAGACTAACTATGGAGCAGAGACTGAAGCAAGGACAAGCCAGCCTGATATAGTTATCTCCTGAGAAGTTCTAACAGTACCTGAGTAATACAGATGTAGAGCCTCATAGCCATCCATTGGACTGAGTACAAGGTCCCCAATGAAGGAGTTAGAGAAAGGACCAAAGGAGCTGAAGGGTTTGCAGCCTCTTAGGATGAACAACAATATGAACTAACTAGTACCCTGAGAGCTCCCAGGGACTCAGCCACCAACCAAAGACTATACATGGTGGCACTGATTGTTCTGGCAGCATGTGTATAGTAGAATATGTCAAAGTCGATCATCAATGGAAGGAGAGGCCCTTGGCCCTGTAAAGATTCTGTGCCCCAGTGTAGGGGAATGCCAGGGCCAATAAGTGGGAGAGGGTGGGGGGACAAGCATGGGGAGGGGGGAGGCAACAGGGGGTTGTTCTTGTTGTTGTTTGTTTGTCTGTTTGTTTTTTGGAGGGGAAACTGGGAAAGGAGAAATCATATGACATGTAAATAAAGAAAATATCTAATAAAAAAAAAGCAGGGAGAAATGTAGTTAAATAACAATTTCAAAACTAAACAACCACAAAAATGTTAGGCAAGTATAATTCGATTTCAGACATTTTCTCTTCATTTCAAGTTCAATTAATTAAGAAGTTTAAAAATTAAAAATTAAAAGAGTAATAAAGTATTAATTACTTCTCCATTGCTGTGATAAAACACCATGACCAACATAACTAATAAAGGAATAGTTTATTTTGGGGCTTCTAGGTCCAGGAGTATAATAACCCATGATGCTGTAGTAGAGGGAGCTGAGAGCTTTAGATGAGAGCACCAATTGAGAGCTCAAGTCCTGATCCTTAAGCAAGAAGCAGGAAATGTAGATTGGGGCTGGGAGGAAGCTTTATAGATCCTTAAACCCAATACTAGGTATATGACTCCTCAGACACATCTCCCAATACTTCCAAAACAGCCACCAAGTCAAAGCCAAATTAATGTGACCTATAGTTATGGCCATTTATCGACTTCTTATTCAAATCAATGCAATGTAGGATTAGGAAATAGTGTAGAGAAGATTCCAGAGATTAATCAGGGAAAGATGGCTACAATCTGCCAGGATCCAGCATATAGCAGTTGACTGGTTTACCAAGAGGAGATAAGGAGTTGGCAAAGGAAGAGTGAGGTAGAGCTGAGGTTAGGAGAATGTTGTATGTTTGACTGACTAGCAATCAGATCATTTCTTCATTATATAGGCTTCACATAATAAAGTGAATTCAGATTTATGATTATCTAAGAAGTACAGATTATATCATTTTTTGTCTCTGGACGTGTGTTTGCTTTTTTTATTATGTGTCCAGAGTTTCAAGTTGAATCACAATTAGAAAGTACAAATAGAACAAATTTTATTTTTATTATCAGCCCAATAACACCAATTCAAAAAAATCTATAGAATGTCTCTGCCAAAGCAAATACATGTATTACATGACAGCATGCTTTTAGGTTATCATTATTTTCACTTTAAAGGACTCCAGAAAAGCAGACAATATCTGAACTGGATTTTTTAATGAATAACAAATACTAATGCCTAAGTCATTTTACCTTATCATTTCATCATATATACTATAATGTAGGAAAGGTTATTTTGGTCAATCTATATCATTTACTGAGTTTTATTTCTCCAGGGCTTTAACCTGCATTATCCCTGACATTTTGACTACATTTTCAGAGATCTCTAACTGTATTGTAAAACGAAGCATCTGTTTACAAGTTCTCCTGGCCAATCAGGATTTGACAATTATCACTTTTTGCCCTGTACCAATTATACTTTTGAGATTGCTTAGAGGCAGATACCCCAAGAAAATTCCTGGAATCATGACCTTATTTAGAAATTCCTTTTTTTTTCTTTTTTTTTCTTTTAGTAATTAAGTATGCTTATCACAATCGGAAGGGCATAAAGAAAACTTCTAAATAGGGCCAGATAGAAGGTTTTTATTTCCCTCCCTCTAAAAGCAGAAAGGATAGTAAGTTTAGGATTTCCCACAAAAACTAAGACATAAATTTCTTGGAAAAAGACATAAAATGAATCCCAATTTAGAAAGACCCCAAGAGTGTAACACACAGAGACCAAAAAATAAAAGTAAGAAACAGAATGAGAAAGGTGGTGGCATTTGGCACAGCTTTGCTGGAACTGTGTAGTACTGCTGTCCTGGCTTCATGACGTTTACCCTTTCCAGTGGATATGGCTGTGCCAGCAGTCAAAGATGGCTGGCAATCTTTGATTAACCTAAGCTTCCTTCAACTAAGGGAGAAAGATTAAAAAAAAAAAGCCCTTGTTATGGAACTTAAGAATATATGGCTATCATGTTAATGACCCTTTTGGGGTCATTTAGCCTTCCTTCATGCCTTAAGTATCTTTCTGGGTAGGACCAAGGAAACAACCTCCAAACTCCTATGTACATCAAACTTAATAAGCTATACCATTGCCTTTGACTGTCTATGTGTACCTTACAATTCACTAGTAAGAGGCACAAGACCCATTATCTTCAACTCCTGCTTCCCAACTCAATATGTACCTGTAAAAACAGTCACAATGAACTATCTTTATATTAAAACCGTGACATATAATTTTAAAAAGGAAAAAATGTGAAGTAAACTCTAATCAATGTTTTTATTTAATTTTTGTATTCAAAACAAATTTTTATATCATAGCATGTTTTAAAATGAATTCTTCATTTGTATCTTCTACATTTGTATATTCTAATAATGGAACTACTTAAATGCACTCTGTTTGAATTAATAAATATTCTAAATGCATTAATATTTAAGCTTCAAACATTTTTGAAACAATTTCTTTTAATTCATACATTATATTAAGGTATTATAATTAAATTGTTTTCTGGGGTAATGTTGCCAAAGTAGTCAGTAATGGAAACTATAACTTTTTGTAGGGAGTGAATGATCAGATTTATAGGTATAAAACAGATGGCTTCTAGTAAAATCTGTTGCTCTTTTAAGATAATCAAATATTGTAAAAAGTAAAGATTTCTTTATAATGTTAATTCAGTTACTTACTGAAAACCATAATGGATTGAGACTAGGAAAACATACACCTCAGGGGCAGTCAAGAGGCTAGCTGCTTAATCAGCTTATATAAGTCACATGGCCTCCCTGTATCTCCATTTCTATCAGTCATCCCCTGGAAAAGATTGGGTTGTGGTTTAATACAATTTAATAATGCATTCAATTAAGGTAACATATGCATTTTTATCAATTACTTTCTTAATTTGAACTATTTAAAAACACCTATGATTGATCTTTCCTGAGCTAGAAAGTCACTTATGTTGATTAATAGACATTAAAATAATACTAAATTGATTTTATTGATGAATCCATTCAAATACATGAATGCTACAAAATAACTCAACTAATATTGACTTTTTTGAGACATTTCCTCAATTTATCAAAAATAAGATGTTATATTTTTAAAATAATATATTTTGAAATCTCTTGAAAGTGTCAGTTCTATATGCATGCAAGCTTGAATGACATTTTCTATTTTGACTCTTCAAACTTTAATGAAAATCAAATCACCACAATAAACCTTCTCTGTTCATTTTAAAAATAAAGAGATTTAAAGCACATTAAACTTTCCCTTGGAGCAATTCCCATTGAGTTTTAAGTGTTCATTCCCATGGAATGGTATGGTAAAAGGAGAAGATTCAGGTAAAAGAAATATAAATTTCTTATGAAATTATGAATTCTTCACAAATAAGATTAATTTTGTTGACATAATAAAGCATATTACCATCTTTAAAGTGTCAGGTAAATGAATAGCAATTTAATGAACTCATATATTATTTACAAAATATTAATATCTGCCTGGAGATAATTGTAAGAATTTCCAGGGAATTCTTAACTTAATACAATACAAAACTCAAATCATTTCTAGAATTGCCTTATGAATAATTGCTTTCCTGGGTACTGTATATTTTTATTACTATATTTTAAAAAATGTGATCCACATTCATACTATCTAGCTCACTTAGGAGAAAGTAACAAACAATAAGAAGAGCTAAATTGCAAAGACTGTATATTTTCTGTAAGATTCATTGCCAGTACAGTTAAAGGAATAACACTGCAGAGAAAAAAAAAAAAAAATATATATATATATATATATATATATATATATATATATAAGCCAGAGGGTGGGAAGATGGGGAGGAAAGCTGTTTAGCAACATCTCCTTGACATAGTATGTTATGACACTAGTGAACTCACATCAGCTGTGGTTTTAACAGCACAAGACCCACATGAGATCAACTGGACTATTGTACCTTAGATGGGAGAAATGTTTCCAGGATCCACCCATTATTATAGAGCTATCCACAGCTTATAGTCACTAAGTAAAAAGAGTCATTCTGTTCTGAAGAGTGTAGCTACCACTAGGGTAGTGATAGCTCATGCTTCACTAGATGGCCCTACACTAAAGCATAGAAACTCAGCACTAATCAGCTACAGTAGATCATAGCAAAAAATAATAACGGTAGGAGAAGGACATTGGGAACAAGTAAAGTTACATAGCTGGGAGGGGAAAATATTAAGAATTATGGAGAAGGTGAAAGGGAAAATGGTGAGTAGATATGATCATATTGCATTGTATATGTGCATAAAATACTCATGGAATAAAAAGCATAATAAAATAATTGACTAATGCTTAGTAGAAACTTTTAGATCATTCTTTATTACTCTTCAGTAAGATATGCTGCACTGTATCACAAAGGACCTGGGATCTTAAGTGGATTTTCACTACCTGTATACCTTTTTCCTTTTATCCTTCAGCAAATCTTATGTGTTTTCGTATCTGTGAAGCACTCCTGAGGGGCTAGTTACACCAAGATACAATATTCTCCTACTGACTGTTTCAGTCCTTGAGAAGAATGAAACAGAACTACAGAAAATAAAAACAAAGAGAAAAGAAAAGGAAAAGAGAAATCCAAATGTGAAGAAAAATAGTAGTCAATTATCAATAATTCACAGCTACTTATAAACCCTGTTAAACAGTAATTTCTAATTAAAAGTGAAAGTCATATTAGATTTATTACAGATGCATTATCAAAATATTTTTGGGTCTCAGAATGGAAGACAGTGCATGTTTCCAAATTATTTTATTATTCCTTTCCATGTTTCAACATTTTTATGAAATGATGTTGTTAATATTTGCATAGCAGTAATAGTAATATATACTATATATTTTTAAAAAGAGCAAGAAAGTCACTGGGGGTCTGTCAATACAAAATCGATAATGAATAAGATTTGAGGCTGTAGTCATAGTCTATCTATGTCAATGCAATTTTATAGGAGGGAAAGATAATTTATTAGGACAAAATTACTATCTCTTCTTGTTCATTTTAGTGCTTCTTGTTGAGACCCAATGTAGACAGCAGGATCTTGGATGTATTGTCAATTGAGTCCCCATTTACTCAGGTTTCAAACGAGTATTGTATGGAGACAATATTAAGAGAGAAGACTTTTCTTTCACATACAGAGGCTTTCAGAGACCACCACAGAAATCACTGGCGTGGAAGAAGTATGAAAAGGATAACAAGTGCAACATGATCTTGTACACAGAACATAAGTGGTGAGCATAGATATTAATTTTAGACATGAGCTCTTACCTTGCTATGCCTACCGATAGCAAACATTGCTCAGAACATTTGACAGATTTACATGATGATACTTTTTCTTACTTTAAAAATTCTGTCTTCTGCATTTTCCATGGGCACTTTGTTTCAACAAAAATTATACAAGGTAGTTATATTTCTACATGAAAATGCTTTTAATAACACAATAACATAGATTTTATTGATTCTTAAACATTTATTTCCTTCTAATACTTTCTAATGATAACTCAAGTTTTGAATTGGTCATTCTCTAATTTTAAAATCAGTAATTTGTTTATGTGTTGTTGAAACTTCTCAAACTTCTTTATTGCTCTAGCAGTCCTCTGTGTAGGCTCTGTGCTACTCTTTATGTTCTGATAAAACTACTGTGGGGAGACATCTATGGTCTCATACTAGCATTTTCTTCTGAAAATGGAAACAAGTTATTTAAGTGAAAATCAAATGAGCAAATGTGAAGTTAGTTAACATAAGTGAAAATTCCATATCGTTCAAGCTCTGTTTCTCAAGGTCTTTTTAAATGTGTGATGTCTATGCCTATCAATCCCTGTCACCCATCCTAAGCTTTCTAACTGTAGTACCATGTGCTGCAAGACAAAGAAAGAAATATCAAGAGTCATGATGGTGAACGATGGCAAATTTTATTTTAAAGTCTATAAATTTTATACCAATACTACTTTTTAAAAATTCACAAGGAAATACATGATGAATGCTGCAGTTGAAAGTGAAATTTGAAATGTAAAATTAGACCTGAAAGGTATTTAATGAATGCATACCATAGAGAGAACTTAGAAACTCCATTTCTAGTTCTACTATTCAAAAGAAATTTAATCAGTAATATGTATATTTAATTTTATCTAGTAATAACTATGATATGGAAAGAATCTAAATATAAATAGAAATTTAATGACTATATTTTATGTGATCCTTTTTTATAAACATATATATATATATATGATTGTCACATACACATATATGAAAGTGGATATTTTTAGCCATTGTAAAGGAAGGAATTTATATGAACATGAGTGATTTTAAAGGTTACTATGAAAGTAAAGAACACTGAACAGAATGATAAATGCTTCATGATCTCACTTCTATATCAATGTAAAAAAACAACAACAACAAAAAAAAACAAGAGAAAACAAGAGTGCAAGTAGTAGTTAATGATAGAAGTGGTGAGAAACATCTATGCTGACAAAATGGTAAAAATATTCTAATATAAGTTGAATCGTTATGATATCAAATAAAAAACTTGACTATAGTGAACAATAAGCACCTTCATTTGATATTTACTATGACACTATGTTTTACAGATCTTGATAAATTTGTAAAACACATAAAGTATAACCCAATTTTGATTTATTCTAATTTACATATAATTTATATAATTATATATGAATACTTATATAGTTTTAAGGATAATTTCCCAAATGTGTTGAAACTGCTTTCTCCAAGAGTCATGGACTAACAAAACTCTAAATGCAGGCCAAAACATCAACTTTTTTCATCTTTGGTTAAGAGATACAAGAGACTCCTAAATTAATATAAACTATGTTTATTATTCTCAATTGCCTTTTCTTCCTAAATGTGTAGTAATGATACTCATATCTCAAAGTGACCAACAATTATCTAATTAGACATAATGAACAGGACACAAAACAAAATCATGCCTGTTACTAGAGACCTAGCCAAATTCCTGGGACAGTTAAGATTATGGTTTTTACAATTTGATATGCCAAGGCTGTTTGATGTTCATGTGAGCTTTCCTCTTTTCTAAAGAGAAAGGGAAAAGGAATGGGTCGGAGGGTGGAGGGTGGGTATGCAGAAAGATGGGCAGAGAGAAGGGAGGGAGGCTTCAGTCAGGATGTAATGCTAATTAATTAATTAATTAAAACAAAAACTATTTAAGGCTGTTATTCTCTCACCTTGATCGTTTAATCTAGGTTTTAAACAACAATGTAACACTAAAACTATGTTCCTTTGATTTTCCAGCTTTTGTATCTTCAGCTAATATGCTACTAAAATCTGACATTATTTATTTTTCTAAGTCCCTCATAAAAAATTAATGAATGTATATTTGGATGTGTGTTGTAATAACCATTCACTGAAAATAGCAGACATAAATTGACATTAATGTCATATAATCAGCAATAAATTTTGAAGACAACTTATGCCTACGGGTTAGTAACAATTTTTTTTGGAATACTGTTTGTTATCAGTATTGGTATCAGTCTGAGTAAGTGATTTAATCCCTTGCAAAACTCTGTTAAACATTTCTAAAGAAGTATACTTCATTTTTTCCTTGTATATTGCTTGTTGGGCTGTCCAAGAATGGAAAGAACAAAGTCCTTTTTTTAAGTACAAACACATATCACAAAGAGAGATACAGACAGGATTAATAGCATTTGAGAATGTTGGGCACCATTTTGGCCCTGGTTTGGGCCTTGAGGATAAACTGGAGTCTGACTTGAGTTTTGAGACCTGTCTCAGTCACTTCTGTATCCGGGTGACTTTTCAAGATCTGTTTGGTCCTGCCTGTGCCCCACCATTGCTGAGATAGAGCTTTGCCATTGACCCTGTCAGTCACTCCATACCCTCTGTTACCCTTCCCTCCCTCCTACACCATCTTACCCCACCAAAATCCCCCTCCCTATGTTCTGAACTTACATAAGCGACAGCCTGAAGCCATAAAGTTGAGTTCCTGCTTTGATGGACTCCTGGTGTTTTTCTTTTGGGCCATGGCACTCATTTACCATCCCTCTCAGCCTGGAGAGACCCCAGCAGGACCGGGACCTCTTTCTTCTCACCCAGACCTGCCAGCAAGGAGCCAGCATGGGCACACAGAAATTCATATTCATACAACAGAAAGAGATGAGGAAGACACAACAATTTAAATCTTGGTGAAGTAGACAATTTAAATATTAGCTAGGTCAAATGGCACTGAGCAGAAGTGTGTTATTGCTTCCTCTTCTTAATGAAACTGTGAAACATTACTGGTAACTCTTGAGTTTATTATTAATGTGATCAAAGGAACAAGATAATGAACAAGTAACTGGACTGATGCAATTGCTGCCAAGACTGAAGTGAAAATCAGAAAATACATATGAACTTCTTGCTGTTTTAGATGTTCATAGGATATATAGTCAGCCTACAAATTTGTAAAACAGCATTTTATGGAAAAACAACATAAATAGGAAAATCTATTTAAGGCATATTAATAGAAGCAGAAGACTACAAGAGTCAGCAGAAATTTAGAGAACAGATAAATTTCTAGACCATAATCTGTATATAACACACACACGTACTCAATGAATAGCTACATGAATGAATGACAGAGAATTGCTATTTTCAGCCAAAATTTTCTTATACATACAGAATTTAGACTCCTGGAAAGAGAAAATCTGCATGATATTATAGCATTAAAATTTATACAACTGCCCTTTAGAAGAACATTCCTTAGCATGATTGAAACATATATATTTTTATGAAGGAAATATGAAAATAGATTTGGTAAATCAGTAGGAGAATCTATATATCCAGGAAAATATGCAGACTTATTCATCTATCATGATGATTCAATAACCTTTGTTTCTCTAAACCTCCAAATAGAAGAACTAACAAATACAGAAGTCACAAATAAAAACAAAAAGTGACTAGGATATAATTAGAAAGAAAGTATTAAAATTTTTGATTGTTTCACAATAAGATATATATGTATATGTATACATATATATCATATTATGATTATCATATATGAAATATCCCAAGGTACAATGAGACTGAAAACACAGGGGGATAGTGAAGGATGTGCATGATGTTGTTCATACTGGTCAAAATGGCATGATAAACTGTATAGATAAATTGGATAAATTGCTGTTCTTCAGATTTCCATGTACCAGAATCAGAAACCCTAGGCATGGAGAAGGACAGAATACATCACCATTCCTCAGGCCAAATAGCAACAAGATCTCCTGTTCAATGGTTTCACAGCCTCCCAATTCTGGGCAAGTTGCACAGTATCAAGTATTCAAACTGAGATCCTGTGGGAAGCATTGCATAGTCATACCTTTTTAAGCTGTTGTCAAGGCAAAATATTTAGCAACTTTACATAACCTGACCTTGTCTTAGGTTTATTTTTAAGAAGCAGAAAAGAATCAGGGCAGTAGTGGTGCACACCTTTAATCCTAGCATTTGGGAGGCAGAGGCAGGTGGGTTTCTGAGTTCAAGGCCAGCCTGGTCTACAGAGTGAGGTCCAGGACAGTCAGGGCTACACAAAGTAACCCTGTCTAAAAAAAAAAAAAAAGAAAGAAAGAAAGAAAAGAAAAGAAAAGAAGAAAAAATGAAAAAAAGAAAGAAGAAAGGAAGGAAGGAATTAAGGGAAAACGAAACAGAAAAGAACTGAGTTACAAAAGAATAAGGAAACCACTAAAATGAGAATCAGGCAAATGCCATTTTCCTGGTTAAGGAGAGAAGCTCCCATGAAGAATTCAGCTCTCCAGGTAAATGTTTAAGGGCAGAATGAACAAACAACACAATTACAGAGTGCCTTGTCTGACTTTTGCAAAGAACAAGAAGGAGGCCCCTGAGCTGGGATGTGTTAAATGGAAGGATGCTGGTCAAACAGCTTCTTTGCTTGGATTTCTAAATACTTTATGACAATATACTCTGTGTGCTTTGTAATTGGGCCTGATAGTTCTATAATTACTTTGTCTCAACAAACACTGTAATTGTGAATAGGTTTTATTTCATCAGTTGTGTTTTTCTTGACAGCTTTTCCTTTGGGCCCCTGTGGCTGCAGCAACTGGATGAAACTGTGTGTTTCAGGAGGAATGTACCCTAGATTGTTTATCTTCCTGATATCTGGTTTAGGCAGCTCTGCTGCATAGGCATTGTTGCTCATCTTCCAGCTCCCCAGGAACACAATTAATGCCTTCACTGAATTCACCTCTCCTACCTAGCAATTGGAGATTAATGTTATTGTGAAGCCTGTGTCAACTCTTCCTGGAAAAGTCAGCTCAACCAAAAAACAGAGAAAGCCTTTAGAGACAAGACAAGGGCCTGGCTTCCTCTTGTCTAAAGCTTGTTAGATCAGCATGATTTATGTAACTGCTCAAGCTACACAATTTGTTCTGTGTGTATGTTACACGACTCTGTGAAAACAAATGTATAATGATTGTGTGTTTCCCAACCTTACTTCAGATAGCTTCAATAAAAATAACACCTCCCATCTCACCTCTGCCTAATATTAGGGTGACATAATCCTTACATGCAGGTGCAGTCCTCATCTGGGCATCAGAGCATGTACTGTAGCTGATTTTTAACTAACAAAACATATGAAAGAATGCGAAGGTGAGGCTGACTGTTCATAACAGCCACTACAAAGAGGATATAAGTATTTGAATGTTGCTATATGCAGAAATTTCTACACCTCAACCAGGACAAAAAGGATTTATTGCCTTTCCAAAGTATTATGAAATAAACGGTGTTTCTGTGATTGCAGCATAATAAAGCACATACAACTATTCCAAAAAAGGAGAATTTCTTAAAATTCTGATCATCTTTAATTATTCAATGTGCACTTGATATTTTTCTATAACAGTATAAACTTGATTAGTTTCAAGTTCACAAAATTGTATGTGTAGTTTTGTTTGATTAGTAGGTTTCTTTGACTTGCTTTTGTTTAATCTTATTGTAAGTTTGGCCAACATTGTCCGGAGCAATAAGCAGAAAAAATAATATCTAGTAAGTTAGCCAAATTCAAATACTGATTCATTGAAAATACAATAGGACCATAATATTTGAATTAAAGAAAGCTTATATATATGTATATTTATAAACACATATACATTTATATATATATATATATCTTTGTTATTTCTTTTTACAGATAATCCTATGGATAATTTTTGGGAAATAATAACATATTCAGTAACTCCCTGATATTCCTGCAATTTTAAAACATATTGAATATTTATACTATTTTATTTTATTTTATTTATTTTATTTTATTTTAGGGCATTATTTAATACATATAATGAAGAATCTTCAAGTATATTAACAAATTCAAAAAGTTCTTAGTGCATAATTTACATACTAAATATTATTGCAAATAATGGAATACAAAGAAACATGTATTCCAAAGCTCATTATTTGACTAGAATAACATAGAGTAAAGCAGCTTTATGTGGCCCTTGATTTTAATTTTTCTCTTAAAATCCAATGCTTTTCTTAATACAAAAACTGGATGTCTTATTTAACAGCAACAGAAAAAGCCCAGATATGGCCACTTATGCTTATAATCCCAGTACTCTTTGCCCAAAAAAATAGGACTTTAGTGAGTTCAAAGCCATTCTGTGACAATGAGAACTAGGCAATCCAGGACTATATAATAATATCTTGTGTGTATAACTAAATAAGCAAAAAAAATCAAATAAATATGAAAATAGAAACACAAAAGACCAACAAAAGAAACAGAATTTTGTGCCAGGATAAGACAATTCATTGGAATTAAGAGGTTGAGTTATATTGATATTGGTCTAAAGAAACAGCAGTGCCTCTCAAGATCCAATAGATGAAGTGATTATATTGGTAATGTGTAAGTACATTGAACTGTAGTAAAATGCTATATTCGATTTTAGGATGTGGAAATGTAAGAAGGATCATTAGAACTGAAATGCATAAAGACCAAAGAAAGTTAATTTCACTCAATATCTAATTAAAGAAATAGTCTCATTCTGAAGTACTTGGTCACACCACCTCTACCAAGTTTACAATCATTTGGTTTTAATTTTGACAGAGGTGTACTAGTGAGTTACTAAGGATGAATTCTTCAAAATAATGGTATTATTCTAGTTTTACAAGGGACAATATGAAAAGATTAAAGCATTTTTTCTACTAATACTACTATAAATCAGAAGTGCCAACTTTTGAGTACCAATATTCAGGCTCACACATCTGGTAGTAATCAGCATTCAATAGCCCTGAAATATCCAAAATAGGAAAAATTAACATACTTCACTTGTATGAGAAACCATGACCTTATTCATCCCTGATTACCAGCAATAAGGAGATTATCTGTAGATCTATCAGAAAATAACTTAAAATCAGGAGAGTTCTCCACTATTTCACAGATAAGAAATAAAAAACGATGTACTCTGGTTAATCTGCAAGAAAAAAAAGAGACACTTTTTCTGAATTGGTGGCAGAAACAAAAAAGCTATCTGTGTAAATATCACAGAAAATTTAAAGGGCACATACTAGAGGGAAAAACTGAATCTTGTTTTACATGGAGACATCTTTCTGTCATTTCACTTAATGGTAAATACAGTTAAAGAGATCAGTGAGCTGTCTAGGAGACCACCCCTAAAAAAAAAAAAAAAAAAAAAAAAACAGGTTTAATTTAAGGTAACTTACTGTTCCTGCCATTCAGGCTCTGCTTCATTGCCTGTAAGTTGTAATGGGCTATTATTGCCCACCAGCGGATCCAGAGAAGAAGAATGAAGCAGGATACCTGAGAGAGAATAAGCCTGGTAAGAACAGACTAATGGGAGACAGCTTCAGTGAGACAGCTCCTTTAATGGGGGTTAGCGAGAACAATCACACACACACACACAGACACACAAACACACACACACACAAAGGTTCTTAATCCTTTGGTGGGTGAGTAGGCGATTTTGAGGTACGTGTACATCATCGGCCAGGGACCAGGTGCTGGATAAGTACATTGTGCTTCATTAGCAAAGCGAGGAATTTCAGATGCTGCTAGACATGATGTTATAAGGAAGAAAGATCATGTATCATCCATGTTGTAGCATTCATACAACGACACAAGAAATCTGAGTCGCCTTTGTTTCTGCAAAGTAATCCTAAATACGGACTATAAAAACAGAGAAATTAGGTGTGTCCTTATTCTTTATGGTGAATTGACTAGCAATCAATGTCAAAACAATTGAACATTAAGCTAAGTATCTGTGCTCTACATGACTCTTCTGACTCTTCATCAGTTTGTATCTAACCTTAGGTAAAAAATGTATCTTTCTTATTGTCTCCATCAATAATATAGAAGGTCTCATGGACAATATAGAAGGTCTCATTTTATGTCAGTTATTCCAGAAAGATCTGTGTGGCCCTTAGGGAATGATCAAAATTTACCTTTGTCTCCTATCTTGAGTATTTCAATCATTTTGCATATCAACTGCTTATATTTTCTTCAGTAAATGACAAGAAAATTATGAATTATATCCAAGTCTTCATTGTCTGAGGACAGTATATTATTATTTAGCCAAATTCATTTAAGTTTTGTTTTCAAGTAATTAAAATATGACTTTAGTAGTTTAGTTTTTGCATGGACTAACGTTTATTATTATTTAATTTTATATATTCCCTTAGTTGTTAAGTTATGACTATGTTATTAATATACTTTGAACCACAAGAAAATGAATAATCTCTAAGAACTAAAGAATATCTGTCTTAATGTTTTATCCCTATGAACAATTAAATTATCTTTAATAGTTATAATTTTAGATGATTCCATTAAAATTGTTTTTCTATGATAAATTTTGGTAATAATTATGAGTTATTACATTTAATAAGTCTAGTTTTCAGCTGAAAGGCAGCAATACAGACATTATATTAATATTTCAATTATGATTATTGCAAGAAATTAAAGCATTTTAACTTGGAACACATCTTCAATATAAAAAGTATAAGAATTTACTTATAAGAGACATAAATGAAGACAATGGAGATAGATGCTAATAAGAATACTCTTCTTATACCTGGGGGTCTGCACAGCGCAGCTCATGCTGACTCAGAGACTTCAGAGACTGGACTGTTGTTGCCTGGGTGAGGACACAGAAGAGCCACTGCTTCTGAAGAGCCTCTGGTTCCCGAGCGGAGGCGG